>NW_015090830.1:26308107-26317680 GCF_001431845.1 Calidris pugnax | reverse complement strand
GGGGGAGGGAAGGCGAGGCGAGGCGTCTCCGCGGGTCTCTCTCCAACAACATGGCGCAGTAGCGAGGCCGTCCGCGGGGTGCCGAGCCTTGAGGCGGGGGGGCGGCGGCGTGCGAGGGGACGGGGAGCGGCCCGGCGCCGCCGGTTTGGGGGAGAAGCGGGGGGGACGGCACCTCGGCAGCCGCTGCTCCCCGCACCTGCCCCACGGGAGCGGGAGGCCGCGGGGTGGCGGCAGGTGAGGGTCGGGGGCGGCTCCTTCTCGGTGTCGGTCCTCTTCCCGTTAGCTCGGTGTCGGTTACCGTTATTCCCCTCTCCCCGCCCCGCCTCCCCGTGAGGAGCACGGGGCTGAAATAGCGGCGGTGGGGAGGTGCGGGGGTACAGCTGTCCTTCCCGCATCCCGCCTGGCAGCCCTTGGTGGGGATGGATGGACCCCCTTCTCTCACCCCACCGGGTTACTGGGATCTGTGCCTCCGGTTGTCATGTTGGCAATGGGTAAAATCCCTAAGACGGTGGTTTGGAATGGGGAAGACCTGGTGTCTGGCTCCAAATGGGTCAAAATCCAACTTCGGGATTGCCACGTGAAATGTTAGAGCAGCTCTTAGTGGGGATGGATGGACCCCCTTCTTTCACCCTGCTGGGTTACTGGGATCTGCACCTCTGGTTGTCACGTTGGCAACAGATAAAATACCCAAGACGGTGGTTTGAACTGGAGAAGACCTGGTGTCTGGCTCCAAATGGGTCAAAACCCAGCTTTGGGATTGCCACATGAAATGTCAGAGCAGCCCTTGGTGGGAATGGACGGACCCCCTTCTCTCACCCCACCAGGTTACTGGGATCTGCGCCTCTGGTTGTCACGTTGGCAACGGGTAAAATACCCAAGACGGTGGTTTGAACTGGAGAAGACCTGGTGTCTGGCTCCAAATGGGTCAAAACTTGCCTTCGGGATTGCCACGTGAAATGTCAGAGCAACCCTTGTGTCCCAAGGCTCGTGTTCCTTGTGGCTTTGCTAGCATTTTAAGTGAGAAGAACGATACTGAACAAGGTATTGAATTTTTTTTAAAGTGAATGCAAGGTGTTAAATAGAGTAGTGGTAAAATAGTTTCCTGCTTTATTAAAGTTGTGATAGTGGATAACTTCTCGACAGGACCGAGAAAGAGTAATGAAAAAAGAAGGCAGCACAAACAGAGATATGGGCAAACAGCTTATAATAAATGGATCACCTTGGCCATGCTGTCATGGGAATGGAAAATACAAAATATTTAAGATTTTAAAGCAGAAGACTGTAATCACTGAGGCACTTGTGGCATTTCATTGTTGTTCTGTAGCTCTTGATTTCTAATGAGGCATGATTTTAGGAAGAAGGCAGTAAAAAGATAGCAGACGAAATATGACATACTCTAGCCCAACTTTCCTGTGATAAACCTACTCGTATTGCAGATAGCAGATCTTATCAAAGAGGGAAATGTAGATATTTCATAGTTGTACATGAATAAAATTGGATTTTATTATTTTTTTTTTGCAAAACTAGAGAAAGTGGGAATGAGAAAGTAAGGGATTGACCCAAAGAGACGTCATAAAACATTTCAGAAGAGATTAACTGGAAAGAGAACTGAGGAATTGTGTTTGGAATGGGCATTGTTAATAACTCCTGTTTCTGACTTAAGCACTAAAGATTACTCTGGGCAAGTTGAATTTGCTGCTAATTCAAGATACCATCAGCTAATCATGGTTATTTAATTCCTTTTGTACAAAATCCTGAAGTTTGGTATATTGCTAGTTCACTGTTACACTCTTTGGTATAATAAGACTTGAAATTCAGCAGTGGAAGTGATTGAGAAGAACTATCCTGGATGTGTGTTAGCTCATCATAGGAGGGTTGAAAGCCACTGAAAACTAAGGAATAGAAGGCCACAGAGTATTAAATAGTCTATGTAATGGAGTGTTTAATGAAATGTTGCCTAAGATATTAATGAACTCAAATTGTGGTGACATAGACAGTTAAACCTATGGATTGTCACCTAAGCCAAGGTCTATTCTCTTTTATAGGCTAAGAACTCTGAATTCTTTGGCCTCTGAAATGTAGCAGTTACTCTCAATAAAAATTTATATAATGAAAAATTTCTGGGACTGAGAGTGAAACAAAAAAACAAAACCATGATTGAGTAGCCAGTATTTCTGTTTGTAAGTAAAGCCTATGTTTAGGTACGTTTGGTTGGTTGTTGGTTTTTTTTATTATTTATGAGAATTAATTTGCTGGGTATTTTTTCCTTGTGAACCTGAATGTTTTCCACAGCACTGTGTCAATGTGTGTGCAGTCTGATTGCACAGGCACTGAAATCTAGAAACGTTTCTGAAAAAATAAGTGCAACTCTTGCCTTGAGAAAAATTGTCTGTTCTTCAAAGTTAATAGTTTTTATCGTTGTTATGCATTTCTAATGCCATGGCTTTGT
Source organism: Calidris pugnax (assembly GCF_001431845.1). Lineage (NCBI taxonomy): Eukaryota > Metazoa > Chordata > Aves > Charadriiformes > Scolopacidae > Calidris > Calidris pugnax. The sequence goes on along the minus strand of NW_015090830.1, from coordinate 26,315,231 downwards.
AACAGGACTAAGTGTAAAGCAAGGCTTTTTCAGTAATAGCTGAGGTTTGACCATGCTGGAGCCTGTTCACGATGAAGTTGATTTTTGGCCCAGATCAGTTTATTGAACATAGGACAGGAAAACCTGCAACATCCCATGTGTAGCCCTCAAATCAGAAAGATTTTTTTTTTTTTTTTTTAAGCCATCTGTGTCATATCTCAGTCCTTTCCTGCCATGGTAGAAAATTGGCAAAAATACATTGAAGTCAATTGTACAATTTCATTCTTTCATCATGCCGTAAGCAGGATTTTGGTGCTGTCCTCATTTGTTACAGGCATTTTGCTAGGCTGTTTTCAATTATTAATGAAAACTTTCACCAGTTACAAGTCCTACTTTGGTTTCTCTCCTCTCCTGCTCAGGAATGATAGATTTCTGCATTAAAATACAGCTCAATCCTGTAGTAGCTGTCTTAAATTTTGACTGTTTCAGGCAGCTTTTTCAGTGATTCCTCCCCCCCCCCGACCTCCTCCCCAGTTCCTCAATATTTTCAGGCTGAAATTTTCTTTTCTTTTTTATTGTCACTGCAATATTTGTGAGAATTTTGGGTTTGATGGTGGTGGATTCTTTTGGGTTTTTTTTAGTTGGCCATCTTCTTGTAACAGCTATAAGTTTTCAGATGAAAACACATGGAAGTGGTGAAATTATCAAGGAATTTACGCCCAAGATCCCTCTTACTGTTTCAGTCAAAATCTATTTAGTAACTAGAGATTGTGAAATGCAACTTTGTATGTGTGGTATCATTGTACGTTGTTATTATGTTGAGTTGGTGTGATGGGTAGTTCAGATCCATTTGAGTAGAACTCTGTAATCATTAAATGATCCTGTGCGTGAAGACGCGTGTGGAAGAAAAAGCTTTGAAGGAAATGTTTCTCTGTCAGTTTTCTAATACACTGTTCCAAACACTGGGCAGTAAGGATGAAAATTAATATCAAGGAGTTGTTCAGTTAACTTTATATTCATAGAATCATAGAATTGTCAAGGTTGGAAGGGACCTTTAAGACCATCTAGTCCAACCATCAACCTCACTCTGATAAAAACCGTCATTAAACCATGTCACTATGTCGTATGTCAACCCGTCTTTTAAATACCTCCAGGGATGGTGCCTCAACCCCTTCCCTGGGCAGCCCATTCCAAGGCTTAATAACCCTTTCAGTGTAAACATTTTTCCTGGTATCCAATCTGAACCTCCCCTGGAGCAACTTGAGGCTATATTGACCAAACTTAACTCTGAACTAAGGAAATATTTGGATGCTAGGGGAAACAAAGCACAACAAAGTGTAATGCTAGAAATGCTGCTTTAAACCTTGGTGTTTTGTGACATCTCAGTATTTCACTTCTCATTTGTTTTCCTGTTGATACGTTCATATCTGGGTTTGCTTGATGACTTCCATCTAGTCAGGTAAAACCACTCTTAATCATCACAGAATGACATGGGGTTGGAAGGGACCCCTGGAGATCATCTCGTCCAACCCCTCTGCCAAAGCAGGTCCACCGAAAGCAGGTTGCACAGGAACGTGTCCAGGTGGGTTTGGAATGTCTCTGGAGAAGGAGACTTCACCACCTTCCTGGGCAGCCTCTTCCAGGGCTCTGCCACTCTCAAAGTGAGGAAGTTCTTCCTCATGTTTAGGTGGAACTTCTTATGTTCCAGTTTGTGCCCATTTCTTCTTGTCCTGTCCCTGGGCACCACTGAAAAAGACTGTCCCCATCCTCCCGACACCCAGCCTTTAAGTATTTATAGGCGCTGATCAGATCCCCCCTGATCCATCCATCACTAGTGGAACAATTAGCAGTTTTGATCCAAGTTTTTTAGAAGACAGAGTTCAATGAGCAGCCTGTGTTCCTGCTCCGACTTCCTTTTCCACCTCTTCCTAACTGGTTCTTGCACTTTCCAGATTCTGTGAGATGATTCAAGTGGGCTCTTCTGTTCAGAAGGGATAGTTAAGTGCTTCAAGTCTTTTAAATATCTTTTTCCCTCTCCCTGCTTTTCCATAGGCTTGTCTTGTTGTTACCATGCAAAGGAGAACTTAATGTGCCGGGATGTCTGTGAACAGGTAAGCTTGTTTTAAATTTGGCTTATCCCTCAGAGTTGAAATCATGCCCCTAAACAATGTTGTAGCAAGATTAGGGTTATAAGGCGATGGTTTTCTGTGTGAATACTATGGGCTATTCATGAGATGTAATATTATTGTTATTTAAATGAGAACTTAAACCTTTAAAACGGTGGTCCTCGTTCCTCTCATAGTGGAAAATAGGTTCTGCTGACGTTGAGGAAAAATAGAGATACAAATCTGAGGTCAGGCTTTGGTCAAGAAGTGATAAACATGTTAGGAAATGGGAGGGGTGAAGGCATTTTACTTGATTTCTGGATCTTTTGTGTTTCCAAGTTTTTGCGAATTTAAAATGAAGAACAAGATATTGGTACTGTTTTTTCTTCCTGCCACTACTTATTTCTTAGCTAAGCATCCAAGATACTCATTATGATATATAGCTTTGTGAATTCAGCAAATATTTGCTTACTGACTCCGTTCATAAGTTAATAACAAAGAGCTGTTTGTACTTAAATTCAAGCTTGGAAAAATACTTTTCCACAGCTTATGTTCAGATTTGTACCTTTGGGTAGTATGTTGTACAGCTTTGTGTGTATATTTATAAAAATTTTACATCAGTAAAGCATACATACCTTTTTATGTTAAAATTGTGTCCTGAAATCATGCCTGCCCCCTTTTCTTGTCTTCATTACCCGCTTTGGGGCTATCCAAAACTGAAACCTGGTTATGATTAAGTTTGTATTTATCTGTGATTGTACTAACAAAGCTTTTAGATTAAATTGCACTTCTCCCTCCCTGATATATTTATAGAATGCAACCAAACCCCCTTTCAGCTTTTCTGTTTTTAGGCCAAACAAGGAAAAGTCTTACAGTCTCTTTGCATAAAATACTCTCTCAATTCCTATAATTATTCTTGCAGCCCTTCCAGCATAAGTTTATCTCTTTGAATACAGGTAAGCAAAACTGTACACGGTATTATGAACAAAAGTATAAAAATTGTGTTGAAACTTACATGTAAGAGAAAGAGATCCATTACTGTACACAAACAAATTTAATTGGCAGGTTTAGTAGCTACCTTAGAGGGCATTTGGAATAATCTGTCCAATTCATTCCTCTGTTTCATCAGTTTGCAGTTCCTACTTTATCATGTGAATTCACGTTAGCCCTTCATGAATGGCCTTGAGCTTTTTACTGTCAAATTTCATCCCATTCCTGTTATACTAATTTTAATTATTGTGTAGGGTTCTTTGTGGTTTTTTGTAAGATGTTCTGATCTTGCATTATCGGGATGATCTCTCTCTACTCGGGTAATCAGCATATTCAGGGTCTTTGTGGTGAGAGGTCTAGAAAATGCCTAAAGCAAGACTGGAGCCCTTCAAATTGTTCTAGAAGGAACTGTCTTAGTTACCTCAGGCTGGTAGCATCATTTTGTGAATGACCCTTTGATATAAGCCAACAAACTGGCTGATGGGGCTGTCTACTAACTTTTTCCTTTTTCTCGTGTTCTGTAACTTAACCATTTTGTGCAGCATGATTCAAATGATTTGTCTTTGTTGGAATACATTCCATTTTGGGGTGTATTATTCGATACTTACCCCCTTGTCTTAAATGTAAAATTTGTAGGATGGAGGTTTACGTATGTGGATGGTGACTGTAAGGGAAGAGTTTGCTGAAAGAGTTGCCATTTTCTGACTTTCCAAACACCTTCTCTGAAATATTTGCCATGCGCTTGTTATCTCCTCTGTACCACCACACTGTACCATCCTGACATGATAATTTCTTTAATAATAACACAAAAAAATGTTTTCCTCCTAGACTTGGTAGTTTGTACCATAAAACAATTAAGTTGTTTGCTAGGGCCAGCAGAGAAAGAGGGCAGGCTTGTGCCCCATATTTCTATTTAAACTGCGCTTAGGGAATGCGAGTGACCAAGGTGGGGTGCACAGACAGGAATTTGGGTGTTAACCTGGCTCTTTGTTGTGGAAAGGGCCAGCAGGAGGTGCAGATGTACGTCTTGAGACTGTGTGCACCTGTATGTCCAGAAGGACAGTCTCTGGCACTGGCTGGGACAACCACTCATGACGTGTTAGAGGTCTTGACCAAGAGGGAGCTCTTGAGGAAGAATGCATCCACCCAAGTCTTGGACTGCATGGAAAGGATGGTGTCTCTCCTTGAGTCAATGACACTTAAACTGTGGTAATCATGCTCTGGTCAGCTTCCTGAACTGTCAGCTAAAGCAACTGAGGATAGAAGCATTGCCTCAGTGTAAATGGGAGCTAAACAAGCTCTTCATGGAGAACCTTCAAGGGCAGTAGCATGAACTATGCATTGCGTGGACAGAAGGATGGCCGGAGTCTATGCTTAGTGGAGACTAACAGTTGGTGACTACTGACAGCAGGAAGAAGTTCCTTGGCCTGTCTTTTGATATGCTCTTAAAGGATTTGGGTCCTTAAAAGAGGTAAGGAAGAACAAGCAACATCAGGGAGTCATCTTGACCTAGTCAAATGGATGTAAACAGTGCCACTAGGAGAGAGGCTTCCTTCTGCAAGGGATGGAAGTACTGATCTGCAGATGTGACTTGCTGTCTAAGGTCGTTTGGTTTTTAGGGACTCGGATACAGGGTGTTCCAGAAATTGCAAGGTTTTTTTGACCCTCAGACTATTAGCCATGGGCTGCTCACGGGCACCAGTAATACCATTGAGGGAGGCCTTGTGTGGGTAAAAGGTAACTACAGCCCAAGGATGAGGGTGAAGGGTGCAGGAGACCCAGTGGTGTTCTCCTTGATCCTGCCAGTTAAGGAAGAAGGCTTGATAAGGGATTCTGCTAACTTGTAATTCAGCTACTTTAAGAGAGCCCTTTGAAAAAGAAAACCTGTGTTACAGATCTGTTTGCCAACTAACATGATTCAAACCTCTAATTATTTTGCATTTTTAGCAAGTATTATTCCAAGCTTAGATTCATTGTCACCTCCTCGTGATTATTTGATTGTCTGTCAGATACTGTAGCAAGGAATTAGTGAGCCTGTCTTTCTCTAATTGATATTTTTTTCATAAGTTTATTTTTGGGAAGTTTCACAATTATAAGGTTCCTGGCAGCATTCATATCTGTACCACTCCAAAGATCTCTATCCGGATCCTCCTCCAAGCTTAAGAATCGTCCATCCCTGTCCTCAGGAAAACATGTTCATGTTTCAAGAGTCTGGCTTGGCTAAACAGAGAAGTTGTAAGCAAACTTCAATGCAGAAAGACAGTATAGAGAAGATAGAAGCAGGGAAAGGTTGTAAAAGAGGAATTTAGAAAGTTTGCCTGGGCATGTAAGGTTATACTGGGAAAGAAAGCTCAACTGGAGTTGAGACTTGCAGAGGATGTCAAGGGCAACAAGGCGTGCTATGGCAGTAGTTACAGGCTGAAGAAGGAAAATATTTAGTGTCAGCAAACAGATAAGACAGAGGTAATGAATGCCGCCTTTCCTGAGTATTAACAAGGTCTCCCAGTCCCCTGTGCACAGAGATGGGGTTCAAGGAGGAGTTCTACCTGTAATAGGTGACGGTTGAGTCAGGAATTACTTGAGAAAATTTGGTCCATACAATTCCGTGGGAGTAGACAGACCGTATCTGAGGGTGCTGAGAAAGCTGGCTGGTCTCTCAGCAAGGTTGCTATATATCATCTTTGAAAGGTTGTGGAATCTGGGAGAGGTCCCCAATGACTGGAGAAGGTCAAACAATTTACACATCTTTAAAAAGAAAAAAAAGTAAAAAGTCCCCCAAAGGACAGTTCCCAATCCAACAGGCTACAGGCTGGTCATCTCCTCTTAAATCCCTGGGAAAACTATCGACAGAGTCCTCTCGGAACACATTTCTGAGCAAGCAAGGGGTAAATTATGCCTAACAAACCTGTTTGCCTTTGATAATAAGGCTGGATTTCTGGATGAGGGGAAGGAAAGGAGTGGATGTCATTTGTGTTGACGTTAACAAGACCTTCAACACTGCCTCCCTCAATATTTTTGTATCTAGTTTAGGATACTATGGTTTTGATGGGTGGACAACTAGATGAGTGAAAAAATTGGCTGGATAATCAGGCTCAGAGATAGAGGTTAGTGGGTCCTACTCCACCTGCAGGCTAATAAGAAGTGGAATACCACAGGAGTCTGTTTTGGGACCTGTCATGTTTAACATCTTTATCATGACTTGGAGGAGGTGACAGATTTTGCTCCTGTTGAGTCTTCAGGCAATACCAAGCTGGAAGGAAAAGTTGATAATCTTAACAGCAGGGCTGTCATCCAGAAGGACCTGGACAGATAGAAGGAATTGGCCAACAGGAACTTTATGAAATTCAGCAAGGACAAAAGCAAAGTCCTGCACCTGGGAAGAAAGAATTGCTTGTACGAATTGGAGATTGATTCGCTAGGGAGTGGATTTGCTGAAAAAGGACCCGGGGTACTGGTGTACTGGTAGTAAGCTGAACATGAGCCAGCAGTGTGCCCCAGCAATAAAGAAGGCATCCTGGGCTATATTAGCAGGAGCATAGCCAGTAGGTTTAGAGAGATTATTCTCCCCAGTTAGTCAGCCAACACTTGCTGACCCCATCTAGAATACTGCATGCTGTTTTGTTCACCCGTTACAAGAAAGACATGAGTTAACTGGAACAAGTTAGCAAAAGCACCAAGGTGATCAGGGGCCTGGAGCACGTGCCCTCTCTGGAGAAGCTGAGGGAACTGCCTTTAGCCTGCAGAAGAATGAGCACCTCAGAGCAGCCTTCTGATACATATAATAGAATCATAGAATCATCTAGGTTGGAAGGGATCTTTAAGATCATCTAGTCCAACCATCAGCCTAACTCTGACAAAAAAATAAATAAGCAATAAAAAAAAAAAAATAAATCACTAAACCATATTCCCGAGGACCATGTCAACCCGTCTTTTGAACACCTCCAGGGATGGTGCCTCAACCACTTCCCTGGGCAGCTTATTCTAATGCTGGATAACCCTTTCTGTGAAGAAATTTTTCCTAATATCCAATCTAAACCTCCCCTGGCACAA
>NW_015090830.1:26238714-26307958 GCF_001431845.1 Calidris pugnax | reverse complement strand
TCCGCCAGGCAGCTCTCCAGCCATTCTTCCCCAAGCCTGTAGCGCTGCTCAAAAGACACAGTCATGCTCTTCATGGTGGTATGTAGTGGGAGGACAAGTGAGAGCAGTCATAAATTGAAACTAAAGAGTTCCACCTGCTCCAGCCATTCTTCCCCAAACCTGTAGCGCTGCTCAAAAGACAGTTCATAAGTTTATTTTTGGGAAGTTTCACAATTATAAGGTTCCTGGCAGCATTCATATCTGTACCACTCCAAAGATCTCTATCCGGATCCTCCTCCAAGCTTAAGAATCGTCCATCCCTGTCCTCAGGAAAACATGTTCATGTTTCAAGAGTCTGGCTTGGCTAAACAGAGAAGTTGTAAGCAAACTTCAATGCAGAAAGACAGTATAGAGAAGATAGAAGCAGGGAAAGGTTGTAAAAGAGGAATTTAGAAAGTTTGCCTGGGCATGTAAGGTTATACTGGGAAAGAAAGCTCAACTGGAGTTGAGACTTGCAGAGGATGTCAAGGGCAACAAGGCGTGCTATGGCAGTAGTTACAGGCTGAAGAAGGAAAATATTTAGTGTCAGCAAACAGATAAGACAGAGGTAATGAATGCCGCCTTTCCTGAGTATTAACAAGGTCTCCCAGTCCCCTGTGCACAGAGATGGGGTTCAAGGAGGAGTTCTACCTGTAATAGGTGACGGTTGAGTCAGGAATTACTTGAGAAAATTTGGTCCATACAATTCCGTGGGAGTAGACAGACCGTATCTGAGGGTGCTGAGAAAGCTGGCTGGTCTCTCAGCAAGGTTGCTATATATCATCTTTGAAAGGTTGTGGAATCTGGGAGAGGTCCCCAATGACTGGAGAAGGTCAAACAATTTACACATCTTTAAAAAGAAAAAAAAGTAAAAAGTCCCCCAAAGGACAGTTCCCAATCCAACAGGCTACAGGCTGGTCATCTCCTCTTAAATCCCTGGGAAAACTATCGACAGAGTCCTCTCGGAACACATTTCTGAGCAAGCAAGGGGTAAATTATGCCTAACAAACCTGTTTGCCTTTGATAATAAGGCTGGATTTCTGGATGAGGGGAAGGAAAGGAGTGGATGTCATTTGTGTTGACGTTAACAAGACCTTCAACACTGCCTCCCTCAATATTTTTGTATCTAGTTTAGGATACTATGGTTTTGATGGGTGGACAACTAGATGAGTGAAAAAATTGGCTGGATAATCAGGCTCAGAGATAGAGGTTAGTGGGTCCTACTCCACCTGCAGGCTAATAAGAAGTGGAATACCACAGGAGTCTGTTTTGGGACCTGTCATGTTTAACATCTTTATCATGACTTGGAGGAGGTGACAGATTTTGCTCCTGTTGAGTCTTCAGGCAATACCAAGCTGGAAGGAAAAGTTGATAATCTTAACAGCAGGGCTGTCATCCAGAAGGACCTGGACAGATAGAAGGAATTGGCCAACAGGAACTTTATGAAATTCAGCAAGGACAAAAGCAAAGTCCTGCACCTGGGAAGAAAGAATTGCTTGTACGAATTGGAGATTGATTCGCTAGGGAGTGGATTTGCTGAAAAAGGACCCGGGGTACTGGTGTACTGGTAGTAAGCTGAACATGAGCCAGCAGTGTGCCCCAGCAATAAAGAAGGCATCCTGGGCTATATTAGCAGGAGCATAGCCAGTAGGTTTAGAGAGATTATTCTCCCCAGTTAGTCAGCCAACACTTGCTGACCCCATCTAGAATACTGCATGCTGTTTTGTTCACCCGTTACAAGAAAGACATGAGTTAACTGGAACAAGTTAGCAAAAGCACCAAGGTGATCAGGGGCCTGGAGCACGTGCCCTCTCTGGAGAAGCTGAGGGAACTGCCTTTAGCCTGCAGAAGAATGAGCACCTCAGAGCAGCCTTCTGATACATATAATAGAATCATAGAATCATCTAGGTTGGAAGGGATCTTTAAGATCATCTAGTCCAACCATCAGCCTAACTCTGACAAAAAAATAAATAAGCAATAAAAAAAAAAAAATAAATCACTAAACCATATTCCCGAGGACCATGTCAACCCGTCTTTTGAACACCTCCAGGGATGGTGCCTCAACCACTTCCCTGGGCAGCTTATTCTAATGCTGGATAACCCTTTCTGTGAAGAAATTTTTCCTAATATCCAATCTAAACCTCCCCTGGCACAACGTGAGGCCATTTCCCCTTGTCCTATCTCCTGTGACTTGGGAGACGAGACTGACCCCCCCTTCTCTACACCCCCCCTTCAGGTAGTTATAGAGCACGATAAGGTCTCCCCTCAGCCTCCTTTTCTCCAGGCTGAACACCCCCAGCTCCCTCAGCTGCTCCTCCTAAGACTCACTCTCCAGACCCCTCACCAGCTCCGTTGCCCTTCTCTGGACCCGCTCCAGCCCCTCAATGTCGTTTTTTGTGGTGAGGGGCCCAAAACTGGACACAGCCCTCGAGGTGAGGCCTCACCAGTGCCCAGTACAGGGGGACAATCACCTCTCAGGTCCTACTCACCACGCTGTTCCTGATACAGGCCAGGATACCATTGGCCTTCTTGGCCACCTGGGCACACTGCTGGCTCCTGTTCAGCCGACAGTCGACCAACACCCCCAGGTCCTTTTCCGCCAGGCAGCTCTCCAGCCATTCTTCCCCAAACCTGTAGCGCTGCTCAAAAGACAGAGTCATGCTCTTCATGGTGGTATGTAGTGGGAGGACAAGTGAGAGCAGTCATAAATTGAAACTAAAGAGTTCCACCTGGTTTTCACTTAGTAACAAAGCTGCCTTGCAGTGGCCGTGGCTACCTTCTCGGCACCCTCAGTTGCATCCCATCCAGCCTCATGAACTTCACTTTACTTAGGTGGTGCTTAACTTGATCTTGCTCTGCTGTGGGTAGTATTCATTCCCCTGTTAGTTTTCATATTCTCTTTAATCTAGGTTTTGTTTATCTTTCTTCCACAAAAATTACTTGTTACAGGGTTTTTTGGAGAGAGTTTAGTTGTCTGAGGTCGTGTAACATGTAGCAGAAGATTAATTAAGTAAATAAGAGTCATATCATATTTTGATATGTGGGGCAGAAATCTTCTTATGTTTTTCACACTGTCTATTCAGTAGAAACTTTTTGATTGAAGTGTTTGAAGAGGAAATTCTCATTCACTTCTAAATATAAAAAAATCCTCTTCATAAAAAGCCGGATATATATGAAAGACTACAGATATATAAAAGAAAATCTTAACTTTATATTGTTTACATATTGACTGTTAGCCAACGTTTTCAAAGGATAGACAGTAGTGGAACTAAAACCAAAGAAATCAATGGAAAAAAGTATTCAGTACGTAGTTACATTCTATATGGTTTAAGGTATTTTTTGTTTCTAACAGATTTTGTCTTCTAAAAGTGATTCCCGTTTGAAGCACTTACTGCAGCGAGCACCTGAGTATTGTCCAGAATCAATGGTAAGACTTGCTTGTTTTTAATTAAAGAAAAAAAAATAACTAATCTTGTATTAGCAGAGTTTTGCTTGCAAAAATAAGGTTGTAAAAATTACTTTTATTTACTTGCTCAGTCTTCAGCTGGTAGAACATGTGTGTATGTCTTCAAGCTTTTTCCTCCTTGTTACGAAGACTAGTAAAATTCTTATAATGAAATTTGATCCTTAAAGTAGGATTTATTTTTCTTTTGTAAAGCCATCATATATTATGCTACTTGCAATAGGATGGGATTTGACAATTTTGCTGGGTGTCTTGGTTGTGTAAGCTATGAAATGCAGTGAAAATCTGACCTATGTTGTAAAAAATTGTGCTGGGTGTTTGTCACTTGGATGTTGATGACAACGACATTAAAGCTGTGGGGTCTTGGTTGGGCTAAGGCAAGGAGACCATCATACCTGCTCTGAATGGTTTATGTCCATATCTGACAAACTGGAGTAATTGGATAGTTACTGAATAAGTAAGATAATGCTTTCCTAAAAGTTCTGTAGTGTATCACTGAAAAATTAGGAATGTAATCTGCTCCCTATCTAAGCAATGATCTAATAGGGGAAGAGATAAGCACTATCATTCAAATTGTAAATTCTGGAGTCTTGGTTCTTGACAACTTAGAATATATCAATATATGCTGTCAGAAGGGTCTGCTTTCTTGTAATTATTGATACTTCTAAACAGTATAAATAAAGTTTCCACCTAGCTAAAACATATACATTGCAAGTGGGCAATGTATAGGAGTAGCAAATCTGAGAATAACACTTTATAAGCAACTTTGCAGGACTGTGTTTGCTTATAGATCCTTTCCTCTTCCTCAAAAGTGTGGGTTTTTTCAGTGTTTTGTTTCTGTGGATGGTCAACTCTAAGGTCTTAGAAAGTTATAGACAGCTGATGGTGTGAGCAAAACCTGTGGAATGAAAGCATATAGAAGTGGACAATAGCATTAGTTTTGGTACTGGTTTTCTTTATCTTTTATTCCCTGCTAGGTAAAGTAGGATCTATCTGTATAGAAGAGGAGAGCGTTTTTAGAAAACAGGACTAGAGAGCACCTGAAAATGGGAAAATGACTGACACGATTTTTTTTTTTAACTCCCCATTGCCATCTTTATAAATGGCAAATTTACTATCCAGTATGTATCTTAAATTAACATCACCGAAACAGTAATTTTTGTAAAATTTTAAAAGACATCTAGATATAAAATATTTAACAGTTCAATTAATACTATATTTGCTGTTTTGAGATACCACTTGTCTTTGTTGGAGAAGTATTCTAGTGACATTCCAGATGAGTGGATAGGTTATGCATTTAATCAGATGGTCTATTTTCTGGAACACTGGTTACAGACATTGTGCTGTCTATATTCCTTCAGGTGATATGATAGAAAGGGTATTGCCAGGTATTAAGTAATATAGTAACTGCCAACACAAGAGGCAACTTTGTCTTAGAATCATAGAGGTTTGAAAAGACCCTTAAGATCGAGTCCAACCATTAACCTTTTCATGCAATAAAGGAAGTCAACTGAATCAATGGGGTGGAACTAGTAGAAGTAGCAGCTCTTTACCCTTTTCTTTTGAGCTGACTTTGACTTTTATCTGAGGAGGAAACTCCCTTAGATACAGATGAGGACAGTTTTAACAGTTTTCGATGATTAGATGCATACCCATTGCAACTTTAGAAAGTCATTAATTCCTGTGATGACAGAATCATTGCATGACAGTGTGGGTCATCCTTTCAGTGAGACTGAATTGAACTTTTCATTTTTGTCTTAAACATGTTCAACACTCTCATTTAAAGCTCCTTGTGGTGGGTTGACCTTGTCTAGGTGCCAGGTGCCCACTAAGCCACTCTGTCACTCCTCCTCTTCAACTGGACAGGGGAGAGAGAATATGATAAAAAGCTTGTGGTCAAGGTAGGGCCAGGGAGATCACTCACCAGTTACTGCCACGGACAAAACAGACTCGACTTGGGGAAATTAATTTATTGTCAATCAAAAGATCAGAGTAGGATAATGAGAAATAAGAACAAATCTAAAAACACCTTCCCCCCACCCTTCCCTTCTTCCCGGGCTCAGCAGTATGGCTAACCGGGGAGGTCCCAGTTGAGTGGAGATTAACTAATGTGATGCCCATCCACAAGGATAAGAACAAATCTAAAAAGGACTACAGTCCTGTCAGTCTGACCTCAGTGCCTGGGAAGGTTATGGAACAGATCATCTTGAGTGTCATTACGTGGCACATGCAGGACAGCCAGGTGATCAGGCCCAGTCTGCGTGAATTTATGAAAGGCAGGTCCTGCTTGACAAACCTGATCTTCTATGACAAAGTGGCCCTCATAGTAGATGAGGGAAAGGCTGTTGAAGTTGTCTACCTGGACTTTAGTAAAGCCTTTGACACTGTTTCCCACAGCATTCTCCTGGAGAAACTGGCCGCTCATGGCTTGGATGGGAGTGCTCTTCGCTGGGTAAAAAACTGGCTGAAGGGCCAGGCTCAAAGAGTGGTGGTGAATGGAGTTAAAGTCAGTTGGCGAGAGGTCACAAGTGGTGTTCCCCGGGGCTCAGTATTTGGGCAGATTCTGTTTAATATCTTTATCAACGACCAGGACTAGGGAATTGAGTGCATCCTTAGTAAGTTCGCAGATGATGCCTAATTAGATGGGAGTTGATCTCCTTGAGGGTAGGAAGGCTCTACAGAGGGATCTGGACAGGCTGGGTCGATGGGCTCAAGCCAATGGTATGAGGTTCAACAAGGCCAAGTGCCGGGTCCTGCCCTTGGGTCACAACAACCTCATGAATGCTACAGGCTTGGGGAAGAGTGGCTGGAGATGCCTGGCAGAAAAGGACCTGGTGGCACTGGTTGACTGTCATCTGAATATGAGCTAGCAGTGTGCCCAGGTGGCCAAGAAGGCCAACAGTATCTCTGCCTGTATCAGGAATAGTGTCCCTTCCAACCTAGACAATTCTGTGGAGTGATTCTAACTTCACTCCTGATAGACCATGTCCTTGGGACCAGAAGTGCTTTGCAGTCAGTGTGAACCCAACAGATCTCCATTGTAAATTTTCGTGTTGGTAAACTTCACTTATACAAATCTTTCTTACATGTATCTGTCTTTCCCTGAAGCTACATTTCGTTTGTTTTGTGGGTAGTTATATATAGTGTTTGGTGGTTTTTTTTTAAGCTGGTGGAATGGAGTGCTAGGGCAATAAGCTTCTCCACAGGTCCTGGTCATAGATAAATCTTTTTTTCTTTATCTAAACAGTTGCTACTTAGTTCTCTAAACACTGGTGGAGAAAGCTGACTAGATAGCATATTCCAGGTATTCACAGCATGTTCTGCACCTACAATACATTGCTCTTGATTCCATACTCTGTAGGTGGCAGCCTTCTTGTCAAAGCACGTGATACTCAACTTATATCATGTAGTGCTTCTTTAAGAGATGTTTTAGACATAAGAATTCTTCCAATAGCGTACATAAAACCCAGGGTAAAAATGGTGAAAATGCTGGTTTGTGTCTGTTAGAAAATCTCTTATTCTATAAACTTACTTTTGCTTAATTCCATTTTACTTTTCAGGGAGAAGTGTGGGGTTGTATAAATTCTTCTTTGCCAGGTAAGAAATCTTTGAATTGTGTTGCTTTTTCACCATATGCATGTTTTGATGTTATGTCTACCATCTGCACGTGTAGATTTCATGCTAATTTCACTTTCATTATGCTTTCATTATAAACTTCATTTGATGTCTAATTTCCTTTAGAACTGGGTTACCTGCCCTTTTCTTTTTTCAATGTTTCTTTTCTTTTTCTGGTGAGAAAATGTTTAATATGTTTGTATATGTTTGATTAAACATATGTGCTTCTGGGACACATACAAGAAATATCAAAGTTTCTTTCTTTTAAAGTTTTTTATATTATTTTTAGTTTCAGTATACCTTAGCCTGATTTGTAAGATCATGGATTATTGCAACTTTGCTCTAGATGCAGTATAATTTGGGAAAAAAATTGAGTAATGGGAAAGTAGTAAGAACTAGACAAAAGAGTTAAGAAGTGCAGAGGCTTAGATCAAGAACTAAATTTCTTGGTGCAGGTGGATATAGAAAGTTAAAACACAAATCACAAGACAGGACTGTTAGGTTAATAGAAGAGATCAAAAATAGATCAAATTGGATTTAAGTAGTACTATCGTATCATATGTCATTTTTAAAAGACTGGGTGAAATTATCATGCTACAGTCGAAAAAGTGATAGTGAGGAAAGAGGAGACTGTAATAATTTCATGGCATCTGCACTGACTTTCCCCAGACCCTGCTTCAAAGGCAAACTGTTGATTCCAGTGCACGCAAAGAGATTTGCTGTCTTATATTTTGCTAGTTTTACTTAATAATATCTTTTGGAGTTGCAGTGCTTCTGTCATATCTAAAACCTGATAAATTTTTAGTTGGAGACAAAACCTAATCTTCACTGAAGCTCAGTGGCTATATACGTATGAGTGGCGATGCTTTTACTGCAAGTGAGAAATGCATATTTTATTTTGAATGTCAGGTTTGTGTAAGCAAGTGAAAAAGCATTAGAAATCTTTCTTAATGAACCAGTTTGAAATTGTCTTTCTCTACTTTCTGAATTGGTGTGAGGCCTTGTCAGTGCTTTTATGGTAGGATTCTATTCTCTGATTTATTGGGGGTGTGGGGTGACAGGGGAAGTCACTTCTTCAGTGGTGCTGTAAATTATAGTTTAGTCCTGTGATAAAAGTGAAATCTTCCTGTAGTATCATGAGCCTGTATCCTGAACTTTGTACTTGACTCAAGTCACTTTTCATTCTTCTTGCATATGAAATTATATTACTGTTTTCTTCTTTGATGTGAGCTACTTTTAAAATTCTTTTGAATATTCTCCGGCGATTCCATCCACTGTAGGATTGTGTAAATTATTGATACAGTGTATATAGGACAGCATTATAGGGAAAGCTCTCATTCCCTTTCTGGGAAACCAGTACAATGAGTGCCTCTGTGAGGTGCCCGTACGCTAGTGCACACAGCATGGGGAGCAAACAGGAGGAGTTAGAAGTCTGTGTGCAGTTACAGGGCTACAGTTTTATTGGGGTGACAGGGACATAGCAGGAAGGCTCCTACAGCAGGAGAGGTACAGGAAGGACAAACCAAGGAGGGGAAATGCTCTTTATGTGTGAGTGTAATTGGCATGCATGGAGCTCCACCTGGGGATGGATGGTATGCCAGCTGAGAACAGCACATG
The DNA here is from genome assembly GCF_001431845.1 of Calidris pugnax. Taxonomy (NCBI): domain Eukaryota; kingdom Metazoa; phylum Chordata; class Aves; order Charadriiformes; family Scolopacidae; genus Calidris; species Calidris pugnax. The sequence continues at coordinate 26,299,245 of NW_015090830.1, read as the reverse complement.
GGCATATGAGTGGCATAGCATGGGCATATCAACATCTTAGTGAGCAGTCCAACATGGGTGATGTTGTGCGTGTCAGCTACAGCCTGCCCTGATCAGGAAGAAGTGGTAGATGAGGCCTTCTTCATACAGCTGGAAGAAGTCTCAGGTTCACAGGTTCCTGATGTTCGTGGGCAACTGTAATCACTCTGGTACCTTTTGAAGACACAACACAGGAGGACACACGCAATCTGCTTGGAAGAATCCCATGGGATATGGCCCTGGAGAGAAGAAGGGTCCAAGAGAGCTGGTTGATTTTCAAGGATCACCTTATATGAGCTCCAATTATGCATTATGGGGTTAGAAAAGCAAAAGTCTATCACAGAATTGTAGTGGTTGGAAGGGACCTTTGGAGATCATCTGGTCTAACCCTCCTGCCAAAACGGGTTCACCTAGAGTAGGCTGACCAGGAATGCATCCAGGCAGATTTTTAATATCTCCAGAGAAGGAGACTCCACAGTCTCTCTGGGCAGCCTGTTCCAGTGCTCTGTTACCCTCAAAGTTAAGAAATTTTTCCACATCTGGAGTTGATTCTAGTGAGGTATATGAAGGACAGCCAGAAAGCCGCCCTGTTTCTTTAATTATATCAGCAACAAAATGAAGACTAGGAAGAATGAGGATCTGCTGCTGAATAGGGGAGGAAACCCATGATATGACATTAAAAAGGTAACCATGGCAGCCTTTGACCTCAGTCTTTACTGGTAAGATGAGCCTTCAGGAATGCCAGATCCTTGAGATCAGTGGTAAAGCCCGAAGCAAGGAACACTCGAACTTGATGGAGGAGGATTGGGACAGGTAATATTTAAGTGAACTGAATATAACTCTATGGGACCTGATGGATACCCTTGGGAGTGCTGAGGGAGTTGGCTGATGTCATTGCAAGGTCACTCTCCATAATCTTTGAAAAGTTACAGTTATTGAGAGAAGATGCTGAGGACTGGAAGAAAGCAAATGTCACTCCTGCCTCTAGAAAGGGCAAGGAGGACCCGGGGAACTACAGGCTGGTCAGTCTCACCTCAAACTCTGGGAAGGTAATGAAGCAGATTTTCCTGCAAAGCAGTTCCAAGCACATCAAGGACAAGAAGTTGATTGGTTATATTCAGCATGGATTTACGAAGGGGTGAAATTGTGCCTAACCAACCTGATAACTCTCCATGATGAGAAGACTGGCTTGTTATATGAGGGTAGAGCAGTGGATGTTGTCTATCTCAACTTCAGTAAGGCTTTCAGCACTGTTTTTTTTTTTTATAATGTCCTTATAGACAAGCTGATGAAGTGTAGGCTGGATAAGTGGACAGTGGAGGTAGGTTGAAAACTGGCTGAACTGCTGTTCTCAAAGGTTTGTGGTCAGTGTCCTAGGAGTATAACCTCAGTGTATTTGCAGATGATACAAAACTGGGAGGAGAGTTTGATAGACCGGATAGTTGTGCTTCCATTCAGAGGGATGGAGAAATAGGCAGACAGGAACATCATGGAGTTCCAAAAAAGGAAACGCAAAGTCCCATACCTGGTGAAGACCCCATGTTCCACAGCACGCAGGAGGCTGACCATCTGGAAGGCAGCTTTGTAGAAACAAAGCTTGGTGGACAGCAAGTGGAATGTGATCCAGCAATGTGCCCTTGTAGCAAAGGTGGCCAAAAGCACCCAGACTGCATTAGGAAGAGTGTTCCCAGCAGATCATGGGAGGTGATCGTTCCCCTCTACTCAGCACGGGTGAGACCACATCGGGTGTGCTGCGTCTGGCTCTGGGTGTCTCAGTACAAGAAAGATATGAACATACTGGAGCAAGTCCAGCAAAGAGCTATGATAAGGGATTGGGACATATATGAGGACAGTCTGAGAGAGCTGGGAGATGATTCTGCTCCCTCTACTCCCACCTGGAGTATCCAGCTATGGTGCCCCCAACACAAGAAGGGCATGGACCTGTTGGAGTGAGCCCAGAGGAGAGTCACAAAGATGCTCAGAGGGCTGGAGCACCTCTCCTATGAAGACAGGCTGAAAGAGTTGGGGTTGTTCAGCCTGGAGAAGAGAAGGCTCCGGGGAGACCTCATTGTGACCTTTCAGTACTATTTCTTTTTCAGTTCTTTTTCCATCTTCCTTTTTGTTTTCCTCCCCACTTTACTCGGGGTCATGGTGATCCAGTGTTTCTCTGATGTTTTCAGAATGTAGAATGTTTCTCTCATCACAAAATAAATGTACTGGAGATGACATTCTAATTGTTCGTGTTTATGCAGCTTTTTACTCCTGTTTCTGACTTCAATACTCTTGTGGAGACTGCAGTGAAATGTTTATAAAAAGGAAGAAATATGTGTGTATTTTGTAAGTCATCTCGCTAATGTGATGTGGCTTTTGGAAACTTTTTGGAGGACATGTGGAATAAGAGCCTGTGTTAAGCAAATAGGTATCTTTTATTTCTTATAGTTCAGGGATCCGTATTGTACTTCTATCAGTTAATTTGGTGAATAGTCAGAACTATGGACTCCTATCGATTAATTGTGCACTGGAGGTGTATTTTCAGCTAGAAATGCGTGCATTTTAATTACCTTCACTACAAAATTAATTTATAAGTTACTGTATTAAAATCACAGTTCAATGCTTTTTGGAGATGGGACATCATTTTTTTTTTTTTTTCTCTGCAAGCTTGTCTGCTACTCATAAATATTCTGGGGAGAGGTCCACATGCCAAGAAATCTCTAACTGTGTCTGAAAATTATCAGCATTCTTAATTTGGCATGTATTTGTAGCTTGCTTCATTCTTTTAGCACAGTTTAGTTCCAGTAAAAGTATGTCTGAAAACCACAGGCTCTGTATTGCACAAAACGTGGATGCTTGATTATTTTGTGGTGATTTAGTGGAGACATCGCCCTTAAAGCTGGATAGCTGTGTGGTTATCATGTGTTTTTCCTGGAGATATCTGGTTATTGCAGCAGAGATTTCTGGAAGTCTTGTTTTTCATATTGTGCATGATATTTCTTTTACATTTCTTAGGTTGCTTATACCTTGCAATATCAATTACTAATAAATATTCTACCAAACATTACTGTTTTGATTGAAAGGAGTCTGTGATGCAAGTTATGCAGAAGCAACTGGTACACTATTTTTAGGCCTAAAATAGAAAGTGATGGGTAGTTGATTTTGTGATTAATTGTATGTGTAGTTAAACATATGGGCATTACTTCCATGTAGATGTGCACGTACTTTGCATCAAATTGCAACTTTTTGAACATTGATTACAAAGTACTGATGTGTGCACAACAGCCATCTCTCCAACACTTCCAAAAAGATGCTCAATCTCTGAAAAACTAATTCTCAGTTACGGAAGCGGAAGGTGAGCTGAGGTGCTGCTGTTTGTGGCCTTCACAGCTGCTTTGAACTGGGAAAAGTAGCCAATACTCTGAATAGATGTGAAAAGGATTTGGACAGTCTCCAAAAAGACAGGTAAATCAGTGGCCTACAGTCCTTCCAGAAGGTCTGGACCATACACATGGTACACAGCTACTTTGGACTGACAGAGTGCAGGCTGCACCAAAAAACTGTCCTTCAACCTTTGCCTCTCTGCTCCCTCCACCTGCTGCTACCTAGGTTGTGGTGAGCACTAAGGTTTGAATTTGCATTTTAATAAATTTAATTAATATTTTAATTTGCTGGGAAAATATTTTGTGCTGCTGTTTGTGGCCTTCACAGCTGCTTCGAACTGGTTTGAATTGGAAAAGTGAGCCAATACTCTGAATAGATGTGAAAAGGATTTGGACAGTCTCCAAAAAGACAGGTAAATCAGTGGCCTACAGTCCTTCCAGAAGGTCTGGACCATACACATGGTACACAGCTACTTTGGACTGACAGAGTGCAGGCTGCAGCCAAAAACTGTCCTTCAACCTTTGCCTCTCTGCTCCCTCCACCTGCTGCTACCTAGGTTGTGGTGAGCACTAAGGTTTGAATTTGCATTTTAATAAATTTAATTAATATTTTAATTTGCTGGGAAAATATTTTAGTTTAGCTCCAGATTTTGCTTCTCCTTTTATAAATTTACCATTAGTGTGTTTTCTTAATTTGCCTGTCAGAATGTCACGGAAGACTGATACTGCTAAGACTTTATATTCCACCTGTGTTTATAAATTAGTTTAGCTCCAGATTTTGCTTCTCCTTTATAAATTTACTATTAGTGTGTTTTCTTAATTTGCTCGTCAGAATGTCACAGAAGACTGATACTGCTAAGACTTTATATGCCGACAGTGTATTTTAAAGGCAATTTTGTTCATGATACATACCTACAGGTGATTGTTTTCTGTTGATTGCAATGATTTTTAATGATTTTTTTTATCAGTATTTTCTAAGCATTTGAATGAGTGTTAGCTCACTGGTCTCACTCCTGGCTCTTTCCCTTCCCCTTTTTAAAGCTGGACATTACATGTGAATTTTCTGAATAGGCATTTCTATTAGACTTCAGAGCAGTTTTTTAAATTAAGAGGTTGATTCTTTTACTTCAGAATTTTTATTTCTACAAAAAAAATATATAATTTGGGCGTGTCCTAAAATACTGCTTTATTTTTAAAATATTCATAGCAAAACTTAGTGGTTCATTGAGCTAAATAATTCCACCTTCCACCCTAAGAAAAAAAAATTAACTAATTTGTAACAGCTGCTGGGAACTGCATAGGTTAAACCTTCGCTTTATTTATTTCTGTCTTTAAAGTTACGTGAGAAATAGATACAGGAATGCATTCTTCTTTTATTTGATTTCTTATGTCTTGAAAACATCTATATTTGCGAGTAGATTAAGAGGATGAAACAATGTGTTGCAGTGATTTGATTTTCCATGTAATTTTATGTTAAGAAATGAGGATAATGTGTATAGTGTAATAAATGTAAAAAGAGAGACAGGGAGATGGGAAACTTTTATTGAAGATAATTCTGGATGTAAAACCATGTTATTGCAGGGGGATAAACTCAGTGTCATGGTTTAACCCTGGCAGGCAGCTAAGCACCACACAACTGCTTGCTCACTCCCCCACCCATGGGACAGGGGGAAGAATCAGACGGGTAAAAGTGAGAAATCTCATGGGTTCAGATAAAGACAGTTTAAGAACTAAAAAATGGGGAAGGGGGAAACAAAAAAGCGGGGGGGGGGGGAAAGCAATACAAAACCAAGAAAACCAGATGATGCAAAAGAAGACATATGCTCACCACCAACCTCCACCCCCTGCAGTTTTATAGCTAAGCATGATGTCGTATGGTCTGGGATATCCCTCTGGTCAGTTAGGGTCAACTGTCCCTGCTGTGTCCCCTCCCAGCTCCTGGTGTACCCCTAGCCTACTTGCTGGTAGGTCAGTACGAGAAGTAGAAAAGCCTTGACTCTGTGTAAGCACTGCTCAGCAATAACTAAAACATCACAAATCCAAAACACAGCTCCATACCAGCTACTGTGAAAAAGCCTTACTCCATCCTAACCAAAACCAGTACAGAAAGCTTGAGGAAAAAGGAAAAACATATTCATAGAATGGTTCAATTTGAAAGCGACCTTGAAGATCATCCTGTTCCAACCCCCTGCCATAGGCAAGGACACCTCCGGCTGGACCAGGTTGCTTGAAGCACCATCCAGCCTGGCCTTGAACACTTCCAGGGATGGGGCAGCCACAGCTTCACTGGGCAACCTGTTCCAGTGCCTCACCACCCTCACAGGAAAGAATTTTTTCCTAGTGTCTAAACTAAATCTCCCCTCTTTCAGTTTAGAACCGTTGCCCTTTGTCCTGTTGCTTCACTCCCTGATAGAGAGTCTCTCCCCATCTCACCTGTAGCCCCCTTCAGGTACTGGAATGCCATTATAAGGTCTCCCCAGAGCCTTCTCTTCTCCAGGCTGAACAACCCCAACTCTCTCAGCCTGTCTTCACAGGAGAGGTGCTCCAGCCCTCTGGTCACCTTCATGGTCCTCTGCTGGATCCATTCCAACAGATCCATGTCCTTCCTATGTTGAGGACTCCAGAGCTGGACACAGTGCTCCAAGGTGGGGTCTCACCACAGCAGAGTAGAGGGGTCGAATCACCTCCCACAACTTGCTGGCCACACTTCTTTTGATGCAGCCCAGGATGTGGTTGTCTTTCTGGGCTCCCAGTGCACATTGCTGGCTCATGTCAAGCTTCTCATCCACGAGCACTCCCAAGTCCTTCTCCTCAGGGCTACTCTCCAGCCATTCTCTGCCCAACCTGTATTTGTGCCTGGGATTGCCATGTCCCAGGTGTGGGACCCTGCACTTGGCCTGGTTGAACTACATGAGTTTTGCGCACTTCTCAAACCTCTCCAGGTCCCCCTGGCATCCCTTCCCACCAGCGTGTCGACTGCGCCACACAGCCTGGTGTTGTCAGCAAACTTGCTGAGGGTGCACTCAATCCCACTGTCTGTGTCTTCAACAAAGATGTTAAACAGCACTAGTCCCAGTACTGACCCCTGAGGAATACCACTCATCACTGGCTTCCACTTGGACATTGAGCTGTTGACCACAACCCTTTGAGTGTGGCCATCCAGTCAGTTCCTTATCCATGGAGTGGTCCATCCATCAAATCCATGACTTTCCAATTTTGAGACCAGCATGTCATGTGGGACAGTGTCAAACACTTTGCGTAAGTCCAGGTATTCTGGGTTGACAAAGTTGATAGAAAAATATACTATCAAAACCAACAGAGGATCTGTCTGTAGGAGACAATGTTGTTCATTTTAATTAGGTTTTTTTTTTCCTTTTGGTTCCTGTTAGCTTATGTTTCAGATCAGATAAATCAAATTTTCCAACTCTGATACTTCCAGTGAACATATAAAATAGTTTGCATCTTTAAACTTGGTGTACAGAAGGTACTTTATAACTGCCAAGTTCAGCTTTTATTAAGGCACAGACTTGCTCTCTTCTTGCTTGAAGTTGGTTTGGAATGACTTCATAAATTCCACTAAAAATGTAATCTGTAAATAGGCTTCTTGAATGAGAACAGGATTATCAAATTTGAAGAGTAACTGGCTCACGGGGAGGGAAGGAAAAATGAGGGCATAGTTTCTCTTTCTGCTGTAATATTTACTGTCATCTTATTTTCAAAGGAGTTTTGAAGAAGTCTGACGGGTGGGTTGGTTTGGGTTGCTGCGAGCTGGCTATTGCTGTGGAATGTCGGCAAGCATGTAAACAGGTAAGGCTTTCCAACTGTTTCTCTGTGGTTAATGTCAAATGATGCTGTGTTGAGTTCATTGGTGTATTACTGTTTGTGAACATCAGGCTTAGTGCATTTTTTACATCAAAATTAAATTACCATGTAAAAATTCCTTAAAATTGCAAAATATGGCTAGATGCTTCCCAGGAAATACCACTAGGGATAGATACCAGCAGCCAAATTTCAGAAACTGAAACAAAGAATTTATGTTTTTAAAGTAAATTTGCAGTAAAAGAGTGAAAGTTCAAGTCTACTGAGGTGAAAACCTAGTTTAAAAAAAGCCATGGGGTGGGGTTTTTGGGTGGCTGGGGGGAGTTCAGATATGTAATTTCAACTGTTCTGTAGGATTAGGCTGCCTGCTATGACTTGATGAGCCTGAAGAAGACATTTTAAGACCTTAGGATTAGCTGTGCCTTTTTTTGTACATTCTGATGCCACATTTAATTGCTCAGTAATGAAGATACAATTAAGATGGAAATCTTACCGTCTTTATAACGTTGACACCACAGAAGTTCTTGTGTGAGAGCTGGTGGCAGGCATGTCCTAGCACCACTGCACATGGGAAACGGAGCTAATCCACTTAGTTTTGCTTTGCAAACAGTAGGCTTGTCATTTTTGCTGATGTGCTCTAGTTTATTACTTCGTAGTAATTTATTGGCTGAATCTGTAAAGATTCTGAAGCTCTCTTTGGTTATGCTAAACTTAAGCTGTTGATTCTTTACCTGAAAGCTGTTATTATAAAATAATGCTGAGTAGAAGGCAACGTGTGGCTGTTTATAAGCTCTCTTTTTTTTGCAGTGTAATGTTCAGTGATACAACGTCGTGGTTACAGCCCCAAATAGATTTTTGAGCCTCTTCAAAGAGGTTTATGTTCATCTGTTGGAAGAAAGTTGCTTTTGGTCTTACTATATCGCTATTTTTGTCAAGTGACAATTTTAAGCATAATGCATGAATTTTGCAATGGCCTTTTTATTAAAAATCTGTGAAGCATTTGGTCCTTTTTGGTTTTTCCAAATATATAACATAAAAACATCTTCAAAGTCAAAAAGCATATAATTATTTGTCATAATCCTTGTAACCCAGTTCTGGAGCACAGATGTACTTAATATTCACTGTAGCATAGAATAATTTAGGTTGGAAAAGACCTTTAAGACCATCAAGTCCAACCATTAACCTGGCACTGCCAAGTCCACCACTAAACCATGTCCCTCAGCACCACATCTGCAGGTCTTTGAAATCCCTGCAGGGGTGGTAATTCCACCACTACTCTGGGCAGCCTGTGCCAATGCTTGGTAACCCTTTCAGTGAAGAAATTTTTCCTTATATATAATCTAAACTTCCCCTGGTGCAACTTGAGGCCATTTCATCTTGTCCTATTGCTTGTGACTTGGGAGAAGAGGTCCTTGGCAGGACCCGGCACTTGGCCTTGTTGAACCTCATCCCATTGGCCTTGGCCATAGATCCTTGGGTCTTGCATGTTATCTGTGTAATTTTAATCTTGGACCAGCAGTCGGCTGCAAATTGTTGTCACAGAAATAAAAAAATATGCTACCTTCATCCCAAAACATAGAATTTAAATTATTTGACAAGAGATGAGCAGTGAGTACACAAACTGAGTAGTGTGAAAAAGATATGAGGAGTGAGTAGACAAACTGGGTACTTTTGATCTTCTGAAAAGAAGATGTATGTATTTGTTTCCACTTATTGCATGTCCTATGGAATTCTGTTAGCTTAGTTTTATGATTATTATATCATTTCTCGTCATTCTCACAATCAGATGCTGTATTGTTTGATTGCAGACTGAGCTGTCTCAGATTCTTGGCTGTATTTTGTACTTTAGCTGACTCTGATACATTTCATATGTTTTTCATTTAAACTAAAACCAATATTTTGCCAAACATTAGGGATGATGGGAATTATTTGGATTTTAATTTTGATTCTTGAAATTTGAGGAGGTTTCAGAGGCATTTTGATGAAGGTGTTATGATAGGTCCAAGGTCAGATTTTACCCTTGTATTTTAAATTACTGGAGGATGAAATAACTAACGTTAGTGTAATAATAATTTTGAATATCTGTCACATGAAAAAGGAGCAAGAGTTACTCTACAGGAAAAACTGATCTGCAGTTGGAAGGGAGAATTTCTGCAACTCAGTTTGACAATAGGAACCATAGGACTGTACATACAAGAGGGAGGAGAAGGGAAAGAGGCACATAAGTGGTATTGAGCATGCAAAATGGGGAGATTTTTATGCTCATGTTCTTCCACTTCCTAATTGTTCCCTGTATTCTGCTCTATCTGGTAAGCCTTTCACAAAAACAAAGTTGCTTTGTGTACTTACAGTATCAGCTAACTTTGTGCAGAAATATGAGGGTTTGGTTTTTAGTTAAGTATAGTATAGTAAGTCATGGTTTCTGCTTTTTTTTTTCTTAAAGCTTTACATGGATTCTTTAGGTTCTTAAAAGGAACATTTAAATAGATCATAAGTCCATGGCTGTGACAGTTAATTTAAGGATAGCATTGTCTTTATTTTGCATAATGATTTTATTATTTTCTACTACAAATAGAGAAACTTATCTGTCTTTCAGGCTTCTGCAAAGAATGATGTTTTAAAGGTCTGCAGGAAGGAATATGAGGTATGTGTATATGTGTCTGGATATATCTTATAAAAAAATCAACTGCTTTATTAATTCTGTAAGAAGTATCCCATAGAAGAGGGAAAGTCCAGTCTTCTTATAGTCGTATTTCTGGATATAGTCATTTTCATCCAAATGTAAATTACCTCTCTCTACAGTTTTTTAAAAGTACAATTGTTTACTATAAAAAGGGCTTGTCTTTTTTTAGACTTGCATACATATCTATATCTTCATTTGAATGGAAAAGATGCAACTTCCAAAATGGGGACATGGATTCCAAAAAAGTTCATTTCATAGGAGTTCTGATGAAAGTCAGCATTCATTGTGAGCATTCATTCCGTCAGAAACATTTTGGCTTTTATAGTAGGAGGATCAGCTTAAAAGTGACCTAAAGAAATAGATTCAGGAAAGAATAACCTTTTAAGTATCCTATCCTAATATAAATCATTTCAAATGAATAATTTTTGTGACATCAGTGAAACTATGAATGCTTTTTGCTGTTCTGCTCTTAAAATTAATCATCAGGATATTTTCAGAAATCTGCCTTTACTTATGTTCTTTTTAACACAGTTTGTAGAAATGCTATTCTGCTAGGACTTCTTTTCTTTCAATCTGTTTCTTAATTAAAAGCCAGATTCCTCCTCCCTGCTTTGTCTCATTGCCTCCTACCCTGAATCAGGTAGCCCTGCATAAATTCTGCTCATAATCAACAGTTCAGGATATCACAGTTTTCTGTTCTATTGATTTGGGCAGAAGTGTAGCTGGTTTCCTGTTTTTTCCAGGAAATATTAAATCCCTTTTCCCCCTCCCCTTTGGTCCTTTTATCTAAATAATCTACAGAGTATTTTCCTGGATTCTTCACTATTGAAATTACCATAGCCTGTTCTCTTAAAAATGAATTTTCATTGTAAGTAGTTCTGTCTCCTCTCATGCTGTGATATGCTATACTGTCAACACCTGTAAGCTTCTCCTCTATTATGCTGGTCTGTTTCCTTCTTTTTTTCTGGATTTCTGCATTGCTGTAGGAGGTTGGCCAATATGGGTTGAAGGAGAACGGGAGAGGAAAGGTAAGAGATTAAAGAATGTCTACAAAATGGTCATAGTCATCTTATTTACTTTTCCTAGTTCTTCTTTTTCCAGTTTTTATCTGGAATTTTGGAAAATGGGCCCCTCACTCTTTTCCAAGAGTGATCTTGCTGTTATTGTAGAGACAACCTTAACCCTTTCTATCTGTGCAACACTGAAGGAGAAGGAGAAAAGTGATGGAAGAAGGAATCAGTTTTCTGATTGGTGAAGAAGGAAAGAGACCTTCTTAATGAGCGCTAGGAGTAGTAGATTCAGCTACTGTGTTAGGGACAGAAATGAAGTATCTGACATGGTAGATCTTCAGTTATTACAGAATTTTCTATGACAATGGGTTTTCCTATGTATCTGGGCTTACAGATACTCATGAAAAATAGGATTCTGAATGCTCTCAAGAGACCCATTGGTTATATAAAATTCAAGGAAGTTTTTCCTAACGTATGAGATTGCAAAAAATACTTTTGGAGGGAACCTGCACTTTTTAATACCCTAGTCATTCTTTCTCCTTCTCTTAAAAAAAAAAAAAAAAATTCTTGGTGCCTTGGTGAACATGTCCTGCTACCTCTGTAGTCTGTAAGTAGCTTATGTGCCTGTGACCGGTGCCATACTTTGTACTCGGTCGGGTTGGGGGTGGAAGAAACAACAACTGGGAAGAGAGTGGCTGATAAAAACAAAAAGAGGTGACATAAGATCAGAAATAGCCTGTGAATCACAGAAATGCGATGTCATTCATGTTTGCCTTTGTGTTCAAGAATTCATTCTTCATTCTCTAAAAATGAGGATCCAATTAGATCTAATGGAAGCCTCATTAGGATCCAATTGAGAAATAATTTACAATGTAGATCGTAGTGCTAGTTCATCAACTCTCAAGTATCTTACTGAGGTATTGAATATATAAGTACATGACATGGAAGTAAAAAATAGCTGAATTTAAAGAGTAATTCCACTTTTTAAACATATATATTTGCGTCCAGATTTCCCAGAGGATTTTCATAAGCTTCTTAACAATAGTTGACTGAACCGCACATAGTAACTTCATGAGATAACCCTGAGCTTCCCACTAAGTTAGTGAGCATGAAGAACGAGGTAAGTTTTCAAGGGTAGGGCATAGGGTTCAGAGCAGCAAAAAACCCCAAATTCCAAGCAGGAAGTGTCGCAAAGTTTGAAGTTGCTAAGCAGAGTCTTAGGTTGTACAGTAGCAGGATCACTTTAACATTGATGAGACAGTTTTCACAAGATTAATTGAAGATGCTTTTTTTGCTGATCATATGCTTCTGGATTACGTTTATTGTAAATATTTATGAAGCTTGTGATTCTTCTAATGTGGAGATTTTATGTGTTTTAGAAATCAATTGTGTTGTGATAAGCTATTAATTTTTGATCTGTGCATTGAAGATTCCATGTCCTATTAAGCATATTTTGATTTTCAAGTAGCAGTGCATACAGAAATTAGGAAAATTTATCACAACTTGCTGAGTGTTTTTGAGTGTTACTGAAATGTACTTTAATTGCCTTCTTTTGAAAGACTTTATTGTGGTGGTCCTTTTTCCTGTCTTCTGCTTCTCAGATACTCATTTTGTCATCTTCATTTTTTCTCTAGTTCTGTGCATCTCAACTCTCTTATCTTTCACTACTTCTTCCAGCTTTCTGCTATCCTGTTCATCTTCCTCTAAAAAGAAGGTAGGTAATAGTCTAAGGAAGAAGAAAAAGGAAGTGGAGACTATGGATTTTATGTAGGGTTTTCTGATTTTCCTATTTTTAAAAGATTTGTGTAAAGTTGATGTTCATTTTTTGAAAAGACTTCATGGAGTGCATGCTTGGAAGAGTAACTGAAAATAGCTATAAAGCTTGAAATAAGCTGTAAAGGCTTTATTATTGCATTTAAGATGACTTGTCTTCTGTGCATGGAAAGATTAGTACTAAAATTTCCAGTGGGCTGCAGCTTCTGAGTCTCTACGTGGCATACTGTGAGTTCACCTCTCTGCACATTAAGAACTCCAGTTCTTATTTCATGTGTACTAAATTAGACATTCAGACGTCTCTGGTTAATTGGCGTTATGAGAGCTTTGCTGCAGCTGAATGCTATTAACATCTGCCATGAAGTTGAAATATAGTTGGAAGTGTTGCCAGTTATTTAGCTTCTGCCCTTAAAACTTTTTTCGACACACAGTAGTGAACACTTTTGATGTCCTTGGACTGTTTAAAGGTATTTTTGCCCTTACAGTTTTGTGCACCGTTTGGCTTTATCTGACTTGGTTTTCTTACAGTTTTTAAAAGGTATACAGTTTCCAAAAGGACCTGGACAGGCTGGAGAGGTGGGCCCAGGTGAACCTCATGAGGTTCAACAAGAGCAAATGCAAGGTTCTGCACCTGGGCCGGAACAATCCTCGCCACCAATACAAACTAGGGGGTGAGGTATTAGAAAGCAGCCCTGAGGAAAGGGACTTGGGGGTGCTGGTGGACGAGAAGCTGGACATGAGCAGGCAGTGGGCAGTTGCAGCCCAGAAGGCCAATCACATCCTGGGCCGCATCAAAAGATGCGTTGCCAGCAGGTCCAGAGAGGGGATTCTGCCACTTTGCTCTGGTGAGACCTCACCTGGAGTATTGTGTGCAGGTCTGGAGCCCTCAATATAAGAAGGACATGAACCTGATGGAGAGGGTCCAGAGGAGGGCCACGAGGATGATCAGGGGGATGGAGCACCTCTGCTACAAGGACAGGCTGAGGGAGCTGGGGTTGTTCAGCCTGAAGAAGAGGAGGCTCCGGGGAGACCTAATAGCGGCCTTCCAGTACCTGAAGGGAGCCTACAGGAAGGCTGGGGAGAACCTGTTTAGAAAGGCCTGCAGTGACAGGACGAGGGGCAATGGCTTCAAGCTGGAGGGGAACAGATTTAGACTGGAGATGAGGAGAGGGTTCTTCACTGTGAGGGTGGTGGAGCACTGGAACAGGTTGCCCAGGGAGGTGGTTGAGGCCCCATCCCTGAAGATATTCAAGGAGAGGCTCGACGAGGCCCTGGGCAACCTGGTCTAGTTGGGGGTGTCCCTGCTGACTGCGGGGAGGTGGGACTAGATGGCCTTTGGAGGTCCCTTCTGGCCTGGGAAATTCTATGATTCTATGATTAAATACAGCAACTTCAAATACAGTGCCTGCTGTTTTAAATGCTGTAGTAGGATTCAGAAAAGTATTCACTGTGCTACAGTATTGGCTTGTTTTGTCTTCTAGGGTCATCTAGGTCTTCTAGGATCTTACTTTATGCTGAGGTTTTAGTGAGTGCTAACTACTAATTACCCCTTCTGAAAAATGCAGTCAGTAGCTCTTAGCTCTTGTCTAATTGTTTATATTCAGAGACAATAGATTATAACTCAAGGAGCTGGTTAGGACATCATTTAGGAAAAGGTTCCAAGACAGTTTTAATGAACTCCTAAGGCACGTGGCTGTGTGTGGCCTCTGGAAGTGCTACTTCATGAATTCAGGGTGGACTCTGACCGTACCACACACTGGAGCTAATATTATCATCTCATCTTCTGGTGCTTTTTGTCTCTATTCTCTGCTGTTCAAAGAAGGTTTATAGAACACTTCAATGGTCTTGCCAAAATTTAAGTTCTGGTGATTTTGTTCTTCCTTACTATGCAAGTGTTCTCCCTTCTTCACTGGTTTACATAATTGGTTAAAATCTCGGCCTTACTTCTTAATTACTACAAGCTTTTAAAGTTCTTAACAGATGTGCACCATCATTTGAAACTTCAGCTGACTCCACTAAAACTTAGTATGTTACCTTCTGACTTTATCTTCTATTGATAAATTCGAAGATTAAATGAAGGGAGGGAGAGATTAGGGACTTTCATTGCTTTTCTCATAGACTGAAACGTTTTGTTTCCTAGTGTATTTGTTAACTGTAGCTAATACTTCTAAATTAAGATGGCCTTAATTGGATAGGTTCTATATTCCAATATTTAACATGGTTGCATTGCCCAAGACAACCATACCAAACTTATTTTTCTGCCAGAGTTGGTAGAATACAGATACCATGATAATTTTGGGGGAGGAAAATAACCTTTGATTTTTAGCACAATGTTCTTAATTTCTGGTGTGAAAGAACAGCTTCACTGTCACTTTGCATTCAAGACACAGAGGCAGCCATTTAGAAAAAATGTGCTTAGAATATAAAAGAGTGAAGTCTTACAATGAAGAGGACTTCTTCCTTTAGCAAAATGTTCTGCTTTATTTGCGTTTGTGTGCATGCACTTTGGTTTTTGAGCCGTTACCTGCAGCTGATGAGCTCCAAAAAGAGCGAAACCAGTTAGGTCCTGCAGTACTGGCTAAAATCTTACTTCAAGGAGCTTCTGGTGAGGAAGATTAAATAATGTTCTCTGCTGGATAAACTGCAATTGCCTTTTTTTCAATTTCCATTATACCAAAAGATCTTTGAGGCTGTTTTCTGTAAGGCATACATAGTTGTGTTGCCTCTGCCTGCCACTTTCCTTCTGCTTAGAGTCTCACTGGCTTTAACCACCAGTTTCAGCAACATTTGGTTTTGAAAAAAGAGAAGTCTGAAATATGAGATTAATGCGCAAGTAAAACAAATCATTATGTTTGTGTTTTGTAAACTTCAGTATTGTTCACTTAGTATTTCGTTCACTAGTTGAAAATGGGATATCAGACCCTGTGTGTGTACACAGTAATGCCTTTTTTGTCCTCATTTTCCCAGATCTTGGTGACTTAGTTCTTCCTTTAAAGAGAACATCCTTTTCTGCTCTTTTGTTTTTCATGGGTTTTCTTTAGGTGTCTTTTTTTTTTATTCTTTTGCTTTGTTTTCACTGTCTTTCTCTTCTGACAGTTCACTAGCAGATTCAGAGGGAAGCTTGAGTGGGTGGGAAAGCTGCTGATTTCTTAAGTATGAGCGCTGCTTTGCTAGAGATGGGCATTAGCCTTGTGTTCTGTAATGAAGCTAAATTAGTAATTCTTTCGTGTCTGTATAACTGCACTCTCCTCGTGTGTCCCTGTGCTTTCTGAGAAACTGAACAGTTATCCAGACCTACACCCAAGAGCAAAGTCAGCACCCTAACTAGCACTGTGTTCTGTGGTGGCTACAGCCACTACAGTTTCATGAATCATACAATCATAGAATCATACAATCATTCAGGTTGGAAGAGACCCTTGGGATCATCGAGTCCAACCATCTACCCTACTCTACAAAGTCCTCCCCTACACCATATCCCTCAGTACCGCATCTAAACGTCCCTTAAACACAGCCAGGGATGGTGACTCAACCACCTCCCACTAACCCTAACCCTAGAAATACACTTCTCCTTTACCTTACTCTGCCTCTGGCATCTGGCAGGTCCATCTAAAAGGTCTGTCTAACTTAGTATTATACCTGTTGAATTCGCTGATATAAACTCCTAGGAGATGAGAAAAAGGAGATTTCTGTGGTATTACTGAGAAAAATCAGGTCGTGAGGAGTTGATTAGTGCCACAGCTGGTGTAAAGGACTATAGCATACACAGGACTGTACAACTGGGAATAGGGAGAGAAGAGCTGAAAACAAGGTGGAAAAGATAAGTAAAACCACCTTCTCTTAACAGAAATAAAAGCATTATTACAGTCATTCATCAATCGGTGTAACTGTAGTTTCAAAGTACAGAAAGACTTTTTATTATCTGGTTAGAGCATCCTGCCTGTATAAAATTGGTGTGTAAAATTGCTATAAGAAGATAATTTTGTCTCAGCTCCTCCTTAGAGAAAGAAAGTTGATAGACACCATAATCTTCTCAACATTCTTCTCTGTTTTGTGCGTAAACTGCATTCTGAGCTAACAGCACCAGTTACTAACAGCACTATTATTCCTGAACCTCTTTTTAATAACTTTTTTTTGTAACACTGACCTTTTAAATGACATGACAGTTTTTAGCTGAGTTTATAGCAGCATTACATCGTGATTCTAAGTATTGTTTGTGCTAACAGTATGGTCAAGTACTTGGGTATAACCACGACAGACAGACTTCAGCCTGTTCAGGAGCCTTTAGGCAACAGTATAAATCTGTTCTTTACAGCTGTAGGATGGTCACTCTTCTGCACGTTCTGTTTCCATGAGTTCTTTTGCCCCTTGTCCATGCGTGACAGGATTTCCTTTGTTGGCTAGTAAAGAGGGAAAATCTGAAATGAATCAGATGAAAACTTGGTGCTGGAATGAGGAATGTTGCTGCAAATTCATTCTTCGTCTCAGAGAAATTATGCAAAATCTTTCCTCTTGGGAGAAAGTATCTAAAATTTGGTAGAGGGTATTAGGAGAATGAAAATAAAATGTCTGAATTGTTACTTTGTGAGGTTTTGGACATTGGTTTGTGTAAGGTAGACTTTTGAATTTGTGTGTGATCTCGAAACACCTGTGCTTTCATTCGTGATCACTAATATTGTAAGTAGCTGGTCTTCATGGAAAACTAACTTAGATTTTCAAGTTAGATTAGCATCTATTCTTTTCAGGTTATTATGTCAGTGCCACATCTGCCATGTTTTAAGTTGATTTCTGACTGAAAAAAGAAGTGATGCTGCTCACTACAATATTGGGACTGTCATCTTTAAAATCTTGTGTTTGACTGTTAACATATTTCACTACCCAAAAATACATTATCCAAAAGATGATATAACTGCAATACTGTAGGATACAGGATTGTGGCACTATGATTTACATGGCATAAAAAGTAATTGGCAAGTTTTGTGATTTGAATTACAGCATAAAATCAAATCATTAATGGTATGATACAAACTGAAACATCAAGGCTTGAGGCTTTTCAAAGCTAAGTTAAAATGTGAGTCTTCCATCTTTTGGTACAGTAAACAATTCTTTTGGCTCTTGAGGTTTTCATCAGAATTGTCTAGGCAGGAATGCTAATTCATTTGAATGCTATTTAACACATAGAGACCCAATCTGTGTTCTGAAGTGGTTCCTTTTAAATGAATAACAGAAAAGAAGATGAAGTTAGCCATGGAAATTACTAACAGTATTTAAAAAAAGAATCATGTTTAGGTATTTAAAAAAACTTTCATGAGGCGGGGGGGAAAAAAAGGAAAGTCAGGTTGTTGAATCCTCCAGTTCTTTAGTGGAATACATCTGCTTAAATGAGGAGCATTTCAACAAAATAATAAGTTGGGACTCTCCCTGTGCAGCATAACGGAACAGGGGCAAACTGGAGGAGAAGTCCTCAGCCTTCAGGTGTTGTAGTCATTGGTGGTTTTATGGAGAGATAAAAAGATCTGGGTGATTTGATCACTTTGATATTTACTTGGCTTTTCTCTGTAAGGGGGGGGGGCGTGGAAATAAGGATGCTGCCAAAGCAGATCAATTGACTCAAGTGATCTCTGAGAAGAAAGCAAGTGGAGAATATGAATTGAAAAACAAACTCCTGCACTCTGAGCAGTCTCTACGACAAAAAGAAAAGCAAAAACATCAAGATGATTTCTAACACACTTGAATTTTCTTCACTGAAATTTTCACAAAAAGACTCCAGTGATTATTTGGGATACCCACTTCTCTGCAGTGCAGTAAATGCTAATAACTAACATTGAAGGATCTAATGAACTACTGACCTTAAGTTAGGTCTGCGTTTTGAGTTCTTTTCCTTTTCTTATGTAAAGGTGGTAGCACATCTGACATTTTGGTGTACTGAAGCAAGAATTTAATCCCACAGTAACATTTTTGACGGTTGGACAAGATGATCTTTAAGGTCCCTTCCAACCTAGAAGATTCTGTGATTCTGTGATTCTGTTTGTGGATCAGGATGACGGTGTTTCTGTTTTCTTCTGTAGGTGCTGCATAAAATACAAATTTATTTAATGATGGGGATAGGGGAAATGAAGGAGATCAGGAACTTTGTCAAGATTGGGATTGTGTTTTGTCACTATGTTAATTTATTTGACCACTTTTTATAAATTGGTGCTCTGAGGTGTGGAGAGGGTTCAAATTTCTCTTTTTCACAATCGCGTAATTTGATAATTGGCAAGTACATTTTGGAATTTCAGCCTCATGACTTCATGTTTTCAAGAAGTTCTGGAAATCTTGTATGCAGATTTTTTTAAGAAGAAATGTGCTTTTGAAGTATGGGGAAGATTGTGGTTGTTTTGGGCAAGAGTTCAGTAGTCTTGAGGGAGGTGATTTTTCCCCTCAGCTCTGGTGAGACCCCACCTGGAGCACTGCGTCCAGCTCTGGGGCCCTCAGCACAGAAGAGACATGGACCTGTTGGAGCAGGTCCAGAGGAGGGCACCAGAAGGCTAGAGCATCTCTCCTATGAGGACAGGCTGAGGGAGCTGGGGTTGTTCAGCCTGGAGAAGAGAAGTCTCCGGGGAGACCTTATAGTCCCTTCCAGTACTTAAAGGAGGCCTACAGGAGAGATGGGGAGGGACTCTGTGAGGGAGTGCAGTGATGAGACAACGGGTAATGTTTTTAAACTGAAAGGGCGTAGATTTTACTTAGATTTAGGAAGAAATTCTTTACTGTGAGGGTGGTGAGACACTGGAACAGGTTGCCCAGAGAGGTGGTAGATACCCCATCCCTGGAAACATTCAAGGTCAGGTTGGATGAGGCTCGGAGCAACCTGATCTAGTTGAAGATGTCCTTGCTTATTGCAAGGGAGTTGGACTAGATGACCTTTGAAGGTCCCTTTCTACCCAAACCGTTCTATGATTGCTCTGTGGATTAGAGTCCCCTGAAACAGAAGAGCAGGGTGTGTGTCCTTCCCTTCTTCTGTCGTTGAACGTGCTGCATGTCCCCCAACGGTACCTCTCGGCTGCAGTTTGAGGGAGCTGATATCGTGCTTTAGCTTTTGAGAAATATTGTCATTGAGTGAGTTCATTGAGATTTTCTGTTTATATATGTGCATCTGAGCATAGTTCTTTTTTTCACATAGAGTCTTTGAAATTACTGTCATTAAAAAAACCATTTGGGCACATCCTATTATAGCATGCTGTTTCTACGTTAGTCCAGGAAAATCTTCCTATTTACTTGCTTGAATATTTTATTGCAAGTGCACAAAGAACCCAGTTGACCTCTGATCTTCTAATTTCCTACTTTCAGAATTTTTGTATAGTGTATATTTGTTTTAATCCAATTTAATTGAAACAAATAATAACAAAGTTAGATTTATCAGCTTATTATAAGAAATTACTGGACACTTAAGTATTTGAAGTTTTCTGGCTTGTAATGCTATTTTTGTTTTGATTTCAGAATGCTCTCTTTAGTTGTATTAACAGAAATGAAAGTAAGTATGAAATTAATAGTTTGTGCTTTTTTTTTTTCCTTTTATATCATTCTATCCTTTTCTCTCTAAAACGTAAGACATTCTGTGGGTGTACATATACACAAATCATGTGGATTCAGTTCCATAGAATGGCAAACTACATGCATAAATTTTCTTGCTCAAGTAATAAGGGGATTAGGCTGTTCATGTAATTTATATCAGTTTTTAATTTGTGTATTTTGATACACAAATTTTGCTAATTGCTTAGAAGATCATTTTTTCCTTTTGCTTTGTTCGAATCTTGAGTAACAAAATTAAATGCAGAGATGAAATCTTGTACCGTGCAAGTGTTTTGTTGCCTGATGCCTGTCTATGTAAAATGAAAAGAAATCAGTGTCTCAGAATTAATTCTAATAGAACTATTTCACAAGAACTGTATATTTAATAACATATCAAAATTGGGTGAATCGTGACACCATCTGTCATGCTTCGTTTCTTCATTTCTCTGTGTAGGAACCCATAGATTTTCTGTTGTTTGTTTGTTTGTTTCCCCAGTGGGGTCAGTCTGTTGCAGTTATGCAGGTCACCATACAAACTGTCGGGAATACTGTCAAGCAATTTTTCGGACAGACTCTTCTCCTGGTCCTTCACAAATTAAAGCGGTTGAAAATTACTGCGCGTCTATTAGCCCTCAGCTTATACACTGTGTGAACAACTATACACAGTCATATCCAATGAGAAATCCGACAGATAGTAAGTACAAAAAATCCTTCTTTGATGAGAAATCCGACAGATAGTAAGTACAAAAAAAATCCCTCTTTACTGAAAGTTATAAAAAATACTGAGAATGTTTGTGGATTGTATGCACTTTATATAAAAAGTGTGTTGTTGTGTAAGTCTATTGTGTACATTGCATTAATGTATTGCTATATTGTAATTATATGAATTTACATAAGGATAACTTTTGTTTGTAGGTGCATTATGGATTTTTATTTATATTTTTTTAACTCTGCATATTGGTGTTTTTTTTCCAGAGTTGATTCTGTTTGCATTTAAAAGAAGCAATGTTATTTGAGATTATTTGAGGGGGGAAAGAAACCCTCCTTTATAACACGTTTTCTCTGAGGGCTATTATATCATGGATCTTTGTTGTTGTTGTATACTCGATCATTAACTATTTTTAATTGTTTTTGACAGGCTTGTATTGCTGTGATAGAGCAGAAGACTACGCGTGTCAGACTGCATGTAAAAGAATTCTAATGTCAATGAAAACAGAGCTTGAAATTGTTGATGGACTTATAGAAGGCTGTAAAACGATGCCTCTCCCTCAGGATCCCCTTTGGCAATGTTTTCTTGAGAGTTCAAGATCTGTTCACCCAGGAGTCACTGTGCACCCGCCGCCTTCGACAGGCCTCGATGGAGCTAAGCTCCATTGCTGTTCTAAAGCAAACTCTTCCACATGTAGGTCAGTATCTCTCTACCCTCATTTCCAGTTGTGAAAATGCTTCAGAAGTTGCCTCTTTGCCTGAATCCAACTATGTACAGCAAATATCTGTGAATTCTTAGAAAAAACACAGGTTTGGGTAGTCAGATAGGTGTCACGTTCTGCCCAGTACTTACTTTGTATCTCAAAAAAATACTGTTTCATAAGAGGAATCACACTTTTCTCACTTTTTGCACTAGCTCATTAGTTAATGAAACCTATACCTTACTTGTGTTCATAATAGCTTCAAGGTTTCCAGTAACAAAACAACAGTAACAACTCATAATGAGTTTAGAAGTAGAGCCCTGGGGTTATGTTAATTCTTAGAATATTGTAGCATAGGATAGTTAATATAATATCTTTAGTTGCTTGTTTGACAATGAGTTCTAAAAATTCCCTCACATTTCCAGTTTGCAGTAGATTTTAATAGTACAAGTGAAGTTCCATACCTTCCATTGGGATGGGAACAGCTGTAGTTTGTAGGATATTTCCCTGGTTCAAGAAGAACAGGGAACTGCTGGAGAGGGTACAGCAGAGGGCTACAAAGATGATGAGGGGCCTGGAGCATCTCTCTGATGAGGAAAGGCTGAGGGACTTGGGTCTGTTTAGTCTGGAGAAGAGAAGACTGAGGGGGGATCTGATCAACGCCTATAAATACTGAAAGGGTGGGTGTCAAGAGGATGGGGCCAGTCTTTTTTCAGTGGTGCCCAGTGACAGGGCAAGAGGAAATGGGCACAAACTTGAATATAAGAAGTTCCATCTAAAGATGAGGAGGAACTTCTTCCCTTTGAGGGTGGCAGAGCCCTGGGAGAGGCTGCCCAGGGAGGTGGTGGAGTCTCCGTCTCTGGAGACGTTCAAAACCTGCCACGTTCCTGTGGAACCTGCTCAGGGTGGACCTCCTTTGGCAGGGGGGTTGGATGAGATGATCTCTAGAGGTCCCTTCCAACCCCATGTTATTCTGTGATTCTGTGATATTGCTGTGAACAAAGTGGTGTGGGTATTGCTGACACCATTAAGCAACAAACGGTACACCTGCTTCAAACATCAGGGCAAAGAAGAGATGTTTTCTGCTTGCTAGTCATTTCTGTAGGAGGAGGAGGTGTAGTTTGAAGTTGAAGGATGGGATTAGAAGTTGCTCATTATCATGTGAACCTAGATTTATTACAAGTAAAATCAGTGTCTCACCTCAAAGTCATTAGTTCATGTTTCCAGCTATTACATTTTTATTAGGTATTGAAGCTTTATATTCTGAAATCTTTTGGTCTCACAAGCTTAAATATTTGCTAGCATTCTTAAGCACAGCTGGAAAACTTGGAAAACAGTGAAGTGGGGTTATATGCTTTGAGCACAACATTTGGATGCTCTTGCAGACTTGGTGGGCACTAACACAATCTTCTACAATGAGTGTAAGCTCTGGTGATCAGCAAAGAAATGATAGGCTCTGCTGTATCTTAATGACTGCTGTTCTTTTAATTTTATTTTCTTTGTCTATGGTTTGTTGTTGTTTTTTTTTCCAGAGAGCTCTGCACTAAACTTTATAGCACGAGCTGGGGCAATTCACAGAGCTGGCAAGAATTTGATCGCTTTTGTGAGTATAATGCAGTTGAAGTTTCCATGTTGACCTGTTTAGCAGATGTACGAGAACCTTGTCAGCTGGGCTGTAGAAATCTTACTTACTGCACTAATTTTAATAACAGGTAGGAGAGAGACACTGAATATTTTATAAAGGAATTCCTATGCTTTGATTTTTAAAAATAAAATGTTTTTCAGGCTTATTTTGAGATTGTATATAGCTATCTTTTTGCAAATGTTTTTTTAGATAATTTAAAAATAAATAGTTTTTCTTTATAATAAACTTTTGGGAATGTATTTAGCAAGAAACGTAACAAAACTTACAAAAATAAAAGCTAACCCATGAACTTGTAAAATGTCATCATGTATTAGCAACATGTTCCTCTGTCTTACTGTATAGACAAGTAAGCCATGCTGTGTGTTGTAAATAAGGTAAAATTTACATGTTACTCTTTTTCAAAATTGCTTTTCTTTCAGAGATATTTTTGTGGGTTTATACTCTATAGGACAAAATGCATTATTTAAAAGTGGTGTCTGAATTAGTAATTGCAAGGTTACAATTTAAATAGTTTGAGTTTCAAAAAGAATTTAAAATTTTGGTAGCTATTAGAGATCTCTGGCTTTTCTTCAAAATATTGTACAGTGGCATGAATGTTATTTGGGTAGTAGGATCACGTATGTGATGGGTGCATCCTGGGCAAATATATATAAATGGTAAATCAACCTGCATTGGTGATTCAGCAGGAAACATTCACACAGATATTCTGAATATCTAAGATATTTGCTTTTAAGACAACTGTCTTCAGGTAAGAAAGATTGAAGAGGTATTTGATCTAAGAGGTAGAGGTGAGAAGGGAGTTTCAGCTTTGAGTCTTAAAGAGCTTATTTTCCTTAAGGACAGAATTCAAATTGATTTTGATCTTGCTTAACTGTTGAAAGGATTAATTTCTTTTCTATCGCGAAAAGCAAGCTGTATCAAGGTTGTAGAATTCATATGGTGAATGGTAAAATGTGGTGATTTCTTTCTCTTGTATACATGCCATATCTTAACTTCTTCTTTTAAGACCAACAGAGCTTTTTAGGAGCTGCAACACTCAGTCAGACCAGGGAGCCATGAATGACATGAAGCTGTGGGAAAAAGGGAGTATTAAGATGCCATTTATAAATATTCCTGTGCTTGATATTAAAAAATGCCAACCAGAAATGTGGAAGGCGATTGCCTGCTCGCTGCAGATTAAACCTTGCCACAGCAAATCTAGAGGAAGTATTATCTGCAAGTAAGTACTGGGGCAGGGGAGAAAAACAGTTTAGAGTTTAACTTATGTTAGGAAAACATGGCAAGGCAAGCAGAAGAAACGTGAGCTTGCGTAGTTTCCGTTGGTTGAATCTCCATCACTATAAATTTAAGATGCTTGCCTGTTAATGAGATGGATGTAGGTGCTGCCATTGTAAAATTGATTTACTGTTGGGGTTTCCTTGGATTTCTGTGGTGTCTATAAAACTGTTCTCCTTTTTCCATTTTGGGACATACTGATGATTTTCAGCTGACAGAAAGGTCTGAAAAAAAATTAAGTTTATTTTTTAAAAAATAAATTTTGAAAGTAGGTAATCGGGTGAAAAAGAGAGCAGTTAATAAAACAGGTAGTGAAATAGCGTTCAACCCATATTAGACATTAGTAGATCAAAGAAATGCTTGGGCTTGAAAGATACGTGCATATGATGCCATAAAGATCTCCAAGCCTAAAGTAGAGGAAGAGTAGTATAAACAATAGTTCCTGTCTGTCACAGACTTGTTCCTCCCCCTGTACATAAAATGTAGCATATCCATATATATAGATATATATACATATATATGTACGGATGAGGCAGAAGGGGAAAGTTGTGGATTCGAGTAAGAGGAAAATGTGGAAAGACATCTTTTTCATACAAGACCTTTTTCTTCAAGTGGTGTTCATGAAGTTCTGTTTGTTTATTTGTCTGAAGATCAGATTGTGTGGAAATACTGAAGAAATGTGGAGATCATAATAAGTTCCCTGAAGGCCACTCGGCTGAAAGTATTTGTGAGCTCTTGTCTCCAACAGATGACTTGGAGAACTGTATCCCTTTGGATACATACCTGAGTAAGTATCAACATACCTACACGACAAAATTAGAAACAAAGATACTTTGAGTCCTTATCCTTGGTTTTAAGAGCATTATTTCTCTTGAATCATAGAATCATAGAATGGTTTGGGTTGGAAGGGACCTCAAAGATCATCCAGTTCCAACCCCCCTGCCATGGGCAGGGACACCTCCCACCAGACCAGGTTGCTCAAAGCCCCATCCAGCCTGGTCTTGAGCACTTCCAGGGATGGGGCATCCACAACTTCCCTGGACAACCTGTTCCAGTGTCTCACCACCCTCATAGTAAAAAATTTCTTCCTGAGATCTAATCTGAAGAAAGTTGTATTGAATTTGAGACATTGTATTTAACCTCTTAGAGAAAATTGGATTTTTTTGTAATTGCCATAGCTCATTACATTTCTTTGTTCTTGTATTGGTTGATTATGGCAAGGTCTTTCTGGTAGCAGTGGAGGGTGCAGGGGCTGTATGGGTAGATGTCAGGGACTGCCAGCTGGGCGATGGACCCACTCTAGGTCAAAGCTGAGCCACTCAGCAAAGCTTGTGGTGCCTCAGTGAAAACATGTTTCAGAATGGGCGAGAAATGGCAGGCAGGTGGAGGAGAAGGGAAAACAGGAAGAGTGAGAAACAGCAGAGGTGACACCACGGTCAGAGAAGCGGGAGGAGAGGAGGTGCTCCATGGTAGAACAGATATCCACAAGGTTGGCTGCAGAGGACCCCATGCCACAGCAGATGGGTCTACCCAAAAGGAAGCTGCATCCTGTGGAGAGCCCATGCTGGAGGTGTGACAAGGAATGAGCAGCAGAGAAAAACTGCTGTGTACTGACCACAGTCACCATCGTCCTCCACTTCCCAATCCCAACACATCACTTGGGGCAGAGAAATCTGGAGTGAAGACAAGCCTGGGAAAAGGAGGAAGAAAGAAGTTGCTTTGATGTTTATCTTTTGTTCCCATTACCTGAAACTGTAATTAGGTATTTATTTTAACTGGCAATAGATTTAGTTAATTTTCCCCGAGTCAGTTTTGCCCCCAGTGGTAATTTTTTCACAATCTCCCTATCTTTGTTCCAACCCATGAGCTTTTCTGTTCCTGTTCTGCCTATTTTCTACCCTCATCTCGTTTGGGCTGGGGGAAATGGGGGGAAGTTTGGCTGTTAGCCAAGGCTAACCCCATATATTCAGTACAAGTACACTAATCTTTATCATCTAATAATCTGGCTTGTTGAATTTCAATGATTTTTACCTACTTGAAAATGGATTGGTTAATCTTGCTATAGGAAAACTCCGTTCTTCAATGAGTCATCTCACATGTCAAGAAAGTGCTATAATAACAAAACCACTAGCACTATTTATTTACAGGATAAAAGCTGGATCACGCTTGGGAGGACTAATCTCAAATAAATGTCACTTAAATGATATCATGATTTAGAGCACAACTTCTTGATATACAAAATTATACTTTTCCCTGATGCATAAACTCTGTTCTTTAACTTTGCAATTAGAATAACCAAAAACCAAATTA
Source organism: Calidris pugnax (assembly GCF_001431845.1). Lineage (NCBI taxonomy): Eukaryota > Metazoa > Chordata > Aves > Charadriiformes > Scolopacidae > Calidris > Calidris pugnax. The sequence continues at coordinate 26,272,378 of NW_015090830.1, read as the reverse complement.
ACTCTTGGGGCAATAGAAGATGAGTTTAGTAGGTACATGAAAGAATGACGTTTTTGTGATTCTGTTTTCTTCTAGCACATCTTATTCCTCAGTGTGGAGTACAGTTGTATTAGTGAAATTTTGTCTTGGTGCTAGATTTCATTTGAATGCATCTTTTAACGTTATTTTCCAAATCTGCTTTACCCTATTACTACTTCCTATTGAATATTTATCTTTGTAGGATTTAGACCTTTTTAGCTTTATGCGATTTGTCCATTTTAGACCTTCTTCCCAATTAAATTTTGATCATTCTCCTTCAGAATCCTAGAAACTTTGAAAACAGTAAAATTTTGGTTAGCAGAGCTGTGACTGAAAGCCTGCCTCAACAAATAAATTGTTCCCGGGGAGACAATGTATTGAAGCTTTGGGTGATTCTTTACATTGAGCTGCTACTTTTTTATGTTGCCTTCCCCTTCCTTAATCTTGTATCAAGAGCACATTACTAGTGAGTTAAAGGGAAAACAGAAACAGAAGTTCATCAATGATAGCAAACTTGTTTAAATATCAAGCATGCTTTAAACCTCCAATTTGCTAATCATTGACTATGGGACTTCTCTTGATTAAACTACTGGTTATTGTTATTTTTATTTTACTTCCTTCATCATGCAGAGAAGATCATTGGGGAAAGAAGGTAGAGGATATATATTTGGATTTGAAGAAATATCTGGGTCGTTAATTCCAGGATTGAGGACTAAATTTTTGAAATAAGTTAACTACCTTGTCACGTCAAGCCTCTACAAGTATAGTTAAAAAACAAAAAATATTTCACAGAGTTGCCAAAAATATATTACTGAATGTAAGTCGTGCCATGCTTTACTGATAAAAAAGAAACCGTTTAAATTAATATGTATTCTGTATGTTCTGTTTTCAGGCCCAAGTTCTTTAGGTAACATTGTAGAAGATGTTACACATCCATGTAATCCAAATCCATGCGCAGCTAATCAGTTATGTGAAGTAAATAGAAAAGGATGTCAATCTGGAGAACTTTGTCTTCCATATTTGTGTGTGCCAGGTAAGGGGGTTTGGACTTCTGTTTACCTGAATGTTGCTGATAAACATATGTAACTGAAATTTTGTTGAAAGTTTTAAAGTGAATTGCTGATATCCCAAAGGAACTATTGTCACAATTATCTTCCCTTTTCAAAAGCTGTAGCCTACCTTCTAGCTGTCTTCATTTCTTGATGTGTTTCTACTTTTATTGTCCACTGAATCATAACATCTTATTAGAAGCTCTGTTGCTTATTTTTCAGAAGAAATAGATGTCCATACATGGCCTCTAAGCAGCCTGCCTGCTCTTTAAAATTACAAGTATGCAATACTGGAAATACTCACCTCACTGCTTATTGCCCTGTATTTCTGTACATTATTAGCCATATCCATATTGTCTTCCTTACTGGTGAAATAAATGGACATTATGTCTTGCCTTGAAATTAAATGAAAATCAGAAATCAGGCTGTCAGTCTTGGTAGGGCATTTTGAGAGCTCTGAGAATCTTATCAAATGCAGGGTGCCCTGGGACATACATTTACATTGATAACAATACCAGTGTTATATTAAAGTTCAAGATGGTATCTTACATGGATTTGTCCCAAATCCTTCTTCATAGGCCAGGTCAACTTCTTAAAATCTCTCCAGCAGCTCATGGGTAACTGGTTCCGTCTGAGTAAATTAATATCCAAACTTTTTCTTAAGAGCTTCACTGTTGCTGCTTTGCTGGATTCAGAGTGCCCAGGTTTGGGGCTTGGGAAGGAGCTGGCATGGCACATAATTTAATATATAAATAATCCTTTCTTTTCTCTCCTACCTTGAGCTTGCAGCACTAATGCAGTATCTCTGCACTTCATCGTTAATGACTGACAGTGCTGCGAGCTCATTGAGGAGAAAAGGCAGAACCTCAAGGCAAGGCATATTAGCTCTGTGTCTTCCAAATCTGAATGTAGGCTTAGAGTTTGGAGGAAAAAGACACTGATGTTGGGAAGCAACAAAAATATGAAAAATGGATCTTGTGTTGCCTTGTCCTCCCATGAGAACAATGGTGCCACTTCTCATTAAAGATGATGTCTGGAGATACAGCTGACTGTGTTTCTACTCCTGCTCCATTGAGTGATACTTTTAATGTTGATGCATCACAGTAGAAAGGCATTCCTGGTCAGTTGGGAACTACTCTTTTAGAACACAGGTGTTTTCTAACTTCTGCACCGTGCATAAATGTGAGCAGACTGGGGAGAGAGCCTCATGTAGGATGAATTTCAGCTATCTGACTTAGAAATGGTAGGTGGTGTTGGTGTTGATAACAAGGATCAAATCTACAAAAAGGGGGTCGGAGACCGTGCAATGTCCAACTTCTACCTTCATTGTTCTACCCTAGACACCAGTAGTGCTGGCCACAATTTTTCCCCTTGCTTTAAAGCAAAAGGCATCATTTGGTGACATGAGGGATCACCTGTGGTTTTTGAAGCAAAGAGGAAAGCCTGCATTTGGTGACTGCTTGAATGCGTGTGTTAAGAGAGCCTGAGCCACTGGGAGCGACACTGATTTTTAAACTGAATTGCAGGAAGAAGTCCCTTTTCTAGGGGGTGATGTGAGAACATTGCCATAACTGTTTCACATTAGTTCTCTGAGTCTCTTTTGTTCCAGCAATTCTGATCAACATTTTCTCCAGCAATTTTTAATTGCAAAGAGGAAAACTGGGTTTTGCTTTACTCTTACATCTGCTACACTTGTGCTCTTCTAAAAGTGAGGATAGACTTCAGCTCATTCTTTCTGGGAGCCTGAGGGTGTTGTTTTCATTATGTTTCTGGGTATGACCCATACACAATATTCTTGTGTTTCTGAGAAGCTGAGCGTTATTACTACAGAGGTTGTATTGTCTTCACTTCTGCCAAAGTCGTTCAAAGTGATCTGAAAACAAGCTCACCCAGAGCTTTTGAAGAGGTAGTTTACTTCCTCTAAAGGTTGGAATCTGACCTTTATGTTTGAATTCAGTCTTTTTCTTGGTTGAAAGTTTTGGGGCATTTGTTGTGGTTCATCACTTCTAGGGTAATTTTAATCTACTATTTCTTTTATTATTGTTTCCTCACAATTTTTAAAACAATTTTCCTTCTTTTCCATTCTTCTTTTTTTAATCCAGTTTTACTGCTTTTGCTCCCTTTCTCCTGTCTTCACGCCTACCTATAAGAGTCCTTCAGTGTCCACATAAGAGGTACAAGTAGGGAAAGAAGACACAATAAAATACCTGACACAGGGGAAGTCACTGGGCTTTGCCTGTGAGACCCTTTAATTCAGTTTGTGTATTGGAGAAAGTGAAACCTATGTGGTATTTATTATACCACATACGCTTATACTACTACAGAACTGTGGAAAATGAGATTACTTGAGAACTTTTGGGATTACCACTCTTTTTCTCTAAAGCAACATTCCTACAGGTACTTCAGAACATTGTCTCAAGCAAATATCTTCTATTTCTGCCACTTGCTGCCTGAATGAAATGAGTGAATTTGTCTAAAGGGTGAGAGCAAGGCTTATTTAGGAGCACCTTAGCTTTTTCACAAGTCAAAGAGTAGTAGTTATTTTTGGTAGTGGCAGTAGCCAAAGTATTTACTAAAAAGTATTTGCTAAATATGAGCTAAAATTTCTCCTTGTATATAGGTTGCAAACTGGGAGAAGCCTCAGATTTTATTGTCCGTCAAGGTACACTTATTCAGGTTCCATCCTCAGCTGGTGATGTCGGTTGTTACAAGATTTGTACCTGTGGACACAGTGGATTGCTAGAAAACTGCATGGAAATGCATTGTGTTGACCTCCAAAAATCATGCATTGTTGGAGGACAAAGAAAAAGTAAGTATTGGAACAGTAGTTATATCTTTATACAGCATGTGTTCCTTAAGTGATTAGTTCTGAGGCACATATGGAGACCCAGTGGATCTGTATGCAGATTCTATCAGAAAATACAAAAGTTAATGTTTGCATCCCTATATATAATACTTGTTTAATTCTTATATATGCTGGAGGATTCCATTATTTAAATCAACATTGAAATGTGTCTGTCTCAACCTAGGAAAGTCCTGTGTGAAGCGTTTTCTTAGTACACCATTTTTCAACCGAAAGCTCACTCACTTGCCTCATGTCCCTTGTAATTTACGATAATAGATAATATCCGGTAGAATAAGCGTTTTCTTAGTACACCATTTTTCAACCAAAAGGTCACTCACTTGCCTCACATCCCCTGTATTTTACGATACTTGGTAATAGGTAGCTTTTGTTCTGATAGAAGAACTTGCTGGTGGGAGCTCTGAGGATAGAGGAGGGAAAAAGTTCTGAGGGGAGCCAGCAGGCCTCAGGGATGAAGCAAAAACACAAAACAAACTGATCTGCTTTCAGTATGCTGTAGTTCTGAGGTTTAAGCACAGTGTAACTGACTGTAAATGGCTGGCCATTTCCTGGATTCTAGCTTTGTGGGTACTCTCAGTCTTCTTTTAACATCATCGTATATCCGCTGACCGATAGAGCTGTCTGGGGAAGAGCATGAGAAAAGGCAGAGATTGAATCATATTTTACATGAACGTTCTACCAGAATCTGTTGTGTGATTCAAACCACAGAACCCTTACGTGGTTTCTTGACTAGCCCTAAATGGACTTGGGGTTTTTGGTTTCTGGGGTTTTTTTTGGTTTTTTGTCTTCCATGGATTTTAAATATGGGTTAAAAAATAGTCGGAAACTTTTATCATGAGCCCACATCTTAAAATACTTACGTGGTTTCTTGACTAGCCCTAAATGGTCTTGGGGTTTTTGGTTTCTGGTTTTTTTTTGGTTTATTCTTCCATGGATTTTAAATATGGGGTAAAAAGTAGTAGGAAACTTTTATCATGAGCCCACATGTTAAAATGTATAATACTTGTTTAATTCTTATATATGCTGGAGGATTCCATTATTTAAATCAACATTGAAATGTGTCTGTCTCAACCTAGGAAAGTCCTGTGTGAAGCGTTTTCTTAGTACACCATTTTTCAACCGAAAGCTCACTCACTTGCCTCATGTCCCTTGTAATTTACGATAATAGATAATATCCGGTAGAATAACTTGCTGGTGGGAGCTCTGAGGATAGAGGAGGGAAAAAGTTCTGAGGGGAGTCAGCAGGCCTCAGGGATGAAGTGAAAACAACAAAACAAACTGATCTGCTTTCAATATCCTGTAGTTCTGAGGTTTAAGCACAGTGTAACTGACTATAAATGGCTGGCCATTTCCTGGATTCGAGCTTTGTGGGTACTCTCAGTCTTCTTTTAACATCATCATATATCCGCTGACCGATAGAGCTGTCTGGGGAAGAGCATGAGAAAAGGCAGAGATTGAATCATATTTTACATGAACGTTCTACCAGAATCTGTTGTGTGATTCAAACCACAGAACCCTTACGTGGTTTCTTGACTAGCCCTAAATGGACTTGGGGTTTTTGGTTTCTGGGGTTTTTTTTGGTTTTTTGTCTTCCATGGATTTTAAATATGGGTTAAAAAATAGTCGGAAACTTTTATCATGAGCCCACATCTTAAAATATGTGTGCCTAAAAACTGTCTTTTTTTTTTTCTTTTGGTGGGGTTTGCAAGGGAGCCATGATAGTTTCATCTGGTTCCCATCCCTGGAGGGGTTCAAGGCCAGGCTGGATGGGGCTTGGAGCAACCTGGTCTGGTGGGAGGTGTCCCTGCCCAGGGCAGGGGGTTGGAACTGGATGATCTTTAAGGTCCCTTCCAACCTGAGCCATTCTATGATTCTATGACTCAAATTATGAAATGATTACCAATGAAGAGGACAGTTTGCGGTGTACACTCTTTCATAGTGAAAGCCAATAGTCTTGCAAAGTTTTCAACTGGATCCTAAGGCAGTAACTCTTTACCCTGAAGAATCACTTAAGAAATCCAGTGTTTGGCATAACTTTCAAACATTGGAAACTCTTCTTTCCTGCTGACAAATTCCTTTATCCTAAGGCAGTAACTCTTTACCCTGAAGAATCACTTAAGAGATCCTGTGTTTGGCATAACCTTCAAACATTGGAAACTCTTCTTCTATCCTGCTGACAGATTCCTTCTTCCTTGGGTAGTACTGTGGTTTAAACAGAACTTTTTGCACAACGGAGTCTTTCTCTTCTATCCCCTCTTGTTTTGCCATCATTTGTCTAGGAGTACCTCTTCCAAATTGCTGAAATAGTGTGAATTTTCCTCGTGCCCCTGTTATATTATTCAAAAATTCTAATACTTAATCTCAATCCTTTCAAAGGAGATTTGAGAGAATTGCCTTATTTTGTAAGGCATACTTGCTCTTATATTTTCCTGAAGAGCTATGTATTTGTTGGTAGTCTTTAACAACTGACCTTGTTATGGATAGATCAGCTGTCATCAATATTAATTGAATTTACATCGAATCATAGAATTGTCTAGGTTGGAAGGGACCTTCAAGATCATTGAGTCCAACCATCAACCTAAGTCAGATAAAAAACCATCACTAAACCATGTCCCTAAGCCCTACGTCAACCCGTCTTTTAAACACCTCCAGGGATGGTGCCTCAACCCCTTCCCTGGGCAGCCCATTCCAAGGCTTAAGAACCCTTTTGTTGTAAAAATGAACCTCCCTGGTGCAACTTGAGGCCAATTCCTCTTGTCCCATCGCCTGGGACTTGAGAGAAGAGACCGACCCCCCCTGGCTACACCCTTCTTTCACACCCTCCTTTCAGGGAGTTGGAGAGAGCCAGAAGGTCTCCCCTCAGCCTCCTTTTCTCTCAGCCTCTCCTCATAAGACTTCTTCTCCAGACCCCTCACCAGCTCCGTTGCCCTTCTCTGGACCTGCTCCAACACCTCAATGTCTTTTTTGTGGTAAGGGGCCCAAAACTGGACACAGCCCTCGAGGTGGGGCCTCACCAGTGCCCAGTACAGGGGGACCATCCCCTCCTGAGTCCTACTCGCCACACTGTTCCTGACACAGGCCAGGATGCCATTGGCCTTCAACATGAAACATACAACACGGTGAAGGGCAGTCGTGTGAGCGGTTCACAAAACCAAACTGGAATTGCTAAATTGAATAAAAATGCCTGCAGTTTGCTGTTTGAGTTTTAGAATCAGGTGTGTAAAAGTTATTCACAACATGCCAAAATTAGGCAGATTGTTCCACTCCCAAAAAGCAGCTGTGATGGTGTCGGTTGTGTTATTAAGGGCTCCTCCAGAAAGCCAGGGAGTGACCACAGACCCCTGTGTTTGTGTGTGTCTTATGCTAAAGCTGGATCGGGGTTTCTCTTCAGCTTCGCTCTGATCATTCTCGCTCCTTGCTTTGGAGAAGGCTGCACTGTAACTTGTCCTGCTTGTTGAGGCTGGAATTCCGGCTATAATGGATGTTGCAAAACAATAAAGACTGGAATGAAGCATTGGCACTTTTTATCTCTTGACAAAAAGTACAGGCAAAGGAAAGAAATGAGAAATAGAGGAATTTTGCATTGTGAAGGAGACTAGGGCTGAAAGTTCAGCAGTCTTACGTAAAATTAATTTAGGGGAAGAATGTATCTTTACAAAAGCTTTTCCTTTAAAAATAATAGCTTGAGAGCCAGAATTTATAGAAGTACTATGTACCATGCCACTAGTTCTTCTGGTTTCTGAGTGTATTTCTTTTTGCAGCTTTCAATTGTTCTTAGGTTTTCTTTTTTTTTTTTTTCCCTAACATGCAGGCTTTGAAAGGATAAAGTGCTTGCTTCCTTGCTTAACTAATTAATGAAACACACATGTGAACAGACTTGTCATTTAAATGGATGAAGCAAAATGTGAAGTCTAAGAAAAGATAGAAATTTCAATGGGAAAAGAAACTGAATAAGGGAAATTACAGAAATAATATTTAAATTGTACTATCTGTGTGATAAATACGAATATATAGTCTTCTGATATATTTGCACTAATTGTACGTATTTACTTACTTTTATTTTAAGGCCATGGAATGTCCTTTAATATAGATTGTAATGTCTGTTCATGTTTTGCTGGCAACTTGATATGTTCTACACGTCAGTGTCTGACTGAGCATAGTTCAGAAGATGAACGTCGGAAGTTTACAGGTAACTTTCCAAACTCTGGAAACTATAAGCTTCATATTTTTAGGGCAAGGGGTTAGCATTGAAGCTTTTTCTCCAGTATTAATGGAAAATACCTGATAATTTGTTATTAATATCTTCTTTTAACTATTTTTTTTTCTCATGTCCAATCTGCACTTCAGAAAGCACATGTACTTTTAAAAAAAAAGAAATTAGTACTGAAAAATAAAACCTCAGGTAATATGTAAAAAAAGGTAGAGACAGGGTAATGCCACTGGGGACAAGAGGTAAGGAGATTTGGGGGAAAAAATGGAGAAAGCTGAGTAGAATTAGCAAGGGTGCAGAGTATAAACTTCCCTTCCTACTACTTAATAACTGCGTAGGGAGGAGGTGGCTGAAGATACAGCATTTTCTGGAAGTCAGAGGTACCTCAGTGACCCCTTGTGTACCTTCTGTCATGGAAAACAACTGTGTTGGTTTCACAGGTTTGCCGTGTAACTGCGTGGATCAGTTTGTACCAGTGTGTGGGCAAAACGGACGCACGTACCCCAGCGCGTGTATAGCTCGCTGTGTTGGGCTCCAGGACAATCAGTTTGAATTTGGATCGTGTATTTCCAAAGATCCTTGCAACCCTAACCCTTGTAGTAAAAATCAGAGGTAAGAGCAGAATATGTTTTTAAGCTTTTCTTCAGCATCGTCTGCTCGTGAGGCAGATTGACTTTTTCTTTGGATGTGTTGAATATTGTAGTGACATTCTACTTCTGGGATACTCCAATAAAAATAACTGTTTGAAGTAGCTATTTTTATTTATCATAGTTAGTAATGGACTGTGATAACTGGCAATTCTTGTTTATGTTTATGTAGTGCTGTATCATTGAAATTAATTATTCAGATCTCAGTTTTAGCAATAAGAGAACTGCTGTATACTTTCAAAAATGGGGAGAATCAAATTTTGTTGAAATGGTAAAAGTGTGATTTTACTACTTTTTTTTTACACCTTCTTCTAGTAGTTAAAAAAAAAAAAACGCAAACAAAAACCAAAAACCCACACCAGAATTCAAGACTTGGATTCAGTCTTGCTTATTCGGTCAACAGTCTGTGTTTTTTATCTCTAAGATAGGAAAATATCGGTCACTCTGGAAGGCTTGAGTTTCTCTTAATTAGGTTGATATCTTGTGAAAACCATGTCTGTACAATCTCTGTTTTTCAAGGTCAGAAAGAACAAAATCTGTAGAGATGAGCACATTAAAACAAAAATATGCTCTGTACTCGTGTCAGGAGAAAAGAAAATCTGACCTTTCTTACAGAAATCAAAGTCTGTGGCTCATAATATCAGTCTCTGTCTTCAATTTTCTCAGTGTTGTGCAATACAGCAGTCTCCTTTGAATTTGTGCATTTTTCTGTTTTGAAAGAAAGCCACCAGAACAAGTTGTGTAATACTGTGCTCTCATGAAAACTGATTATAGCAATTTTATTTTTTTTTTCCTTTTTTCTGCACTTTAAATGCATCGATGCAGAAAACTGCAGAGAAAACTCTGTAGTTTTGTGGCTGTAACAGCCATTATGGCATTGAAAACTGCCATTTCAAAGCTGCATTGTGGATATAGGCCTTTTAGCTTTTGTATTTTTAATTTGGAAAGTATGGAGAGGTTTTTCAGTTTGACAGAATTACCATTATGCTTAGAACCTCAACCTGTAGTTTCAGTAAAGGACTGTACACAATGCATTTTTTCTGGCTCAGTTTGATAATGTAGCACAAACTAAACGTGCTCATTTTAAAACGTCTCCAAAGTGCTTCGAGTCTATTTAAGATCTTATATTACACTTGTAAAGTGTTTAAATCTCAGAATTTCTGAGTCTTCTCTAATACAGAAGGAAAACGTGTAGGACAGCAGTACTCGTAGACAATAAGGATGCGTTGTCCATAATCCAGTGGTAGCATTGTTGTCATTTATAGAAGGAGGAGATTGTTAAAAAAGCCATTTGACCTTTCATCAGTTTATTCATCAGCCTCTACTGGATGGCATTTCTCTAGCAGAGGGATGTCTTGCAGGATAAGAGCACGGAAGGTACATATTTAATATAGAGGGGGAAGATTTTCTGGTTTTTATTGCTCTGTACTTCTTAACTGTGAAGGCTTGAGAGGGATGACCTGCCAAAAAAGGAAATTGTGTTAATACTAGATTTTTTTCCGTTTGTTTGAAGTTATCCCCAAGATTGGATGCAATATAATATACTGAACATACAAAGCTAGAATCCAGTTAGATATTTGTAATTGAAACCATATAATCTTTTAAGTCTTATTTTCGCTACCTTCTCAAGGAAGGGTGAAGCTAGACCTCTGCAGTATAAGCTTTTTATCTTGCAGTTCACTATTTCCATGTTCTCATTTTCTCTAGTTTTCCTTAAAAATGAAGCTTGGGAGTTGGTAAGAAGTTTATCCAAGCCTTTTTCAAAAATCCATTGAAAAACTTGCTAAAAGATTAATTTTAGTGGAAACTGTAGGTGTGTTCACGTACATTGACTAAACGTGATTTGAGTGAGTTTCAGGTTTGTGATGAGACCCGAAATTTGCTATTCAGAATGTTTTGTCCCATGTATTTCCTGCAGCTCTGCTCAACCATAGTTAACTCTGGAAGAATTTTTCCTAAAAATATTTTCGCTGAATATTTTGAGAACTTTAAAAAAAAAAAATTCCTATGACATGATATGAAATTATTATTACCTTACGCAGGTGCATACCAAAGAAACAAGTTTGCTTGACCAGTTTTGAAAAGTTTGAATGCAGCCAGCATGAATGTGTGCCAAGGCAGTTAAATTGCGACCAGACGCGGGATCCTGTTTGTGACACAGACAATGTGGAATACAGTAACTTGTGTACTTTGTACCAAAAAGGAAAAAGTTTAGCATACCGAGGACCGTGCCAGGTAGGAAGTGGTTCCAGCAATAAATGTCAAATCGTCTTTGTTCTTTAATCTTCAAGTTTGCGATATTCTGTTTTTTATAGCTTACAAAATATTTTCACTGAAAGTAATCCTTTAAAAATGCAATTTTCCTTAGTATAAATAATACTCTTACAAAATTATATTCAGAATTTTGTCAAGTGTTTCTCTGCTTTAGTTCAGAGTCTTAAAACCAATCAAAGACTTTACTTGCGCTTTCTTGGGGGTAATACTCTGATATTTATATTAAGTCTTCCTATATTTTTCTGTATTAAAGCTTGCACTGAAGTATGTTTGCTGAAATTAGTGCAGTTCCTTGGTTAGTTAAATGCTAGTTTTCACCAATTTGAGCTTGTTTTAAGTAAAAATCAACGCCCAGTCATTTAAAGTCTTTAGCATTTTGTGTGATTGTGCCCAGGCTTACCAAGTTCGTTGTTCAGAATCTGTAACCTAAGTTTTGTTGGAGACCAGGCAAGATACAGAGTTGTTGGGAGTGCTCACATTTACTTGTCCCCTGTCTGTTTTGTCATTGGCTTAGGTGTGTAACATAGAAACTGTCATAGTCTTGCTGTTTTAGAGGATATAGAGTGATCATACAGCTGTGGTGACTTACTTGAGTTACTAGTTAGTTGAATAAAATATTTAGACCTTCGCAAGAAATTATGGAAAGAGTCGTGTCATTTCACAAGACTTTAGACAAAGGTATTTTTCATACCTTGTCTGCAAGGAGTCAGCAATTCCATTTGTTTCTGTCCGTGTTCAGAAGCTTGCTTTCATTGGCATTTGACCTCTTAAATATACTAATGTACATGTGCAGGCAGGATAGGAGGGCACTATATGATAATTTTCTTTGGTTTTTACATGTTTTTGAATCAAGTGACATGCTAGATGTGTTTGAGAGAAAATGGACACAAATGTATTTTTATAGATCATAGAATCATAGAATCATTCAGGTTGGAAAAGACCCTTGGGATCATCGAATCCAGCCATCTACCCTACTCTACAAAGTCCTCCCCTACACCATATCCCTCAGTACCCCATCTAAACGTCCCTTAAACACATCCAGGGATGGTGACTCGCCCTCAATAATAAAAAAAGGTATCTAGTAATGGATTTTATTCTTCTGAAATTAATTTAGCTTTTCAAATAATGTCTTATAAATACACAGAATCATAGAATCCTTTAGGTTGGAAAAGACCTTTAAGATCATGGAGTCCAACCGTAAGTCTAACACTGCCAAGCCCACCACTAAACCATGTCCCTCAGCACCACATCTACAGGTCTTTGAAACACCTCCAGGGACGGGGACTCAACACGAGTGTACACACTAAACCACACTGAGATGAATGAATATATTCTTAATAATTCATTGAAATACTAATCAATAAATACCGCAGTAGCAAATGTTTTATTAATAAATTAATAAAACGATACTTTATAGTGATACTTTATTGTAATACAATTATAATAGTCTTTAACTTAGTAAAAGAATTTAAATGACCGTTTAGATGCAGTGCTAAGGGACATGGTGTAGGTGAGGACTTTGTAGAGTAGGGTAGATGGTTGGACTCGATGATCCCAAGGGTCCCTTCCAACCTAGACGATTCTATGATTCTATGATTTTATGTAAGCATTAGCACAGAACAAAAAAAAATGTTCTTTCCCAAAACATGTCTTATTGTGTATTTCTCAGATTCCAACTTACATTTTTGTCACCTTCTTTAAGTATTTATTCTTTGCGTTTATTACCCATTCCTAAACTGGCAGAGTATTTACTCTAAATTTCCAAATTTTTTTTGAATGTTTAGCAATATTATCAGCAAATTCCTATGAACCTCGTGTTTGCTACTGTTAAAACTGCTCTTAGGTTTTGTCCGTAGTGGGAATAACATGACCATTGAAACATTTCTGTGCGTTTTCAGCCGTTTTGCAAATCGGTGGAGCCTGTTTGTGGACACAACGGAGAAACCTACAGCAGTGTCTGTGCTGCCTACTCCGACCGCGTGGCCGTTGACTATCACGGGCCCTGCCAGGCCGTGGGGGTTCTCTCAGACTATGGTTTCCATACAGAATGTGCCTTTGTGAAGTGTCCCCAGCTTTCTGCTACTGGCTGCAAACCCGTGATTGCACCAGGTAGGTGAATTCACTGGTGAAGTTTTACAGCTGGTAGGACAGAGTCTCCAGGCTGCGTGTATAAATCAGCGTATATTTGGAACAAAACTTAGGCTTTAAAATATTGTCTTCCATAATGTCTTTGAGACATCCAAGAGAAAGGTTGAAGTTAGAGATCTTTACTTAGGGCTAGAACAAGGCAGTAACAGAACTCAGCTGAGTAATTCTGTAGTGGAAAGGCCGTGGTTTTAGGAGAGGTACTCCTTCAATCTTTAGGACTGGTGTGGGAGGAACGAATGAGGTCTGTGGTGTGGAGGGTAGAATGGCACTGGGAAGAGGATGAGCAATTTTTCGGAAGCGGCAGCACAGATACCACACCGGAACACCACGCTGTCGTCAGAGTTCCCAGAAGAACAAAGATTATATTTAATTAGAAGATACTGTATGTATTTACAGTACTGTGAAAGGGGAAGACAGGACGGGTAGTTTTGCAGTTGTGCTCTTTTGAATTGGTTTTTTTTTACTATTTTCATGAATGCTTCCTTTATGAAACAGTCAGTAACTAATCACAGATAATACACAGAGCAAGGAAAGATCAGCTTTTAAAAAGAAAACAGGTTTATGAATTTTTCTCATTCACTGGTTTGAAAAAGGGTCTTTGTGCTTTGGAATTACATTTAACACTGTAAAAAGTCACAAATGAGTATTATATATAATAATTTAGGAGGGGTGAATTAAATATAGTGTCATGGGTAGAAAGTTGAACTACTAGCCCTTTGGTTTCTGAGAGAGTGAGGAGAAACTGTGGGAGAAATATGACATGCTTGTTAAACACAAATCTGTCAGACAAGCCCTTCCCCCTCTCCTCATTATATAAAGATCCTAAGCTCCAAAGTGGTATCACTGCATAAATTAATGTTTGCAGCCTGCATAATTGCTTCTGTCGTGCCCTAGCTATTCCAGCTCTAGACGAATATTCATTGTTTCGCTATTTGTGCGTGGTGCATCCGAACAAAACCTTGCCTTGTAGCACACACAGTGCCTGCCTTTTTTAGCTTTTAATAATGTATCATCTGGAAACATGAAAATTCATCTTGCTCTGCGTTGATAGTAGCAAACGTTTGCTGAAAGGTAACTCCTTTTGCATTATTAATGTTTTCAACCTTAAGTTTTAGGAATTGTGCAATTCTGTTACCACATTGAAAGCTTTACTTTGCTTTGGTAGTTTTGCTGTTTTCATTCTCAGTCAGTCTTCAACTTTTGACCTCTGCTTACTTAAAAGTAAAAAGACTATTTGCTTTTATTTCTGAGATTTTTATTATTTTTTTTTTTTTCACATAGGAGCCTGCTGTCCACTATGTGCTGGAATGCTGAGAATCTTGTATGACAAAGACAAGCTGGATACTTTTGCAAAGGTAAAGAGTTTAATCATGCCTTACAGTACATGGAAAAGTCAAGTGACTGTATACTCTCTCCTGAGGAGTTAATACATAAAACCAATTATTTTTCAGTAGATAGTGTGTGATTTATTTTTTTTTTCCTTTATACTGTTTGTACTTTCCTTTATGCCTTATTATCAGGTATAAAAATTGAATTACAGTGTGAGGCAAAACAGAATGAGAGTAGGCACAGATAAGTACATTCGGGTTTGCAGTTTAAATGGCTTGTCACACTAAAGACAAATGGTACACGAAATGCATCTATTTCATGGTCGTAATACAGTGGGTATTTGTTATTTATGACCTTGTTGTTCTTCTGTCTCACTATTTTCTAATGCAGGTAACTTAGTTCTGACATTGTCTTATGTTTAAATTGGATTGTTTTCCACTCTTGGGGTTACCTAGGTAGTCGTCACCGATTTTGTTGCTCATCAGCTAAGAATGTTGGGTTTTAATTTAACATCTAAGTTAGACACCTGCATCCTAAGTTAGACAACCTGCTCTAGTGGGAGGTGTCCCTGCCCATGTCAGGGGGGCTGGAACTCAATGATCTTTGAGGTCCCTCCCAACCCAAACCATTCTATGATTCTATGATCCTTCACTGCAGCTTTTTGGAAACCTTCAGCATAAGCTGGATCTTCTGATGTTGTCTGTCACTGGACACAACACGCTAGGCCCAGGCTCTCCATGTGGTGTATGAAAGGACTGCACTTGATTGACCCTGCTTTTATGCTTCAGTAGTGGCACAGAGCAGAACACTTGATTTTTGGCAAGACATCACAACAAAATAGAGCAGTAGGACTGTGATGCCTAGTGAAGCAAAACAATTCAGGTTTGCATCTGCACACAATTTTTTTTTTTTTATTTAAATATCAAGAAGAAAGAGCATTTCCCCCAAACAGTATAAAATTACATTAACCTATTTATATGTTTAGAAGTAGAGACAGTCAGCTATTGTTGTAAAACCACAGAAAAAAATGAGCTTGAAGAGGACCCCTGGAGGGCTCTAGCCCAACCCCCTGCATAAAGCAAGGTTAGATCAGCTTGGCCAGCTGAGTTTTTAAAACCTGCAGGAGTGGAGATTCCACCAGCCCAACGCCGCTGGGGTCTCTCCAGTTGGTCAGTGTGGGAGGGGGGCGTGGGGAGTGTGTAAATAAAGGGGGAGGATGACTTCTGCTGGCTCTGTTCCTGCTGCTGCAGCCCCAGCATGTGGTTGGCTTTCATCTCAAGGGTCTTCTGCTGATTTCCTCTCAGAAACCAGCATGTGGTTGGCTTTCATCTCAAGGGTGTTCTGCTGATTTCCTCTCAGAAACTGTGTGTGTGTCTGTGTGTGTGTGCACACGTTGACCAATTTTGCTGAGTCTTAGGTCACGACTGCATCCTGGAATATCTTCCAGTTGTCACCTCTCTGTATCAGGGACACGGTGACCAGAGCAGCCTCCCACTTCATACATCACAACATGTGGCTGTGGAGAAGAATTTTTAGTTTTAGTTAGAAGGCAGCTTTCTCGTTAAAGACATTTATTGGACTTGCTCAAGTAGTTATTCAGGTAGTTGGTGACAACTCAACTACTCTGCTCTCACCTACTGAGCACCCTAATACCTGCATTGCAGTATTTAGTAGTTGTTTTTTCTTTCTTTTTTTTCTTCCCTTTGCCACCACAGTCTTCAAGTTTTCAGACCTCATATATAAATACATGTATATACATCTTTACGGTTAAAATTTGTGATTTCAAAACTTTTCAAGTGTTTAGCAAATACTAGAAATTACAGAAGTTTGACTGAAGCTCTGTTGTTTGGAAGCTTCAATGACCAGAAGTCACAAGTAAACTATTTGTGTTGGCGTCCGTACTGTTCAACACATCCAGAAGTGACCTGGAAAAAGGTGAAAAACCTTTAAGCTGTGGCAGTTTTTACACAGACTGAGCATCTACAATCAAATTATTCGTTGTCGGATACAGACAGCAGAAGAGAGATAAGAATTAATTTTAAGAGAAAAGTATATTTACCTGGTAGTTATGTAGTGATCTTGAAACGTCATGTATTCCCATATCTACAGACATATATCCCTGTTTTTGTAAAGCTGTAGCTTTTTGTTTCTGGTGGCTCCTGGAACAGGTTCTGTGACGGCAAAGGGGTGCCAGCTGGTAGGGCTGCTCTGCCTCCTTGTTTCCCAGCAGGGAATACAAGCCTGGAATACATGGGAATACAAGCAAAAAATAACCATTTACATGATTTTGAGGTACATGATACATTTACACACGAACCATGAAGGTGGAGAACAGGACATATCAAAACCATGGTTAATTTAAGAAGTAAAACATTTTCTCTGCTTCTTCCTTTTGCTTCTTTTATGTTTTGGGGGGGTTGGTTTTGGTTTGTTTTGTTTTTTACTAGAGATTAGAACTGAGTAGTTTAAATGGCTGAAACAAATTTTCTGGCATGACATAACGTTATTAAATTTGAAGAAGAGGGATGTCGTTTTGAATAATATCACATCATCCACGAAGTTTGTTTGTTTTCTTCCAGGTAACAAATAAAAAGCCTATAACAGTACTTGACATACTTGAAAAGATCCGCCTGCACGTCTCGGTGCCACAGTGTGATGTGTTTGGATACCTGAGCATAGAATCCGAAATTGTCATTCTCATCATTCCCGTGGATCAGAACCCCAAACCACTGCAGGTAGGCTCTCTTATTATTTTGTTTACCCAGTGTGGATTTACTTCATTTTTATATGTGTACACTTCACTGTTTTCAGTAGAGCAGTTTTAAAACTGTGTGTTTTCCTGTGCACTGAGTACACAGGGATTTCTCTAGTGATTCAAATTCAAATAGCTAAAATTATGGATGGTAAAATGTGTCTTGAGACTCCTCCTTTTCTGACAAGAGGCTTTTGGAGTGTGGGTAGTTAGAGGAGAGAGCTGAAGGAAGGCCAAGGATAGAATAGTATGACTTTTGTTTTAAAATTAATAAATACAGAACCCTCATCTTTCTATGGCTAAAATAACAGAAAATGCAAATTGATGAAAATAAATTACTGAATGACATCTACATTTAATATTAATTTTATATTAAATGCACACCTGCGTATGAAATGGTACTCCTTTGCCTCCAGTGGTGTAATGGTTAAAAGTAAATTGAAATATATATGATATTAGGCAGAAGCACATGCTACATATTGATACCATGTTAATACGTTGTGCGTGTCTTGATGTTAAAGAGTAGCTCACACCAAAGAGGATGTCCTGAGACCATCCTGGTTTGGATACTCCTTCCCACTTACCTTAAGTGCTGAGAGATCCTAAAATGCTGTTAGGACCTTAAAAAGGAAATAACATTACAATAAGCTGCCCGGCTTCCTGTGTCACAGCAGGTTCATGCTGGCAAACAAGAACTCTAAAGGTAAACCAAAAGTGCAGCTCAAAGTTCTCTCAATGTTTTCTGAGGAGCAGTTCACAGCAATAGAAGCAATGATTTGGCTGTGAATTGTGTTAGTATTACTGTCTTGGAACTGTTGTCTGAGACCATCCTGGTTTGGATACTCCTTCCCACTTACCTTAAGTGCTGAGAGATCCTAAAATGCTGTTAGGACCTTAAAAAGGAAATAACATTACAATAAGCTGCCCGGCTTCCTGTGTCACAGCAGGTTCATGCTGGCAAACAAGAACCTAACGCTCACAGTACTGAGCTCTAAAGGTAAACCAAAAGTGCAGTTCAAAGTTCTCACATTTTTCTGAGGAGCACTTCAGAGCAACAGAAGCAATGATTTGGCTGTGTGTTGCATTGTTATTATTGTTGTCTTGGAGCTGTTGCTTCATTTTTACTTTCTGCTTGTTAACCTGTGCAAGCCCAGTGAGGATATCTGCTTCCTATTAGAAGGAACATAATTTCTTGCCATTTTATAGCTGTATATATTGTGTGTATTTCTCTTTGCCCACGCTACTGGAGCAACCCTGCTATGTCCAACTCACGTCTCCTCCTTTAGCAGAAATAGCCCAAAAATGGTACCAGGGCTTAGGAAGCAAAATGTTGAGCCTCATCAACCTGGTGAGCTCTCACTCCATCTGCAGCAGGGGCTGTCTGACTCTGATTTCTGGTGGCCCAGGAGAGGCCACCTGAAACCAAGGAGGAGCTGCTCATCTCACTGGTGACACCCGTTGCTGAGCTAGAAGTTCCTCAACTTTCCAAGCTTTGGGCATCCAGATAATTGAGTTTGTCAATTCACCAGAGGCAGCTTCCAAAGCTGTTAAAGGAAACTTAACACTAAATTGATTCCTGGCTTGCAGGAGAAAGTAAGGTGGAAAAAATGGAATTTTCTAACATTAATTCATAATTATCATCATGTCAGTGGAGGAATGGAAACCTGGGTTTTCTCGGGTTTTCCTATTGCTACCACTCTTCCCTTCCCTTCCCCTAAAACAAATCAATTTTCCCTGATTCAGAAGGAAATTTTCTCCACTAAGGAGAAAATTCTGATTTTTTTTCACTTGCAGCCTTCAAGGCGGGATCTCAGTCAATCAGGAAGGAAGTCCTCAGTTTTAGAGGCACTTTAGTTATAATTTACTGTGAGCTTTTTGGCATCAACATTCAAAACACATCACCCACAATAACTTGTGTGTAGCTTCCTTCCTTCCTTCCCTTTAGCTACTGCTTGGAGCTTCCACACTAGTGTTCATAGTACCAAAGTCTACGAGAAGAGCTCTGATGTGTTTTCTAAGAAATACCCCAAAAAATGATATAAGTCTTACGTGCTGATGGGAATAACTGAGGTTTTTCTTTCCTGGAGTTTGCTGTCTAGCACCGTTTTCACATCAGCATGGCAAGAAGAGTAATAATAACTTCCTCTGTTTCTTTTTTCCTTAGATTGAAGCCTGCAATAAAGAAGCAGAAAAGATAGAGTCACTGATAAATTCGGACAGTCCAACGTTAGCGTCCCACGTACCGCTGTCAGCTCTAATTGCATCTCAAGTACAAGTTTCCTTCAGCATTTCTTCTCCTTGTGTTCAAGTGGTGCCTGTTCTGCACTCCCTCTTCCTCAGCCTTTTATTCACCTTGTCAGGATTAATATATTATATATAAACTGCTTAGAAAACACGCGTAAGTATTGAGGTGTTTTATATTGTGAAGGACATTCGGAATTGTTGATCCACTGAACCAGAAAACACAAATTGTAGAAGATCTGATGAACTAATATTTTTCAATGAAGTACTAGAAGTATTTGGAATAATGTGAAAAGATGATTCTTTTGTTCATTACTAGGCAGATGACTGTTTCAGCACAATTAGATTGTTTTCCGTTGATCTTGGAAACATAAAAAAATACTCTGGAAGGTTCTGACATTATGGATCTATGATGTTTTGCAAGAAGGGATCTTACAGAGTTTTTTTCAGCAATGAACAGAATAGTGGTTTGAGTCTATTGAAGAATGTTAATGTTATATTATTCAGATGCATTATCGGTGACAACAAAAAGCATGCACATATCTTAAACATCATTTTTGGAAGAAAAAAAAAGAATTGCTGCTACTTAATTACCTTACCAAAAATTTAAGAGTTTATTCTCGTGTAAATATGCTTTCATATTTTATTATGAAGAAAACTAACTAGCCCTGAGCCTATTTCAGTAGACGTCTTTACTTGGACTAGTGAAGATTTGCAGGACACGGGGCTCAGCACTTGTAAAATGACAATCAAGCTCTAGACTAGTACCTGACTTCAATGAAGAAATATGTTCTTTTTATAGTTTTGTACATTTCAGAATCTCATATTGGATGCAAAAGTATAAAGAATCTCAGCATCTGTATTTAAGTGCCATTTAAAATATTGCAGTATTTGCATGTTATCTAATGAAATTTATACTTTAAATGTTTATACGAACAGTATGTTTTATTACTTATTGTATTTTATGCACCTGACCTTAGTCTACATGAAGTATTTTATATCAGTATTATGATAGCCAACTTTTGAAGTATATAAAGAAAAACTTATTTTTGCCAAAACGCTGAACTTTGAAAGAAAGCACTGAAAACTTTTTCAACATGTATGTTGTTGTAGCATGTTTGTAGCAATTATTTTCTGCTAAATCTTCTAAATGCAAAAGTATTAAAGCTTTTTATTTTAATAAAACACTCTGTCGTGTGTCCTTGTATATGGATACATGTAATTTTAAAGAATTATGCAATATGGTATATGTTTTTCTTTCTCTCTCAAATTAACACTTAATATCAACTGTGGTTACATACGTTGGTGACTCACACAGTTTAGTGTTTCCAAATAAACTACATTTCAAGGGGGCTTTTACCAAATCTGTGTCACATGCATGTAAATTAATACTTACATGTATTAATCCCACCAGACCAGGTTGCTCCAAGCCCCATCCAGCCTGGCCTTGAACCCCTCCAGGGATGGGGCAGCCACAGCTTCTCTGGGCAACCTGTCCCAGTGTCTCACCACCCTCACAGCAAAGAATCTTTCTACTATCTAATCTAAATCTCCCCTCTTTCGGTTTAAAACTGTTACCCCTCATCCTGTCACTACAAATAACACCAAGAAGACTCACAAAACTGTTACCCCTTGTCCTGTCACTACAAATAACACCAGGAAGACTCACGCACATAATCATCACAGTCTGGATACAAAGAACTTGTCAAATACCTTGATAATCCATGTTTCTGGCATTTCTTCTGTGGATCCTTTAGAAACTTGGATGGATTTCCAAGCCCCATCCAGCCTGGCCTTGAACCCCTCCAGGGATGGGGCAGCCACAGCTTCTCTGGGCAACCTGTCCCAGTGTCTCACCACCCTCACAGCAAAGAATCTTTCTACTATCTAATCTAAATCTCCCCTCTTTCGGTTTAAAACTGTTACCCCTCATCCTGTCACTACAAATAACACCAAGAAGACTCACACACATAATCATCACAGTCTGGATACAAAGAACTTGTCAAATACCTTGATAATCCATGTTTCTGGCATTTCTTCTGTGGATCCTTTAGAAACTTGGATGGATTTGAAAAGCTTTTTCTGAACTGAAACGGCCTTAGATGATCTCACCAGAAACTGCAAGCAATTCAGCTGGTCTCTTGAATTCCTTAATTTTTCCAACTCATTAGCAAGTAACTCTTCAACATGTAGCCTGTTAGCTTGCTTGGCATTCAGCTGGAGCAATCCCATGACTACTAAAATGAAAGGAATTTTAAATGTCTTAAGAGAAATACATACATACATGCCATACTGGAAAAATAAGTTATGAGTTTAAAAGTACATTTTTGTGGACCAGAGTATTCACAGCTCTAAAAAAATGAAATATCACTATATATTTTCTTCAATGAAAGACAATACCAAAAAAAGCTGCCTCAATATTGTAATCTGTAAAAGGCAGAATTTAAGCCCAGAGATTTTTAAATTCACATGTGAGTTGTCCAGCACTTGCTAGAAAAAGAGGGAAGGTTTTGACTGGTTATGTTCAGTATGTACAGAATCAATGAGATTTTGTATCATCTAAATTCTTGATGGTTAAGTCCAGCATCCAGAGTGTAAGGGGCTGAAGTTCCTTTTCCTGGATGAACAAAAGGACTTCAATATTTTGTAGGTTTTCTCAAGATCTCTAACAACCTCAGAGGAATGAAGAAACTAATTACTTAACGCTTTAGAATTCAAACGAACCACGAGAAAAGATGGAAGAAACCAAGCCCAGTTTTACTGGAAAGTTACGAAATCTGTACCTAATGGGGACAAATTTAATACAGGTTTCAGAGTTTTCCACATAAGTGCTAACGATCCGCCCCCCTCTGCGTGGCAATCTGGGTCAGCTTAAGGAGGAATGGAGAGAGCACCAGGGCACTTCAAAGCAGCACAAGCCACTTTGTTGATTTTATAACACAAAACATTACTTTCGTGTCTGCTGAACAGCAGAGTTAAGGTCAGGAGCTGGCTGGGGAGAGATGCTTCGGTTCTGCTTCAGTTTGTTTAGTTGCTGGGCCCTTCCCAGCAGAGGGGACAGCAATGCCCCCCCATTTGCACACCCCCAGCAGTGGATCAACCACAGGGGAACATACCTGAGCAACCAAGAGAGAGGGATTCTGGGTTCATGCTTCCCAAGGGGTTTTTGAGTCCAACAGGAGCTGGGATCTCTGAAGGTAAGAGTTCTGCAAGAGGGCATGAAATCAGCACTTACAGAATCATAGAATGGTTGGGGTTGGAAGGGACCTTAAAGATCATCTAGTTCCAACCCCCCTGCCCTGGGCAGGGACACCTCCCACTAGAGCAGCTTGCATGTACGAACCCTGATTGAAAGGTTAAGTGTTATTTATCCATCCTTCCTGAGTTTTATGACACTTTTTCAGGTCTTTCTTTCATGCACAACAAAGTATATTTAAAAACTTTTCAGCACAACCACTATTTCTAGGAAGCCCTGGGCCCATTTACATGAGTTTCTTGCTTTAGAGCACCTTTTTTGCAATATACGCATTAAAGCCTTTAGAATAACTTTACTTTACAGAATCACAGAATGATATGGGGTTGGAAGGGACCTCTGGAAATCATCTAGTCCAACCCCCTGCCAAAGCAGGGCTACCCAGAGCAGGTTGCACAGGAAGGTGTCCAGGTGGGTTTGGAATGTCTCCAGAGAAGGAGACTCCACCACCTCTCTGGGCAGCCTCTTCCAGGGCTCTGCCACTCTCAAAGGGAAGAAGTTCCTCCTCATGTTTAGGTGGAACTTCTTATGTTCCAGTTTGTGCCCAGAGCCTCTTGTCCTGTCACTGGGCACTACTGAAGAAAGACTGGCCCCATCCTCTTGACACCCACCCTTTAAGTTGATCAGATCCCCTCTTAGCCTTCTCCTTCCAGACTAAAAAGACCCAAGTCCCTCAGCCTTTCATTGCCTTACACTCATATAGATTTTATTTAAATCATGAACGATAAAATAGACCTCCATAAGCATAACCTAGCAACAGCTTTTATGATTAATAAGTTCTTTAGCTTTTACTTGGACTCTCTACTGTTATTAGAAGGAAGGGAAAAGCATTTTCTCATTTTAGCACGTTGCTGCTACACAACTCCATGCACCCCCCATTCTGCATTCTTCAAAAAGAGCAAAGCTACGGTCAAAAACATTCATTCTAGACATTTTGAAGAAGACTTACCCAAAGGGCAACAGTCAAATGTTGAAAAAGTTAAACGCTCCTATAAAAGGGTGGGGTTTTCCTTACGATTCCTAGGACATAAAAGAGGATAAAAAAATTAAAGGATAGCCTTTCCTGAGGATGCAAGAACTCATCAAATAATGCAGTAACCTTACTGTGAGGTATATAAAGGTTGTTAACTGTGAATTTTTCCTTAAATGGTCAGAACTGTGCTCTTCAACATATACGTAAGAGCACAGTTCTGATTATTATATACAGGCATATGTATCTATGAACCTATAAATGACTTTCCAATCTGTTTTATTAACAGGTACCTGTTAATGAGATCTCAGTCCATTCCTAAAATGGAATAAATCTATTCTTCCCTGAAAGTATTCTCTGATTTGCTTACCTCAAAGCCCCTTTCTGCTTCGTTTGGCCAGGTCCAGTGAGGAGAGTAACCTGAGCCCAAGGGTGTTGATGGTTCCATAACTCTGACGGGCAACAGTCAAATGTTGAAAAAGTTAAACGCTCCTATAAAAGGGTGGGGTTTTCCTTACGATTCCTAGGACATAAAAGAGGATAAAAAAATTAAAGGATAGCCTTTCCTGAGGATGCAAGAACTCATCAAATAATGCAGTAACCTTACTGTGAGGTATATAAAGGTTGTTAACTGTGAATTTTTCCTTAAATGGTCAGAACTGTGCTCTTCAACATATACGTAAGAGCACAGTTCTGATTATTATATACAGGCATATGTATCTATGAACCTATAAATGACTTTCCAATCTGTTTTATTAACAGGTGCCTGTTAACGAGATCTCAGTCCATTCCTAAAACGGAATAAATCTATTCTTCCCCAACAGCTTTTATGATTAATAAGTTCTTTAGCTTTTACTTGGACTCTCTACTGTTATTAGAAGGAAGGGAAAAGCATTTTCTCATTTTAGCACGTTGCTGCTACACAACTCCATGCACCCCCCATTCTGCATTCTTCAAAAAGAGCAAAGCTACGGTCAAAAACATTCATTCTAGACATTTTGAAGAAGACTTACCCAAAGGGCAACAGTCAAATGTTGAAAAAGTTAAACGCTCCTATAAAAGGGTGGGGTTTTCCTTACGATTCCTAGGACATAAAAGAGGATAAAAAAATTAAAGGATAGCCTTTCCTGAGGATGCAAGAACTCATCAAATAATGCAGTAACCTTACTGTGAGGTATATAAAGGTTGTTAACTGTGAATTTTTCCTTAAATGGTCAGAACTGTGCTCTTCAACATATACGTAAGAGCACAGTTCTGATTATTATATACAGGCATATGTATCTATGAACCTATAAATGACTTTCCAATCTGTTTTATTAACAGGTACCTGTTAATGAGATCTCAGTCCATTCCTAAAATGGAATAAATCTATTCTTCCCTGAAAGTATTCTCTGATTTGCTTACCTCAAAGCCCCTTTCTGCTTCGTTTGGCCAGGTCCAGTGAGGAGAGTAACCTGAGCCCAAGGGTGTTGATGGTTCCATAACTCTGACAGTACTTAATGATCCTATAGATTCTGGCTGCAAAGAGCCACCCCTGAGTTTTGGCAAACGCTTTTTGTTGTATTTGGCAAGTTGTCTCCGTTTGCTTCTTCGTGCTTGGAGCTCAGCATCAGCTGCAACACATCCAAAGGCTTTCCATCTGGTTTTTCCAGTCGTGATTCTCCTCCTAAACCAGCATTCTTCTCAAGCACTTCTGATTAATCCCAGAGGATCAAATTGAATAATTAGCAGGTTAGGATGTACAGCAGAACCAGAGGGTTCTTTGCAGAGCCTTCTCACCCATGCTGGCGTGGTGGGTTTCAAATGGAAGCCTGGCTCTTCAACTCAGGTGACCTACAATTCTGCTCCTTTGCTGACAGCAGAATGAGTGGATGGCTTGTTGCTACTCTTTGGTGTATAAATTTACTTTTTAATCAATTTTTGAACAGCAGCAGGAGTAATGTTAGTAAATATATATTAGGATATATTCACTTGCGCATATATACATGCATACACATAAACATACACACAAATATACACATGTATGTGTATAAATATATTTATCTCACCCTGCGTCAGGGTCTGCATCAGCCTTTTCAGGAAGAGCCATTGTGGAGAATTTAGCGATTCATTTTAGCAAAGAATCCAAATTCTGGGAGTTAATATTTTTAACTTTGGATTTCTTTGATTGCAAGCAGCAAT
The DNA here is from genome assembly GCF_001431845.1 of Calidris pugnax. Taxonomy (NCBI): domain Eukaryota; kingdom Metazoa; phylum Chordata; class Aves; order Charadriiformes; family Scolopacidae; genus Calidris; species Calidris pugnax. The sequence continues at coordinate 26,246,443 of NW_015090830.1, read as the reverse complement.
CAAAGGCACAGGATGAGACTGTTTGATGTTGTGTAATTTATACACAGCCCTGCCTGGCTATACGTGTGTGAGGACAGAAGGATGTCTCTGGGTTGTTGCATTCCAAAATGCACCCCATCAGCAGTGGTTCATTTTCCTCTGGGGGAGCACCACTCTGGTTCCTCCTGGTCAGGGCACCAGGAGCATTTCTAATCAATTTTTGAACAGCAGCAGGAGTAACATTAGTAAATATATATAAAGATATATTCACATGCACATACATACACATATATATACACACAAATATACACATGTATGTGTATAAATATATTTATCTCACCCCGTATCAGGGTCTGCATCAGCCTTTTCAGGAAGAGCACATTTGGCCATTGTGGAGAATTTAGTGATTCATTTTAGCGAAGAATTCGAATTCTGGGAGTTAAAAGTATTAACTTTGGATTTCTTTGATTGCAAGAAATCTTTGAGACTGTTTGATGTTGTGTAATTTAAACGCAGCCCTGCCCAGCTATACATGTGTGAGGACAGAAGGATGTCTCTGGATTGTTGCATTCCAAAATGCACCCCATCGATTGATTTTCCTCTGGGGGAGCACCACTCTGGATCCTCCTGGTCAGGGCACCAGGAGCAGCTCCCGAGTTAGTCATCGACGTTATCCACCACCCACCACCAGGAGAATCATGGAATCATAGAATCCTCTAGGTTGGAAGGGACCTTAAAGATCATCTAGTCCAACCATCAACCTTACTCTGACAAAAAAATAAATAAGAAATAAGGAAAAAAAAAAAAACAACACACCAAAAAAACCCACCACACCACACTAAACCATATTCTTGAGGACCATGTCAACCCGTCTTTTGAACACCTCCAGGGATGGTGCCTCAACCCCTTTGCTGGGCAGCCCATTCCAAGGCTTAAGAACCCTTTCCATGAAGAAATTTTTCCTAATATCCATCCTTAACCTCCCCTGGTGCAACTTGAGGCCATTTCCCCTTGTCCTCTCTCCTGTGACTTGGGAGAAGAGACCAACCCCCCCCTTCTCTACACCCCCCCTTCAGGTAGTTATAGAGCGCAATAAGGTCTCCCCTCAGCCTCCTCTTCTCCAGGCTGAACACCCCCAGCTCCCTCAGCCTCTCCTCATAAGACTTGTCCTCCAGACCCCTCACCAGCTTTGTTGCCCTTCTCTGGACCCGCTCCAGCACCTCAATGTCTTTTTTGTGGTGAGGGGCCCAAAACTGGACACAGCCCTCGAGGTGAGGCCTCACCAGTGCCCAGTACAGGGGGACAATCACCTCTTGAGTCCTACTCACCACGCTGTTCTTGATACAGACCAGGCCTTCTTGGCCACCTGGGCACACTGCTGTCTCCTGTTCAGCCGACAGTCGACCAACACCCCCAGGTCCTTTTCTGCCAGGCAGCTCTCCAGCCATTCTTCCCCAAGCCATTCTTCCTCCCCAAGCCCCAAGGTTCAGTTCCTCTGGCAGGAGAAAGCGAGTTGCAATATTTACAGCCACTAATGGCTTGCAGAAGCCAAGCTGTGGCCAGCCAGGCTGTGGCCGTAGCGTCGCTGCCACCAGCTCATCCCGGCGCTGAACTCACCTGGATCATCCCGACCAGCACCCGACTTGGACGAATCACCAGACCCACTGGGCAGCCGTGGATGGGGTTTTTATGCTGAAAAACAAATGCTGTCACAAACACATTTTTCTCTGTGCATGTGCTAAATCTGTCAGGTTGTGCATCTTGCTTTTTTTAATCAGATTGGAAGTGGCAACCTGAACTCTGGATCAGCAGCTCCTGGCTTTTCCTGTGTTCTCCTAAGTGCTGCTCTAAGTGCTGGACTCACCATGTCCCTGAAGCCCAGCTCACTCAAGACCCAAAGATGAGCCAAAGGAGATGTGAATAATGCAAAAACACATGCACAGGAAGACAAAGTAACTTACGTTCTACTTACATTTAGGGCTACAAAGGTGATGAGGGGCCTGGAGCATCTCCCTTATGAGGAAAGGCTGAGCGATTTGGATCTTTAGTCTGGAGAAGAGAAGACCGAGGGGGGATCTGATCAATGCCTGTAAATACTCAAAGGGTGGGTGTCAGGAGGATGGGGACAGTCTTTCTCCAGTGGTGCCCAGTGACAGGACAAGAGGTAACGGGCACAAACTTGAACACAAGAAGTTCCATCTAAATATGAGGAGGAACTTCTTCACTTTGAGGGTGGCAGAGCCCTGGAAGAGGCTGCCCAGAGAGGTGGTGGAGTCTCCTTCTCTGGAGACATTCCAAACCCACCTGGAGATGTTCCTGTGGAACCTGCTCTGGGTAGACCTGCTTTGGCAGGGGGGTTGGATAAGATGATCTCCAGAGGTCCCTTCCAACCCCAGATCATTCTGTGATTACACAACACTTAAAAATTCCAAACAAACTTTGGCTGCATGGTTTTTGTGGCAATTTAGAAAAACCCGTTATTTAAAAACAGAAATAAGGCTTTGATCTCCTCTCGGGCAGAGCAAACTCCTCTGATGACAACACAACTGTGTGCGCCCCATTGCTTTGTCTTACACGAGCTGCCTGATGTTACAGTCCAAATCATGGACATCCCTGTCTCTGGCACGGCTGAGTGCTACCTTTCTCACTGAGTGCATAGCACTGGGTGTAGAAATGTTTTATTTCCATAGCAGCTCTTTTCCCGTGTCCCATTAGATTAATTTGAAAATTGCAGAATGTTTAACTAAATGTAAAATACCCCTCTTACCTCCAAGCCTCAACGCGAGCTCGTGTGTTGGCATCACTAGTGTGTCTGTGGCTGCGTGGCACGGCACGTTCTCCTGATGAATCCCACGTTGCGAGTCACGAAGTAAGTTTTCCAAGTCTCGGGGTTTTTTAGTTAGTCTTTTTCTCCAAACGCAACAACTGCTGTGGTTTCACAACTTTCCATTTGAATGCTGAGGCCAGATGTCAACTTCCCCTGCTTATGATTAAAAAAAAAAGAAGAAATTCAGTTAGCCAACTTCCAGCATGGATCTCAACGCAGCGAGCGATTCCTGATGTATTTAAAACACGGTACCACAGTAACAGATACCCGCTTCTTCTGTGCAGTACGAGGTTTCCCCTCATTATTTTACAGCTAATGACCACCATGCTACTAACAGGGCACATAGAGCTATGATCCTGTCTAGACACCCCGACCAGAATGTCACCCACGTTCAGCTCTTCTGTCAAAGCCAGTGAAATTATTGTCTCTAATCAAAGAATAACAGAATCATAGAATGGTTTGGGTTGGAAGGGACCTTAAAGATCATCTAGTTCCAACCCCCCTGCCATGAAATATGTTAATTATGAAATATTGCCTTTCTAGCTTTAGAAGGGTGCAACAGCAGAAACTGTACAGGCAGAGTCAGTGGCATAAAACGGGGCCCCTCACCACAAAAGAAGACATTGAGGTGCTGGAGCAGGTCCAGAGAAGGGCAACAAAGCTGGTGAGGGGTCTGGAGAAGAAGTCTTATGAGGAGAGGCTGAGGGAGCTGGGGGTGTTGAGCCTGGAGAAGAGGAGGCTGAGGGGAGACCTTCTTGCTCTCTCCAACTCCCTGAAAGGAGGGTGTAAAGAGGCAGGGGACAGTCTCTTCTTCCAATTCACAAGTGATAGGACAAGAAGAAATGGCCTTAAGTTGCACCAGGAGAGGTTCAGGATGGATATTAGGAAAAATTTCTACACAGAAAGGGTTCTTAAGCCTTGGAATGGGCTGCCCAGGGAAGGGGTTGAGGCACCATCCCTGAAGGTGTTCAAAAGACGGGTTGACATAGTGCTTAGAGACATGGTTTAGTGATGGTTTTTTATCAGTTAGGTTGATGGTTGGACTAGATGATCTTAAAGGTCCCTTCCAATCTGGACAATTCTATGATTCTACAAAACCATACACAAATGCTTATTACAAAGACTAACAGAAAAGAGAGATGGAAACTATTTCCATCCATATGTGATGTAATGGGGATGCACCACCACCAGCAAGCTCAGGTCTTGAGGGATATTAGTTGTTTAGCATAAATACTAAGTTTTAGTTAGAATAAATTACTTAGGATCGTAACATGGTTTGATTTATGCTGTTTGCTTAGCTTTACTTAGCAGTAGCAGCTAGATTTGCGGAAGCCTGTAGGCTGCAATAGACTTGTTTTTATTAGTAATTTTCCTAGCAGCTGGTACAGTGCTGCTTTTCATCTTTTAGTATGGGGAAGATATTGCTATTGTCCTGATGTTTTGGTACTGTTTTTCCCAAGACTGGGACTCTTCAGTTCTCCAGTGAGTGGGGGTGCACAAGGAATATAAACCAGAAGATAAGGAGACTCCAACCCTCGGATGAAACTGCAAATCAACAAGGTAAGAGCCTGCCTGCCCAGACACAGAAAAAAGAATCCAGTAAGGTGTTACAAGACCCCAGACCAAGAGTCAGCACTGAACTAAAAGACACATGGACAACACGTGAAGAGTGCCTGAGGGGCAAATGTGAGGGACAAAAAAAATCACTCCAGGATTTCTTTGTTCAAGATCTCTCTTCAGAGGCGCCCAGCCCAGGCTGTCCTTGCTGCTGTGACTTCGAATTAAACTGATTATTTTATAAAATCCAAGGCCTGAGACTCTGCAGAGAAATTCTCTTTTTAGTCAACAAATGCTTTCTAGCAGCACTGCTTGACAGTAGCAACTACTAGCCCTGAAGCTGGGTTCACCTGCCTACTGTTTAGGAATTCAAACTGCAGAGGTCGGCGGCTGAACTAGCCATCTCTGGTTCCTGTATTGCCCACAGAGAGAAATAAGGAGAGACCCCTTTTCTGGAGAGAAATAAGGAGAGACCCCTTTTCTGGGCGAGTCATCTGGTGTATTTTAAATAGGTGTTGTAGGGTAAGAGAGACTGGACTTAACCAGGTAAGAAAGAATGCCTGCCTGGTCAGAGGAGAGCTGCTCTCGCTGACCTGAGGAACAGGGCACGGGGTAACTCCACGTAACCAGGAGATATTTCATTATTCTTAAGAGTGATTTTTAGCCAGGTTTAAGCAGGCTCGAAAATACACAAGGGCCCGATTGCAATCTGGTAACACGCATCCGTCACGTTCACGGAGAGAAGTTTCTCTTGGCAAGTGTTTAAAAAACTTCTGAGGCAAACAAGGCCAGAGGCTCAGAAATTCTCTTTGAACTTTTCACATCATTGTTATTGCATCCAGGATCTGTGGGACACAGAAGCGCTGCTTGAAGCACAAAATGTCACCCTGACTGTGACCCTTCCACCCCGTATTCATTCTCTGTTACGCAGTTAGAAGCAGCACGCTCACGCTTGCACTCAACAAATAAATAGAATGAAACAGAAAATACCCACATTAGTAAGCAGGCTGAGTTAAAAACCACTGGAACAAACTCCGGAAATGAACAAATTATTCAGTACTTGTTCTCAACGCCATAATAAAAATTTCCAAAACTGAACAGCTCACCTGAGTTTCCCGTTGTACCTCAGCCATGGATGGATCCAGGTGAAGACGAGGATGCGTGGAGCAACTGTGTCATCCCAGGATACTCTGATTTTTAGCAGCAGAGATTTTTCAGGCCACCCCACAGCAGGAACATTATCCTTAGTAAATGCACGTGCAGCTGCTGCTGATGTTTGGTAACGTTCTACTGCATCCTGCAAGAGACTCATGTTATTATTGATAGATGCCAGCTTTTGCAAGGACACACTCATGATCCAGCAAGGGATGTGAAGGGCAACCAAAAACATTTCAATAAGTACATAAAGAGTAAAAGGAAGACTGAGGAAAATGTGACCCCTCTGCTAAATGCAGCAGGGAGAGGCTGGTGACACAGGACACAGACAACCACAGAATCTTCAGGGTTGGAAGGGACCTTTGAGATCATTGAGTCCAACCAGACACAAAAAAAAACCCCACACACCAAAACCAAAAAACAAACCAACCAACCAACCACGCACCAACACACCACCAAATACAAAACAAAACACCCAACCCAACAATCTCAGGCACTAGAGCATGCCCTGAAGTGCCATGTCTACACGTTTCTTAAATCCCTCCAGGGATGGTGACTCCACCACCTCCCTGGACAGGCTGTTCCAGTGCCTGACCACCCTCTCAGTAACGTCATTCTTCCTAATATCTGATCTAAACCTCCCCTGCCCCAACTTCAGACCATTTCCTCTTGGGAGAAGAAGCCAACACCCACCCCTCTACAACCTCCTGTCAGGGAGTTGTAGAGGGCAATGAGGTCTCCCCTCAGTCTCCTCCAAACTAAATGTGCCCAGCTCCCTCCTCCAGCCTCCTCTTCTCCAAACTAAATGTGCCCTGGTTCCCTCAGTCTCTCCTTGTATGACTTGTTCTGTAGACCAAGTCTAGAGAACTTGTCTCTTGTCTCCAAACAAGGCCAAGGCCACCTTCACCTCAGACTTCACTGGTAAGACCAGTCTTCAGAAATCCCACGTGCCTGAGACCAGAGGGGATGTCCATAGCAAGGAAGACTAACTCCTCCTTAGGATATCCCATCAGTGCGCATGGATACGTGAAAGGAGGGAATGGAGAAGTGGGAGCCAGGCCCATCTCAGCAGAGCCTGCTGACAGGACAACAGGCCGTGGGCACAAACGAGAAACCTCAAACTCCATCTGAACAAAAAAGTGAAAACACTTTTACTGTGAGATCGGTCAAACACAGGCACAGGCTGCCCGGAGAGGCTGACTGTATCTTCCACCCTTGAAGATATTCAACACGTGACTGGACACAGCCCTGGGCTCTTGGTGGCCCCGCTTTGAGCAGGGGTTGGATTAGATGATTGGAAGAGGTCTCTTCCCACCTCAACTATCCTGTAATAAAACTTTGAGAAGCCGAAAAGTAGCACTATCTCTGCTTAGCACTTTGCTGGTCTCCTCGCTCATTTTGCATTTAAAAAATGTGACTATTCCCAGTATTTGAAGCTCTAATTCATGCTGTTATGTTCTCTTTGCAAGTCCACTCCAGCTCCACAATTCCATCTCAGCAACACATTATCACGTGGCAAATACCAGGTACTGTTGATGTGTTCTACTTTGTGCCTCCAACCCACCTGCAGCCGCTCTGCAGCCCCGCGCAGCACCCACCAGGAAGGTACTTGGCACCTTAGAAAAAGAAAACGACACGGGCTCAGCAAGAAAGTTGAATTTGTCCATTCAGAATACACCTGTCAGAATTAAAGAGGCTAAAACTCCAGCTGACAGAGTTGGAGCTAAAGACACAACTTAGCATCAACACCACAGTTCTGTGGTTGAAAAGAGTCAAGTGGATCAAGTACACTATAATTATACACATTATACATGTATATATATGTGTAATTATATGCATATTACCCGTTTCTCAAAGGTACATCTTTTTCTTTACATATTACGGTCTTTCCTGCATTGTCAAATGAAAGGTCCTGTCTCCCATGGACAGGTCAGGGAAAGGCCCTCAGCCATAACCCCCATGTCTCTGCTGGGAGCATTTAACACCCACATCCCTTCTCTAGAGTTCAGCGTGTTCACCTTGGACTGTTAGTGTTAAAGCTTTGGGATTTATTTTTTAAGGTTTGTTTTTATTTATGGCTTCAAAACACTAACCTCTTAATACAGAAATCTTCTGCTCACCAGAACATTTATCACTCTGACGGGTTCAAAATCACTGCTGTTATACCTTCGGTAACACCAAAAGGTTCTTCATATATTGTATTACTTTGAT
>NW_015090830.1:26189644-26230786 GCF_001431845.1 Calidris pugnax | reverse complement strand
TGTACCTCAGCCATGGATGGATCCAGGTGAAGACGAGGATGCGTGGAGCAACTGTGTCATCCCAGGATACTCTGATTTTTAGCAGCAGAGATTTTTCAGGCCACCCCACAGCAGGAACATTATCCTTAGTAAATGCACGTGCAGCTGCTGCTGATGTTTGGTAACGTTCTACTGCATCCTGCAAGAGACTCATGTTATTATTGATAGATGCCAGCTTTTGCAAGGACACACTCATGATCCAGCAAGGGATGTGAAGGGCAACCAAAAACATTTCAATAAGTACATAAAGAGTAAAAGGAAGACTGAGGAAAATGTGACCCCTCTGCTAAATGCAGCAGGGAGAGGCTGGTGACACAGGACACAGACAACCACAGAATCTTCAGGGTTGGAAGGGACCTTTGAGATCATTGAGTCCAACCAGACACAAAAAAAAACCCCACACACCAAAACCAAAAAACAAACCAACCAACCAACCACGCACCAACACACCACCAAATACAAAACAAAACACCCAACCCAACAATCTCAGGCACTAGAGCATGCCCTGAAGTGCCATGTCTACACGTTTCTTAAATCCCTCCAGGGATGGTGACTCCACCACCTCCCTGGACAGGCTGTTCCAGTGCCTGACCACCCTCTCAGTAAAGTCATTCTTCCTAATATCTGATCTAAACCTCCCCTGCCCCAACTTCAGACCATTTCCTCTTGGGAGAAGAAGCCAACACCCACCCCTCTACAACCTCCTGTCAGGGAGTTGTAGAGGGCAATGAGGTCTCCCCTCAGTCTCCTCCAAACTAAATGTGCCCAGCTCCCTCCTCGTATGACTTGTTCTGTAGACCAAGTCTAGAGAACTTGTCTCTTGTCTCCAAACAAGGCCAAGGCCACCTTCACCTCAGACTTCACTGGTAAGACCAGTCTTCAGAAATCCCACGTGCCTGAGACCAGAGGGGATGTCCATAGCAAGGAAGACTAACTCCTCCTTAGGATATCCCATCAGTGCGCATGGATACGTGAAAGGAGGGAATGGAGAAGTGGGAGCCAGGCCCATCTCAGCAGAGCCTGCTGACAGGACAACAGGCCGTGGGCACAAACGAGAAACCTCAAACTCCATCTGAACAAAAAAGTGAAAACACTTTTACTGTGAGATCGGTCAAACACAGGCACAGGCTGCCCGGAGAGGCTGACTGTATCTTCCACCCTTGAAGATATTCAACACGTGACTGGACACAGCCCTGGGCTCTTGGTGGCCCCGCTTTGAGCAGGGGTTGGATTAGATGATTGGAAGAGGTCTCTTCCCACCTCAACTATCCTGTAATAAAACTTTGAGAAGCCGAAAAGTAGCACTATCTCTGCTTAGCACTTTGCTGGTCTCCTCGCTCATTTTGCATTTAAAAAATGTGACTATTCCCAGTATTTGAAGCTCTAATTCATGCTGTTATGTTCTCTTTGCAAGTCCACTCCAGCTCCACAATTCCATCTCAGCAACACATTATCACGTGGCAAATACCAGGTACTGTTGATGTGTTCTACTTTGTGCCTCCAACCCACCTGCAGCCGCTCTGCAGCCCCGCGCAGCACCCACCAGGAAGGTACTTGGCACCTTAGAAAAAGAAAACGACACGGGCTCAGCAAGAAAGTTGAATTTGTCCATTCAGAATACACCTGTCAGAATTAAAGAGGCTAAAACTCCAGCTGACAGAGTTGGAGCTAAAGACACAACTTAGCATCAACACCACAGTTCTGTGGTTGAAAAGAGTCAAGTGGATCAAGTACACTATAATTATACACATTATACATGTATATATATGTGTAATTATATGCATATTACCCGTTTCTCAAAGGTACATCTTTTTCTTTACATATTACGGTCTTTCCTGCATTGTCAAATGAAAGGTCCTGTCTCCCATGGACAGGTCAGGGAAAGGCCCTCAGCCATAACCCCCATGTCTCTGCTGGGAGCATTTAACACCCACATCCCTTGTCTAGAGTTCAGCGTGTTCACCTTGGACTGTTAGTGTTAAAGCTTTGGGATTTATTTTTTAAGGTTTGTTTTTATTTATGGCTTCAAAACACTAACCTCTTAATACAGAAATCTTCTGCTCACCAGAACATTTATCACTCTGACGGGTTCAAAATCACTGCTGTTATACCTTCGGTAACACCAAAAGGTTCTTCATATATTGTATTACTTTGATGATGTTTTGTTTTGGTTTTTTTTTTACAAGACAGATCTAGTAAGTGCTAAGGATCTTTTCAGAAACGCTTCCCTGGACCCATGTAACAAGAACCAAAAGCGGTTCCTAAGTTATATGGGGTGTTTGGCTCAGATTTGCATTGCTGGAGGCAGCAATACCAAATTTCGGAGAAGGAATATGACTTTCCTTGAATTAAATACAGAAAATAACTAGGTACAGTGTGGGAAACATTTCTTTTGATAGACTCAGGGGGACACCATGCTCTTGTGGTTCTAAAACAAAACTTCAACCCTACGATTAAAAAATATATAAACACTGGCTGGGGTTGTGTTCCCCCCAGAAATCCCGTAGGTGGCATCACAGCACAAGATTAATTACATTTCAGCTGCTTTCAATTTAGAAGGAATGCGACTGGTTTGGGATTATTTTTAACTTTTATTTTTTCTTTTTTTTTTTTAAAAGCAGCTAGTGTTTTTCTACAGTTTCAGCTCTGTCTTCTGTGCCACATCATTCTCAAAATCAAATCTGCACAGGCCTGATAAGTCTCTCTGGCTTTACATAAATTTACTTCCACAGGGAAGTATTCAGGGAGGGCAATGAGGTCTCCTCTCAGCCTCCTCTTCTCCAAACTAAATGTGCCCTGGTTCCCTCAGTCTCTCCTTGTATGACTTGTTCTGTAGACCAAGTCTAGAGAACTTGTCTCTTGTCTCCAAACAAGGCCAAGGCTACCTTCACCTCAGACTTCCCTGGTAAGACCAGTCTTCAGGAATCCCACGTGCCTGAGACCACAGGGGAGGTCCATAGCAAGGAAACCTTACTCCTCCTTAGGATATCCCATCAGCACGCGTGGATACGTGAAAGGAGGGAATGGAGAAGTGGGAGCCAGGCCCATCTCAGCAGAGCCTGCTGACAGGACAACAGGCCGTGGGCACAAATGAGAAACCTCAAACTCCATCTGAACAAAAAAGTGAAAACACTTTTACTGTGAGATCGGTCAAACACAGGCACAGGCTGCCCGGAGAGGCTGACTGTATCTTCCACCCTTGAAGATATTCAACACGTGACTGGACACAGCCCTGGGCTCTTGGTGGCCCCGCTTTGAGCAGGGGTTGGATTAGATGATCTGAAGAGGTCTCTTCCCACCTCAACCATCCCGTAATAAAGCTTTGAGAAGCCGAAAAGTAGCACTATCTCTGCTTAGCACTGACACAGCCCTGGGCTCTTGGTGGCCCCGCTTTGAGCAGGGGTTGGATTAGATGATCTGAAGAGGTCTCTTCCCACCTCAACCATCCCGTAATAAAGCTTTGAGAAGCCGAAAAGTAGCACTATCTCTGCTTAGCACTTTGCTGGTCTCCTCGCTCATTTTGCATTTTAAAGATGTGACTATTCCCAGTGTTTGAAGCTCGAATTCATGCTGTTATTTTCACGTGGCAAATACCAGGTACCATTGACGTGTTTTACTTTGTGCCTCCAACCCACCTGCAGCCGCTCTGCAGCCCCGCGCAGCACCCACCAGGAAGGTACTTGGCACCTTAGAAAAAGAAAACGACACGGGCTCAGCAAGAAAGTTGAATTTGTCCATTCAGAATACACCTGTCAGAATTAAAGAGGCTAAAACTCCAGCTGACAGAGTTGGAGCTAAAGACACAACTTAGCATCAACACCACAGTTCTGTGGTTGAAAAGAGTCAAGTGGATCAAGTACACTATAATTATACACATTATACATGTATATATATGTGTAATTATATGCATATTACCCGTTTCTCAAAGGTACATCTTTTTCTTTACATATTACGGTCTTTCCTGCATTGTCAAATGAAAGGTCCTGTCTCCCATGGACAGGTCAGGGAAAGGCCCTCAGCCATAACCCCCATGTCTCTGCTGGGAGCATTTAACACCCACATCCCTTCTCTAGAGTTCAGCGTGTTCACCTTGGACTGTTAGTGTTAAAGCTTTGGGATTTATTTTTTAAGCTTTGTTTTTATTTATGGCTTCAAAACACTAACCTCTTAATACAGAAATCTTCTGCTCACCAGAACATTTATCACTCTGACGGGTTCAAAATCACTGCTGTTATACCTTCGGTAACACCAAAAGGTTCTTCATATATTGTATTACTTTGATGATGTTTTGTTTTGTTTTTTTTTTTTACAAGACAGATCTAGTAAGTGCTAAGGATCTTTTCAGAAACGCTTCCCTGGACCCATGTAACAAGAACCAAAAGCGGTTCCTAAGTTATATGGGGTGTTTGGCTCAGATTTGCATTGCTGGAGGCAGCAATACCAAATTTCGGAGAAGGAATATGACTTTCCTTGAATTAAATACAGAAAATAACTAGGTACAGTGTGGGAAACATTTCTTTTGATAGACTCAGGGGGACACCATGCTCTTGTGGTTCTAAAACAAAACTTCAACCCTACGATTAAAAAATATATAAACACTGGCTGGGGTTGTGTTCCCCCCAGAAATCCCGTAGGTGGCATCACAGCACAAGATTAATTACATTTCAGCTGCTTTCAATTTAGAAGGAATGCGACTGGTTTGGGATTATTTTTAACTTTTATTTTTTCTTTTTTTTTTTTAAAAGCAGCTAGTGTTTTTCTACAGTTTCAGCTCTGTCTTCTGTGCCACATCATTCTCAAAATCAAATCTGCACAGGCCTGATAAGTCTCTCTGGCTTTACATAAATTTACTTCCACAGGGAAGTATTCAGGACCGCTGCAAGAAGGTAATTCTCCAGTACCATGAACTGGAATGTTGCTTTTGAATGGTCTTCTGAGAAGCACACCTGACACCAAGGACATGTCCTATGGATGTATTAAACTGGCCAATCCACAGGGATGATTTTTGTCACCAGCAATCTGCAAAGTCCATTTAACTGGGTGTTTCTAGAGGCCAATCAGACACAGATATGAAGAGATAATATATTTTTATAAATATATACACACACACTCTCTCAAAGTTTCAACCCTTGTGAGCAAAGAAATGAGTACTTCTAAGATACTTGGAAACCCCTGGTTGTTCAAGGAACTCATGTGCACAGACGTGAAAATATCACAAACAAATTCAGCATTGTATCAGTGTACATATATATATATATCAGTAAGTTCAGCATTATCACCTTAATGCAGAAGAGTGAAATGAGGAAACCACGTTATAACTGGAGATGCCACCGGAGAAGACCAGAAAGGACAAGAGAAGCTGAACCTTCCGCAGTGCATTTGGCGACGTCGCAAGGTGCTGGACCGTTTGCATGTCATTCAGAAAGGACACCATGTGTTACTAATAATTAACAGCTGAATAATAACCAGTAGATGTCAGCACCGTTGCTTTCTCTGGTATGGGTGGCCTCCTCAGGGGGAGGACCGAGAAGATAGGCAAAGTGCCCAACCTGCACGCCACGCAGCCTGTTGGCTCTGAAACTCCACCCAGATACATGAACAGAGAGTCTTGGACTAAACCCAGCACGGGTCCCATGATTTCTTCAGGCACGTTCTCCAGAGAAGGTCCCTCCTTTCAGGGACCTCCGACCCAGCTCCTGGAGGTCCCAGGCTGCACACCCCCCAGGTTATGTGTTGCAGCTCAGACCCCTCATGGACATGGGATAGGTGAGTGGGAGCTGACCTGCCATACAGGCACAAAGTGTATTTTTATTTAACAGTACAAAGAGAAGTGAAGGGAAAAAAAAAATTAATAGAAAAAACCCCAAACATCCTTGCAGAGTTTATCACTCTCAGGGTGATAAGGTGAAAGAACTTGTCACCAACAATATATTCCAGCACAGCTCATCTTTCCTATCCCAGCTGGGTCTGACTCTGAATTCCTCTGTCCAAAACTGCCAGAGTAGATCTTTGCCCTTCTAATTCCTTTAAAAGTTCACCACCTTCTTCCACCCGCAGAGAGGGAAAAGGGCTGGCCCCACCAGCTAAACATCTCATAACGACATGCCTGTAATCAAAAGTTTTATGGCTGCGGATTTCCCGAAGAGAAATCTGTATTTCTCAGCGTGACAATCACAGAATACCCCCCTGCCAAAGCAGGTTGCACAGGAAGGTGTCCAGGTGGATCTGAATGTCTCCAGAGAAGGAGACCACCACCTCTCTGGGCAGCCTCTTCCAGGGCTCTGCCACCCTCAAAGGGAAGAACTTCCTCCTCATCTTTAGATGGAGCTTCTTGTGTTCCAGTCTGTGCCCATTTCCTCTTGTCCTGTCCCTGGGCACCACTGAAAAAAGACTGTCCCCATCCTCCTGACACCCACCCTCTAAGTATTTATAGGTGTTGATCAGATCCCCCCTCAGCCTTCTCTTCTCCAGACTAAAAAGACCCAAGTCCCTCAGCCTCTCCTCCTAAGAGAGATGCTCCAGGCCCCTCATCATCTTTGTGGTCTCTGCTGTACCCTCTCCAGCAGTTCCCTGTCCTCCTTGAACTAGATGTTGTATTACATCCCAGCCCTCAAGTTCTTCAAATATGGCACTGCCTCTTCTCTACACCGATGCTGCCCCGCAGCTTTTCTTCCATGAACAAGTTTTGCTCCAGAAGTAGGTCCTTACGTGCCAAAGGCAGTATCTCACAGAGGCTCCTACAGCATCCCTTCTGCACCACCTTTCCTAAAAGGTGCCACTGCTGGCACACCACACGCTGACAGCAGTAACGAGCCCAGTCCACAAGAGAAAGCCTCACACATCGTGTAACACATCCTCATCTTTAGATGGAGCTTCTTGTGTTCCAGTCTGTGCCCATTTCCTCTTGTCCTGTCCCTGGGCACCACTGAAAAAAGACTGTCCCCATCCTCCTGACACCCACCCTCTAAGTATTTATAGGTGTTGATCAGATCCCCCCTCAGCCTTCTCTTCTCCAGACTAAAAAGACCCAAGTCCCTCAGCCTCTCCTCCTAAGAGAGATGCTCCAGGCCCCTCATCATCTTTGTGGTCTCTGCTGTACCCTCTCCAGCAGTTCCCTGTCCTCCTTGAACTAGATGTTGTATTACATCCCAGCCCTCAAGTTCTTCAAATATGGCACTGCCTCTTCTCTACACAGATGCTGCCCCGCAGCTTTTCTTCCATGAACAAGTTTGGCTCCAGAAGTAGGTCCTTACGTGCCAAAGGCAGTATCTCACAGAGGCTCCTACAGCATCCCTTCTGCACCACCTTTCCTAAAAGGTGCCACTGCTGGCACACCAAGCACTGACAGCAGTAACAAGCCCAGTCCACGAGAGAAAGCCTCACACATCATGTAACACGTTTTGGGATCTGGTATGGAAGGAGGAGGAGAAAGGGTCACCACTCTCGTCAAGTGAGAACTGCTGAAATGAGAAACACAGGCACTAAAGCAAGGTGTTAGGGCAAACTTCAAATGCAGCACCACAAACTTCTGCTTCATTCATGAGTACCCTCAATTTGTCCTTCTGACTGATATTTTGCAGAGGAAGGACTGAAAATTCTTCTTTAAAACAAGCCCATGCATGTTTTCCAAAAGGTTTTTTTGGTGTTTTTTCCCCCCCCTTGCATTAGAGTGCAGCTTTTTTCTCCATCTATCTGGACTTTGCTGCTTGGCATGAAGTATCTTTCCCCGAAAAATGCGCCTGCAGTTAATTTTGCCAAATCTATATTTAAAAATGGCACAACCAGCTACAATAGAATTACAGTTTTACAGATATATTTTTGAGGAATTGCACACCCAAAGTTATATTTAACAGCTACTAAGCTTTCCTGAACAACCTAGAAACAATGAAGAGGGGAGAAAAAAAAAGAATTGATGCAGTGAACTGTAGTATTCTACAGAAGAATATGGTACTGAAAACCAGTCACAAGGGTGTTTGAGCTTTTGTCTCCTACCAAACCATCAGTTTACCACACAGTAACTTAACCCCCAGCACGTGTGTACAGAAGAAACATGACCAAGTTACATTAGAATATGTACCAGGAAGGAGTGTTATTCAAGTAGTGTTATCAGGCTATTTCACAAGCACTATTTTTTCCGCTCAAAACCCCAGTAGAATATGTACCAGGAAGGAGTGTTATTCAGGTAGTGTTATCAGGCTATTTCACAAGCACATTTTCCGCTCAAAACCCCAAGACACCCCAACAAAATATTTCTCAAACACAGAGACTTCTCCAGACCAACACACTCCAGAAGCAGAATACGTGCAGGTTATTTTCCTTTTGTTCCTGTAAGGAATTACTGCAAACAAGCACTCACAATCATCCTGCAAAACCAACCAACCCCTATTCCTCCCAACTGGACATCTTTTACAGCGGAGCAGAGCTTCATCCACGTGCTGTGAGGGCTTGTATTTGGGAAGTCTGCAGCAGAGGGTGGCTCCTTTGGTAGGTTCCCCATCAGCAGATACCAGGAGCACACAGGCTCTGCCCAAAGAGAAGTGCCACAAAGGCATTTCCCACACACAGTATCTTTCCAGACTTTAAACTCTTTAACTGAGTGACTTCCCCTGTGAGAAGCCTCAATCACCACTTTCACATCTCAAAATTCATCTGGTTTTTGTTTCTATAGTCCTCATTTAATGAAAGGAAGAGCATTCAGCGATAGCAAATTAGCACCAATATTTGAGAACATCAGTCTCTAGGAAAATACACACCTGCCAGCATCTGAGATAATAAAAAGATATTGCTATAACTCACTAAGGTCTACCTAAACCATCTGGATCCAAGTTCTGAGTCTTACTTCCCTTTTGTGTCCTTTAACAGCTATTTCACACCAAAACAGTCCATCCAGTTCCCTGAATATATTAAGAAATAGGGGGAGGGGAAGTCAGATAATCATTTGCACACACACCTAAGAGGAAGTCAGAAGGCTGGTTTATTTGAAACCACAAAATCAAAGTCCCATAAATAGACCACTTGAACACCACCGCTTTGTAGGAAAACTCTGGTGAGACTGGACTGCTCCCATGGAGCCCCCAAGCATGGATGAACCCTGAAATGACCTCCCTGCTCCACCTCACTCTCCATCCAGTTCCCTGAATATATTAAGAAATAGGGGGAGGGGAAGTCAGATAATCATTTGCACACACACCTAAGAGGAAGTCAGAAGGCTGGTTTATTTGAAACCACAAAATCAAAGTCCCATAAATAGACCACTTGAACACCACCGCTTTGTAGGAAAACTCTGGTGAGACTGGACTGCTCCCATGGAGCCCCCAAGCATGGATGAACCCTGAAATGACCTCCCTGCTCCACCTCACTCTGTTATGTAGAGAACAACCTCTAACCGTTGATGGCAAGCCCTCTGCAAGCTGCCACACTCCTCCCTCACGGAGTTTCACCTATACCAGCAGAATTGCCCCCAAAATGACAGGGCTCACTCACCTATCAAGGTTTTATGAGTAAAAAAATGAGTGCTTGGATTTCAGAACTTCTACAGAGCATCCCTTCTCCCTCAAAGTCCTTCAAACTCGTTCACGAACTGTGCTATGCCCAAATATCTTCTTTTTTCTGTTGTTTTTAATGAGCTATTCTTAGGCTCTAAGAACACACACTGCTTCTTACTCACTATCACTCTTTGGGGTGAGGCATGTGGCCAATCCCATAAATGGTGCTTCTGTTTGTTCAACACTGCTATTAAATGACTGGATTTTTCCAAAGTTTAAGTTAACTGTATGTTACATATACACATTAAAATTCTTGGAAGTTATCAATATGAAAATACCAAGACAGTATCCAAAACAGGATTTCAAACCCCTTATAGGACAGTGGACAGTCACCAAATCCTGCTAAAAATGTCATGCCCTTTTAGAAACGGTATAAAAAGCAATTCTGTATCTGCTTTAAAAACTATTGCACAGGGAAGAAGTATGCTCACCACGTAATAAAAATTGAAATAAGCTTGGCCATATCACATCACCCTTTCCTTCTAACACTGGCACAAGTGAGCTGACAGAAGAGCCTGCTCTTTTTTTTGTTTTCTTCTAGGAAAGAAGGGTGGGAAAAGGGGGATGAGACTATGAAGGAAAAAAAATCATGTTATAACTGGCTGTTAATAAATATTGAAGGCAATGTTTGACAAGCTAGATGAAACAAAGCATACACAGAAAGAAAGGCTCATAATAAACAAGGCCTCTTGTGGCCACCAGCACCATAGTTTGCTCTTCAAGCCAAGTGAACCTTCCCAACAGCTTTTCTGTAATCTTTAATAGGGATGGTAGCTCATATTGAGCAAGATGGTCTATTTGGGTTTTATACTATTCTTATGCCCCCTATAGGACAATAAAAAACAATCCCAAGAAGAGTACCACCCGTTCAGGTACTCTTGATGCTTTATCCAGTTTCAGTTTGTACAATTTCTGACTCAGAGCACTTCAAGCCACGTATCTAATTTTCTGGGCAGGAGGCACTGCTCAGTTACTACCTCATACAACAGCAATTTAAAGTAAACCCCAGATTTTTCACCAAACTTTGGTGGTATTTGGATAGGGTTTCTACAGCTATGTGATGTGCATACAAGTCCGTTAACTCCAAAGCAATCTGACACTCTCCAGAGCAGTTTTGGCTTTTAGAAAAGAAACCAAATGCCAGTAGCAAGCTTTGAAAACAGGTATTTAAAACAACCAGGCTTCAACACCAACAAAATGAGTGAACACTTCTGGTTAGCAAGATCTATTTGACAGATAATAACACAACCATTTCAAGTCAGTTCATTATAACACTTCAATAGGCACTCCCAGCCCCTCAATCCCCCACCGTGTTAATACTAGTTAAGAGACTACAGGTCACCAGACTGAACTGGCACAGGTATTTTTAACTGAGAAAAGAAAATAAAAAAGATTGCCATGTATTTTATTGCTACCAGCGCACTGGGAATTTGAATGGGCAATGGATGTAAAGGCTACAATCACCTCTTCAGTAGAAAAAAACAAAAAAAGGGTTAAAAAAAAAATAGGACTTAAAACCACAAAAAAAATTCAAATAGATGCTTTTCACATAGTTTACCTCAGTGTTTTAACCAACATTATACATTTTATTGTTTAGAAAAGATGACGACATTGCAGAAAAATAAAATAAAATTTGTTTTTAAGAGGACAAGTGTTTTACATGGTGGTATAAAAAGTGTAATAGGAGCCTAGAGGGGAAGAAAGGGAAACAGAACCAAAAAAAAAAAAAAACCAAAACCAAAACAAACCAACAAAAAAATTATACCCCAACTAGTCCAGAAAAGGTAAAAAGCTAAAACAAATTCCAGATGGGCAAGTCTGAAGGTTTTAGCTTTTTAAAATACACAACTACGTGTGCCTTTCACAATAACAGTCACAACTGAACGAGACGTTTTGTACTACTGCACCCTTCAACAGGCCAGCCTACAAGGTAAAAAACAAATAACACAATAAACTGCTAAATTCATTAAGTATGCAATTATGGATCGCTTTTAGCTGTTACAAAAAGCTCGTTTACATAGCTAAGGGTTCATCTTTTATCTTCAAACTGTGCTTAATATCTTTTAGTTCAGACATACTGAAACCCAGCAGCACAGATGGTTTGTGATTATTTATCGCTTTTAAGCATATATTCCTCCTTTTTCCAAAGAATGATGCAACATCAATTTTCCACGCGTACAGCAGCGAGGAAAGCAATTCCATCTCTTTTTTGGAAGGATACGGCCTCTCGTGAAAGTAGTCCGTCAAAAACTGGGTCTGAGCCTCATAGGAGTTGTAATCATACTGTTTAGGATCTACTGCTAGAATGCGAAGATCCTCACTGGAAGGAAGCTTCCTCATCTCAGTCCTACTATTAATCTTCTGTCTTTTGAAAGGCACTACCCCTGAATTCACTTCGTTTTCTGGAGACAGAGCTACGCCAGCACTTAAGCTCAGAGGATGCTGTTCCTTATTCCTTTGGTCTTCCGCGACGCAGCTGGGATCCGACTGCTTTCTCTTCAGGATGACCGAGTCGTGCTTCTCACCGTTCACAAACAGCAGCTCTTTCTTCTCGGTACACTCCAGCTGCATCTTCACACTGGAGTTGCTGTCTTTGGGAGCACTTCTACAACGCAGCAGATGCACAGCAATAGCCGTGAGAGTCATGTTTCCAGTGTACACACCGCAGCAGTGGATGCACTTGAAAGCCGGAGACTTCAAGATGGTATGCACGGTCGGCATGATGTGATGCCTCTCTTTCAAATGCATTTCGTAGGTTTCTTTACTAACAAA
This sequence comes from Calidris pugnax, assembly GCF_001431845.1. Taxonomy (NCBI): domain Eukaryota; kingdom Metazoa; phylum Chordata; class Aves; order Charadriiformes; family Scolopacidae; genus Calidris; species Calidris pugnax. The sequence goes on along the minus strand of NW_015090830.1, from coordinate 26,218,430 downwards.
CGTACCGAAGCAAAAAGGACAGGTCAACACCTTCTTGGCGCATCTGTTGTTCACTTCTGCTGCCTGAGGCCTCACTTTGATGTAAACAGGGACGAGCGTCCTTGAATTTAGCCCGGCGAGCACCGCCAAATGCACTTCTCTTTCGCCAATGTCTTCTTTGGGTAAGACTGTACTGAAATCGAAGTGTGGAAACACGAGGTCACCCTGAGCATCGTTACCAAGTTGAAACCCTCTGTTGCTATAATCCGCATGTAACTGCTTTTTGCCGTTGTGTGTGGTTTTGTTGTGCTCCATGAGGCTTTTTAAGTCATGGAAAGTAACTGTGCAAAACAAGCAAGCTAAGCCATGCATCAAGAGATGTTTCATGAGCTCTTCCTCACAGAGAAAACATTTACAAGAGAAACACCGGACTGTTTTTTCCGTCATCCACCTCAGAAAGGGCGCGCAAGCCGCAAGTTTGTCAGGTTCCGGGGCTTCCTCCTTTTTCACTTCACCGTGTTTGTGGGCCACCTCCATGTGCACCTGGTAGACGTTTGATGGGAAAAGCTCATTGCAAACGGGGCACGTCTTCCACTGTTTGGCCTGTCTGACAGCCTGACTTGTTTCAGGGCCAGTTAGGGAGGCTTGTAACGCTATATTTTGAGAGGTTAAAAGCACTGGAGGAGAAGGTGCACCAGCCGGTGTCTGGGACAAGTGAGTTACTGGCCCAGACTGCATGAGTTGGATGGGCACTTGGGGTGGCGTAACAGTGGCTACCCCACTATCTGGAGGTACAGGCAAAGTAACTGAAACTGGGGCAAGCGTGTATGTAGGTATCCCATTAACCTGCTTACCAGTTGGAATCAGCTGCCTAAGTATAGAACCTGCTGTCAGAAAAGTTGCATTTTGAGAAACTGCAGGTGGAACTGGCTGGTTTACTGGGATAACCGCTGGGGCAACGGGTTGATTAAGCTGAAGAAACCCAGGCCTGACAGGCTGCCTGACAGGAACGACCCCAGAGGCAACAGGAGGGTTGAGCTGGAGAACCCCTGACGCAACTGTCTGCCCCACAGGAAGGACCCTGGGACCAAGGGGTCTATTTGCATTTCCAAGCGACGGGTTGACGGAAAGAACTCCTGGTGCAACCGGCTGATTCACAGGGATGACTCCTGGTGCAACTGGTTGATTCACAGAGCCAACAGGTTGAGTGACAGGTAACGGTCCAGCTGCAACTGGACCATTTATAGTCCCAATGGGCTGATTAATAGGAAAGAGCCCGGGCCTGACAGGTTGATTAAGAGGAAGAACTGCAGGGGCCACGTTTGTACTTACAGTCCCAACAGAATGATGAAGGGGAATAGCTCCAGTCCTCACAGGCTGGTTAAGGGGGAGCCTATGGGAAACAAGGATAGGTTGGGAAGGTGATGGCTGAATATTAACGTTGTTCTGACCTACAGAGAGATTGCTAGAGACAAGAGTGACGTGCGAGGGGGTAGCAACCGGAGCAGAAGTTGTATGTGGAAGGCTACCGGAGGCACTTGGAACAGTCAGTGACCTGACTGTGTTGGGAACTGCGTTTGGCTGCATCACGCTCTGGTTCTGATTACTCTGTGGAAACGCAAGCTGGATGCAAGCTGGGGCTGTGACAGAACCTGCTGGGGGGGCAGGGGGTGCTGCAGGTGGAGCAGCTGCCGCCACGTTCTGGGGAGGCTTTGGAGCAATATGCATTTGTTTCACCAGTCCTGGTTTCTTAATGTGTTCTGAAATCAGCGACCGAAGCTTGTTCTCCAGGTCTCGGTGCGTTTCAGCTGTCAAGACATGATACATTAAAGAATCTTGGCTGTTTGCAGAAGCATTACATTTTTTACAGTAGTGCTCAACAGAATTCTCTTGACTTTCATCGTGTTTCTGGCCAAAATATGTACTTATTAAATCTTGAAAATGGTTCATCAGCACATGTTTCTTCATATTGTAATACAATGTGTCTGTAAAGTGACATTTTAGACACGTAAAGTTTATGATGTCACTTCTGAATTGTTTCATGCCATCCAAAATGCTGACTGTATAGTTCTGTATTCTTTTATTAGATGAATGAAACATCCGGATATGTTTTCCCATTACTTTGGGGTGAGAAGCAAACGCACATTTTGGGCAAGGAACCACCAGCTCTTGGTCCATTTCGTCCTCATGGTAACGGTGCAAGTGATTCTTGAACGAAGTGAGCAATTTTGAGGAGAACTTGCATAAGCTACAGCAGTACGGCTTTGTTCTGTATCTCTGCAAACAAAACACAAACAGCCACTTAGAAACTGCCAGGTCCTGAATCCCTGTTATCTGTCTGTAAGCAAGTCTGCACTATCACCTGTCAAAAATGCCTTCACTGGATATATAGCACGTATCTTCTCAGTTCCATGTAGATCTGTTTTTGAAAAGCAGACTTAACTAGATGAAATACTTAAAGGGAGAAACATTTATGCCCTTTTTGGTTCTTTATAATGTATTAAGCCTCAAGTGAGTTCATTTCTATTCCAGTTCACAAGAAGTAACTCTGATGCCTGTTTTTAAAGATGGGAATCACAGAACAAGCTAAGAAAATTTTGTATGCCACTGTACATAGGAGGGGAAGCCTCTCAACTAGGAATAACAATCCTTTTAATATGACACCTCAAAAGCTTTATTTAGTTCAGGGCCACTTTCTATCTACTGGAGAAAAAGACAGTAGAGAGAAGGGGTGGGGTTTATTTTTGTGTATTTCAATACCCCACCCTTCACTGAAAGTTCTCCAAAAGTACCTCTCCCAGCAAAGCCACAAAGGAGTAATATAGTAACATTCTTTTGGAGCCAGATTAATAATAGAAAGGAATAGAAACCCCTTTTATGATAAAGCAGCAATGACCTCTTCATATCATCTCAACATACTGGACTTCCCATCACAGTGATTTCTTTAAGAAATTTCCTCTAGCACACTTAATATAGACCATATAGATTCTTGTCAGAAAAATATTTTAACTGTATAAAAATAAACCTATCTTCTACTCAACAGTGGTTTGCTCTCTGTTACATGTCACTTGCAGTGTTACTTTTTGTATCCATACAAACATTATTTGCTCTTTCCAAAAAAGTGGTAGCCCTATCAACTGGTTTTTTCTTCCCAGCTTTCTAGGAAGTTAGCCCTGGCCCCTGTCAAAAACTACAGCATCAGTTACAGCAACATCCAGGTGACAAATCTGCACTAGTGGAACCCGTCTGTTGGCTCAGATGTGTTTGTCACCTTACTGACTTCTGACCCTTGCCAAACATCATCTGAAGGGAACAAGCTGTTCCACCAGTACAGCATCCAGTCCAGTTAGATCATCCACAAACACATCAGACACATTAGGGAGAACTGTAGCAAAAATTTGTGCCATTATTTTTGTCATTTTATATAGCCATAAAGGCATCATCTGCTAGAAGTACCGCAAGAGTCTCCTGATTAATCAAAATCTAACGTCCAAATTCAAAAGTCTGGGTCAGATAAAGCCACTGTCTGGCTAAGGTGGTTGATGAGTACCCTGAAGATACCAGTAAATTATCCCCTACTTACATTCTTCAGGTGTTCGGTCTCAGCTGCCAGCAAACACCACCAGAGGAAATCAGAAGCAGCTTCAATCTTACTTTTAAAGGTACACTGAGTACAGAAAGGCCACTGACACTACTGAACTAATGAAGCATCCAGAGCATTATTAAAAGCTGCACCTCACTAGTCTTGCTTCTGAAGGGGTCAGGTGGCAAAGAGAGATGACTGCCTATTTTAATTGTTTGAGGCTTAGAAAAGCTTATAATGTTTTTAAATACCAGCCACACACACTCTTTACTTCGTCCCCCTTTGCCCCTATTTCTGGTTTGGGTCTTTCTGTCCCCATAAACTTATACCCCAATATAATACACTGCCCATATTTCCTTGCTGCCAAGTCTGAACAATTGTTATTGGGTGTAGTGAGAACACTCTACTTCAGAAGCAGTCCAAGTGCTGAATTAATTTATTATTCCATAGTAATGATGTTTTCACTCCTTATACAAACAAGCATTGCAGTATACCACTAAAACTGCCCCAGTACCTGCATACTGGTAAGTTTTGGGGAAATAATGTTCTATGCCTTCTTACATCATTTATTTTCTGATGCAGATAAAAATTATGACACTTCAGGAAAAGAAAAAAAGTTCTGTGCTTTAAGTTCTAACAAGTGAAGATGAATCCCAAGTCCCACTAGGCTCAAAAAAACCCCAACAATAATAAAAAAAAAATCCCCCCCCCCAAAAAAAATCTGTTTCAGCAGAATAGAAAAGTATGTGGAAATTTGCTACTTTGATGTTTTTTGTATGAAACACAGCTCTTCCACACAGACACCTTAGAAAATCATTTTGTCACCGTGTTCTCCTTGCATGTGAGCTGCTATTTATGTTTGCAAGTGCTACCACAGTCTACTAATGGCATCTCAGTTCTATAGCAGATTTGACAAAATAAGAATTCTAAGCCACTTAGGAAAAATGAAGCATCTTGGAGACTGACCAACACAACCCTAAAATGTACAAATGGAATCCCAAAAGGCTGATTAGAGGCATTTAAGAAAACTCAATTAGTCCCACTCCAAAGAACATGCCCTAGGATGCAGTAACACTTTCCATTGTGTAGTCTCACATTCTCCACAACTTACAGGCGAGCAGAAAGACAACAAAAACTACAGCCTCCAAAAAGCAAAGGTTTTTCTAGAATTAACATCTCCCTAAAAATAGTACTGATGGTAGCAACCACCAACTCACCTAAATAGACACCTTCTGTAGCCTACTGAGTTTCCAATGTAGCTCAAACAACTTATTTTCCCCTTATGGCAACAGCTTTCAAATAGAACATCCTGAAGGACCAGCTTCTTTTCTCCCACATTTAAGCAGCATGACACCAAGATACATGAATGATACTTATCAAGGAATCATGGCCATTTAAAGAAAAGTTTAGTATCTAAAAAGCACAGCTTGGCAAATAGGTTTCAAAGCAACTCATCACAAACTCTACACTTACCTGATTTTTAGACAGATACAGATGCTACTGGTCACACTAACTAGCTGAGTCAGGACCTATATTTCTCCCTTCTGGTAAGAGATCAAGTCTCTCTACCTGGTCTCTCTCTAGATAAGGAGAAAAGCAGATTCCCTTTCTAGTATATGATTTTTTTGTTCTTTTCCATTTTTATTGAAACATCTGATAATTTTTCCTGAAGGACTGTGGAAGGAAGACAGAAAAGAAAACAACCTTCATCGTAAGTTTTAGACAAGAGGCTTCATTTGCTTTGTCTTCATCCTCCTCTTCCCTGTTTCATGTCTGGGGAGGAGGGGGAACCTCCCCTGCTCATCTAGCACAGGAGATCTCCCAACACTAAATTTATTTTAGTCAGAAGGTGGAAGAAAAGGCAACAAAGACTAAATCAGGAAGACTGGAGCTCAGATAACTTGCTGGTTGGAGGCAGGAGATGTGGTAAAAGAAGTTTTACATGTGCATAAGGAAGAAATTAAAAGAGGAAAGACCGTCATAAGCATTAGTGGGATTTATTCCCTTCACCTAAACTAAACGTAGTCTTGACCAAAGGTAACTGTAAGTCTTATCTGAAGTGGTGCTAAGAGGCAAGAAGCAATCTGTCTGTGGACACAGTGAAACAAGTCACATTTGACTCTTTCATCCACAAATTCCTGTGAAAAGATGAACCTCCAGTCTTAAATGTGTGAAGCTAAATTCAGGAAAGAACCTCTACACTTGATAGCCTCAGTTTATTTTAAAGATGGCAAAGGCAGATTAAGAAAAAAAAAAAAACAACTTTTGGCAAACCACCACCATCACCACATTATTCTAAACCATTACCTTATGATTCATGATGAAAAGAGCAGACCCACCACTGCTTACAGGCTCTTGACATGCCTTCCTCATGGAAGCAACCAGGAACCCTAAGACTCTTCAGCAAGATTGAGAAAAGACCACCTTTTCTTCTGGATATACTCTTATGCTCTACAGAGCATAGGAGAAGAAAAAAAAAAAGATCTAGAAACCTGCTAGAATATAAAATTAATGAAATCCTTTGGTTTGTTTATCTCAACCCTGCCTTTCTCATAGATTCTAGCTTCACACAAGATTCCAGCTATATAGAACTAAAAGCTGTTTCACATACACAAATCTAACCAGAATATGTTCTCCACTGCAAATCTATCCCAAGCAGCTAATGATAATTTCAGTTTAACCCGCTCACATCTACACAATCACATTTTCACCCTTCGAATGAAACAAGATGCACGTTGTATACATGAGCATGTTAAGACTACACATAAGATTAGGCCAAAAAGGCAGAACCTTAGTGTAACATCTTAAATACTTATGTTCAAGTTTGTATCCTTAGAGACAGCGAAAAGTATATTTAGTCCTTATAACCAGCTACAGTACAGGAAAGAACAGAGAGGAAATGAAAGATTATTCTCTGACTAATAGTACTTAAAAAACAGATGTTAAGGCTTTTTTAACCATAAAAAAGGTGTATTTTAACTTTTCTGGGACTTCTGAAAGTGGTAAAATTCAGCAACTCCACATGCATGTCTACCTGGAATTTTTAACATACATATACGTACCTTCCTTTTGCCCACAGACTCCCAAGGAGAGACATCACTCCATGAAGTGTTACAAAAGTGTTTTTCACCTGGGTCAAAACTTTTAAGATTCTAAAAGAAAAAAGAAAACAAGAAATAATCTGCTTTTGCGGTCTGTTCTAAATACAAAAATAGTCTCGATACAGAGCAAGAAAGAAGGAAAAACCACACAAAGGATGAAGGGAAAAAAAAAATATTCAGTATTCAGATACAGGTCTCAAAACTCCGTTCAAAGAAATTACTTCTTTGATTGATTTTACCTCAAACACTTGTTCATATGACTGCCTTGTAATATAGCTGGAATTCCGAACACTGCAGTTACTGAAAAAATAGGAATGAAAATATTGACACTAACTCCATTGCTTCCAGCCACGTTCCCAGTGAACACTGAAAGATATTTTCTCCTCCTACTTTCCTCCTCTTGAATACGTAATGTTTCACTATTTACTTCCACTTATTAACTAACCACTACAGCTTACTTTGCAACAGTATTAAACCTTCATATCATTGCTACACTTTTAACTTAGAAAAAGGAAGACCTTTCCACAAGCTTATTTCAAAGAGCAGCAGTATTTCTCCCCAAGGTGTAAAAGCAACAATATTACCACTTCTGGAACAGCCAGGTCAGGGTAAACAACTTTCCTCAAATCATTCTGCTCATCAACCACATCAGAGCAGTTGACGTTCCTCAAGCCAAAGCCAGCTACTGCTCTAAAAAAAAAAAACCTTAAGTTCCTCTCCAATTTCCAAGTTTTCCTCTCCAGATATCCAAACACAAACTTAATGAAAAAAAATAATTAGATTCCTGTTTGCTAGACATTTCTGAAGACCCTAGGCTAGCTTCAACAGCATACTGGAGTGCCTTAGATGAAACATGGGCTACAAATCCATGCTTAACCCAGAGACAACTAGCATCTCTTCTCCCCCAACATTCTCCTTCCTTTTCACAAACCCCTCTTCACTGAAAATTCTGCAAGATGCTAGAGAGGGCAGGATGTTTCCACCTCTGCACTGAACCCCAGTGGAACAGCAGAAGCAGGTAAAGACCATTTAAGATCAGATCATCAAGAGGAGTGAAATTCATAAATCCAACAGTCTGCAGTCAAAAAAACCTAATGCAATTATTTATATGAAATTTACAAGCAACACAGGACATACTCAACAAAAATAAACAAAGCCTCCAGTAGTCTAACAAATACACAATCCTACTTAACACAGGTTCTGTCTGCACTAGGCTTCTGTCCACACCCTGCAAATGTGAGTATCCCTCTGTGTGTAACAGATTGTACCAAGCCAGAAGGTCACGTCAGTGATAATTTAAATCAAATGAAGTTATCCAAGAACTTAGAAAAACGTAGCTAAGTTTGCAATAAGCTTTCTAGCTTTTTCAGCCTTTAGATTTCTCCAAGGAATGGCTCAGAGCAGTAATAAACTCTTTCCATTCTAATGAACATCTAGGCACTGAATGAGTCATCTATGCTCCTCAGCCAAACCTTCAAAAAAACCACCTGACAACCCTTGCATGGAACAAAGGAAACCCCACAGGCTCAGAGAACACAATGCTCTTCTTTGAAAAATTTCTTTTTGGTAGAGAAAGTGAAGAGACTCAAGATTTCCTAACATTCTTCAGCCAAACACACTGGAGGGAATTACACACTGTTAAGGCTTTCTCAGAAGCTTATGGCCTACACCAAACATGTTCTCCTTTTGGTTTGAGAACATGTTGCCTTCACCACAAGAGGCTCCTAGACTTGAACACCAGATTCCCACAGGCCAAATGTGTGTGACAGTAAGTCTAGGCAATTTTGCTGATATGGCTATTACCTACAGAGAAACATTCACCAATAAAGATAAGCATTCTTATCACTACAATTAGTCAGTGCTGCTAACAGCTATTCTGAAGACTTGCTTACAGCAGAGATCCAAGCTGACAGCCTGGAAGCAAGCTTGGAAGGGCTAACTCGTTATATCCTTCCCACATTCCTCACTCCAACAAGGGGAAGAAAACAGAACAACAGAAAGGTAAAAAGGGAATAAAAAAACCCCTCTGAGAAACCTGATTAAGCCTGACATAGTGGGCATTTCTAAGCTTAAAACAGCTTAAAACTAAGAATGGATCTCCCCTCTGTATCAGTTAACATAACAGCCTTCCAGCACCTGAAGGGGGCTGCAAGAGAGGTGGGGAGGGACTCTTTACCACGGAGTACAGCGATAGGATAATGGGTAATGGTTTTTAACTGAAAGAGGGGAGATTTAGATTAGATATCAGGAAGAAATTCTTTCCTGTGAGAAAGGAAAAAGAAACAAAAAAAAAAAAAAAAACCAAAACCAAAACAAACCAACAAAAAAATTATACCCCAACTAGTCCAGAAAAGGTAAAAAGCTAAAACAAATTCCAGATGGGCAAGTCTGAAGGTTTTAGCTTTTTAAAATACACAACTACGTGTGCCTTTCACAATAACAGTCACAACTGAACGAGACGTTTTGTACTACTGCACCCTTCAACAGGCCAGCCTACAAGGTAAAAAACAAATAACACAATAAACTGCTAAATTCATTAAGTATGCAATTATGGATCGCTTTTAGCTGTTACAAAAAGCTCGTTTACATAGCTAAGGGTTCATCTTTTATCTTCAAACTGTGCTTAATATCTTTTAGTTCAGACATACTGAAACCCAGCAGCACAGATGGTTTGTGATTATTTATCGCTTTTAAGCATATATTCCTCCTTTTTCCAAAGAATGATGCAACATCGATTTTCCACGCGTACAGCAGCGAGGAAAGCAATTCCATCTCTTTTTTGGAAGGATACGGCCTCTCGTGAAAGTAGTCTGTCAAAAACTGGGTTTGAGCCTCATAGGAGTTGTAATCATACTGTTTAGGATCTACTGCTAGAATGCGAAGATCCTCACTGGAAGGAAGCTTCCTCATCTCAGTCCTACTATTAATCTTCTGTCTTTTGAAAGGCACTACCCCTGAATTCACTTCGTTTTCTGGAGACAGAGCTACGCCAGCACTTAAGCTCAGAGGATGCTGTTCCTTATTCCTTTGGTCTTCCGCGACGCAGCTGGGATCCGACTGCTTTCTCTTCAGGATGACCGAGTCGTGCTTCTCACCGTTCACAAACAGCAGCTCTTTCTTCTCGGTACACTCCAGCTGCATCTTCACACTGGAGTTGCTGTCTTTGGGAGCACTTCTACAACGCAGCAGATGCACAGCAATAGCCGTGAGAGTCATGTTTCCAGTGTACACACCGCAGCAGTGGATGCACTTGAAAGCCGGAGACTTCAAGATGGTATGCACGGTCGGCATGATGTGATGCCTCTCTTTCAAATGCATTTCGTAGGTTTCTTTACTAACAAACGTACCGAAGCAAAAGGGACAGGTCAACACCTTCTTGGCGCATCTGTTGTTCACTTCTGCTGCCTGAGGCCTCACTTTGATGTAAACAGGGACGAGCGTCCTTGAATTTAGCCCGGCGAGCACCGCCAAATGCACTTCTCTTTCGCCAATGTCTTCTTTGGGTAAGACTGTACTGAAATCGAAGTGTGGAAACACGAGGTCACCCTGAGCATCGTTACCAAGTTGAAACCCTCTGTTGCTATAATCCGCATGTAACTGCTTTTTGCCGTTGTGTGTGGTTTTGTTGTGCTCCATGAGGCTTTTTAAGTCATGGAAAGTAACTGTGCAAAACAAGCAAGCTAAGCCATGCATCAAGAGATGTTTCATGAGCTCTTCCTCACAGAGAAAACATTTACAAGAGAAACACCGGACTGTTTTTTCCGTCATCCACCTCAGAAAGGGCGCGCAAGCCGCAAGTTTGTCAGGTTCCGGGGCTTCCTCCTTTTTCACTTCACCGTGTTTGTGGGCCACCTCCATGTGCACCTGGTAGACGTTTGATGGGAAAAGCTCATTGCAAACGGGGCACGTCTTCCACTGTTTGGCCTGTCTGACAGCCTGACTTGTTTCAGGGCCAGTTAGGGAGGCTTGTAACGCTATATTTTGAGAGGTTAAAAGCACTGGAGGAGAAGGTGCACCAGCCGGTGTCTGGGACAAGTGAGTTACTGGCCCAGACTGCATGAGTTGGATGGGCACTTGCGGTGGCGTAACAGTGGCTACCCCACTATCTGGAGGTACAGGCAAAGTAACTGAAACTGGGGCAAGCGTGTATGTAGGTATCCCATTAACCTGCTTACCAGTTGGAATCAGCTGCCTAAGTATAGAACCTGCTGTCAGAAAAGTTGCATTTTGAGAAACTGCAGGTGGAACTGGCTGGTTTACTGGGATAACCGCTGGGGCAACGGGTTGATTAAGCTGAAGAAACCCAGGCCTGACAGGCTGCCTGACAGGAACGACCCCAGAGGCAACAGGAGGGTTGAGCTGGAGAACCCCTGACGCAACTGTCTGCCCCACAGGAAGGACCCTGGGACCAAGGGGTCTATTTGCATTTCCAAGCGACGGGTTGACGGAAAGAACTCCTGGTGCAACCGGCTGATTCACAGGGATGACTCCTGGTGCAACTGGTTGATTCACAGAGCCAACAGGTTGAGTGACAGGTAACGGTCCAGCTGCAACTGGACCATTTATAGTCCCAATGGGCTGATTAATAGGAAAGAGCCCGGGCCTGACAGGTTGATTAAGAGGAAGAACTGCAGGGGCCACGTTTGTACTTACAGTCCCAACAGAATGATGAAGGGGAATAGCTCCAGTCCTCACAGGCTGGTTAAGGGGGAGCCTATGGGAAACAAGGATAGGTTGGGAAGGTGATGGCTGAATATTAACGTTGTTCTGACCTACAGAGAGATTGCTAGAGACAAGAGTGACGTGCGAGGGGGTAGCAACCGGAGCAGAAGTTGTATGTGGAAGGCTACCGGAGGCACTTGGAACAGTCAGTGACCTGACTGTGTTGGGAACTGCGTTTGGCTGCATCACGCTCTGGTTCTGATTACTCTGTGGAAACGCAAGCTGGATGCAAGCTGGGGCTGTGACAGAACCTGCTGGGGGGGCAGGGGGTGCTGCAGGTGGAGCAGCTGCCGCCACGTTCTGGGGAGGCTTTGGAGCAATATGCATTTGTTTCACCAGTCCTGGTTTCTTAATGTGTTCTGAAATCAGCGACCGAAGCTTGTTCTCCAAGTCTCGGTGCGTTTCAGCTGTCAAGACATGATACATTAAAGAATCTTGGCTGTTTGCAGAAGCATTACATTTTTTACAGTAGTGCTCAACAGAATTCTCTTGACTTTCATCGTGTTTCTGGCCAAAATATGTACTTATTAAATCTTGAAAATGGTTCATCAGCACATGTTTCTTCATATTGTAATACAATGTGTCTGTAAAGTGACATTTTAGACACGTAAAGTTTATGATGTCACTTCTGAATTGTTTCATGCCATCCAAAATGCTGACTGTATAGTTCTGTATTCTTTTATTAGATGAATGAAACATCCGGATATGTTTTCCCATTACTTTGGGGTGAGAAGCAAACGCACATTTTGGGCAAGGAACCACCAGCTCTTGGTCCATTTCGTCCTCATGGTAACGGTGCAAGTGATTCTTGAACGAAGTGAGCAATTTTGAGGAGAACTTGCATAAGCTACAGCAGTACGGCTTTGTTCTGTATCTCTGCAAACAAAACACAAACAGCCACTTAGAAACTGCCAGGTCCTGAATCCCTGTTATCTGTCTGTAAGCAAGTCTGCACTATCACCTGTCAAAAATGCCTTCACTGGATATATAGCACGTATCTTCTCAGTTCCATGTAGATCTGTTTTTGAAAAGCAGACTTAACTAGATGAAATACTTAAAGGGAGAAACATTTATGCCCTTTTTGGTTCTTTATAATGTATTAAGCCTCAAGTGAGTTCATTTCTATTCCAGTTCACAAGAAGTAACTCTGATGCCTGTTTTTAAAGATGGGAATCACAGAACAAGCTAAGAAAATTTTGTATGCCACTGTACATAGGAGGGGAAGCCTCTCAACTAGGAATAACAATCCTTTTAATATGACACCTCAAAAGCTTTATTTAGTTCAGGGCCACTTTCTATCTACTGGAGAAAAAGACAGTAGAGAGAAGGGGTGGGGTTTATTTTTGTGTATTTCAATACCCCACCCTTCACTGAAAGTTCTCCAAAAGTACCTCTCCCAGCAAAGCCACAAAGGAGTAATATAGTAACATTCTTTTGGAGCCAGATTAATAATAGAAAGGAATAGAAACCCCTTTTATGATAAAGCAGCAATGACCTCTTCATATCATCTCAACATACTGGACTTCCCATCACAGTGATTTCTTTAAGAAATTTCCTCTAGCACACTTAATATAGACCATATAGATTCTTGTCAGAAAAATATTTTAACTGTATAAAAATAAACCTATCTTCTACTCAACAGTGGTTTGCTCTCTGTTACATGTCACTTGCAGTGTTACTTTTTGTATCCATACAAACATTATTTGCTCTTTCCAAAAAAGTGGTAGCCCTATCAACTGGTTTTTTCTTCCCAGCTTTCTAGGAAGTTAGCCCTGGCCCCTGTCAAAAACTACAGCATCAGTTACAGCAACATCCAGGTGACAAATCTGCACTAGTGGAACCCGTCTGTTGGCTCAGATGTGTTTGTCACCTTACTGACTTCTGACCCTTGCCAAACATCATCTGAAGGGAACAAGCTGTTCCACCAGTACAGCATCCAGTCCAGCTAGATCATCCACAAACACATCAGACACATTAGGGAGAACTGTAGCAAAAATTTGTGCCATTATTTTTGTCATTTTATATAGCCATAAAGGCATCATCTGCTAGAAGTACCGCAAGAGTCTCCTGATTAATCAAAATCTAACGTCCAAATTCAAAAGTCTGGGTCAGATAAAGCCACTGTCTGGCTAAGGTGGTTGATGAGTACCCTGAAGATACCAGTAAATTATCCCCTACTTACATTCTTCAGGTGTTCGGTCTCAGCTGCCAGCAAACACCACCAGAGGAAATCAGAAGAAGCTTCAATCTTACTTTTAAAGGTACACTGAGTACAGAAAGGCCACTGACACTACTGAACTAATGAAGCATCCAGAGCATTATTAAAAGCTGCACCTCACTAGTCTTGCTTCTGAAGGGGTCAGGTGGCAAAGAGAGATGACTGCCTATTTTAATTGTTTGAGGCTTAGAAAAGCTTATAATGTTTTTAAATACCAGCCACACACACTCTTTACTTCGTCCCCCTTTGCCCCTATTTCTGGTTTGGGTCTTTCTGTCCCCATAAACTTATACCCCAATATAATACACTGCCCATATTTCCTTGCTGCCAAGTCTGAACAATTGTTATTGGGTGTAGTGAGAACACTCTACTTCAGAAGCAGTCCAAGTGCTGAATTAATTTATTATTCCATAGTAATGATGTTTTCACTCCTTATACAAACAAGCATTGCAGTATACCACTATTATTATTCCATAGTAATGATGTTTTCACTCTTTATACGAACAAGCACTGCAGTATACCACTAAGAAACTGCCCCAGTACCTGCATACTGGTAAGTTTTGGGGAAATAATGTTCTATGCCTTCTTACATCATTTATTTTCTGATGCAGATAAAAATTATGACACTTCAGGAAAAGAAAAAAAGTTCTGTGCTTTAAGTTCTAACAAATGAGGATGAATCCCAAGTCCCACTAGGCTCAAAAAAACCCCAACAATAATTAAAAAAAAAATAAAAAAAAAATCTGTTTCAGCAGAATAGAAAAGTATGTGGAAATTTGCTACTTTGATGTTTTTTGTATGAAACACAGCTCTTCCACACAGACACCTTAGAAAATCATTTTGTCACCGTGTTCTCCTTGCATGTGAGCTGCTATTTATGTTTGCAAGTGCTACCACAGTCTACTAATGGCATCTCAGTTCTATAGCAGATTTGACAAAATAAGAATTCTAAGCCACTTAGGAAAAATGAAGCATCTTGGAGACTGACCAACACAACCCTAAAATGTACAAATGGAATCCCAAAAGGCTGATTAGAGGCATTTAAGAAAACTCAATTAGTCCCACTCCAAAGAACATACCCTAGGATGCAGTAACACTGTCCATTGTGTAGTCTCACATTCTCCACAACTTACAGGCGAGCAGAAAGACAACAAAAACTACAGCCTCCAAAAAGCAAATTTTTTATAGAATTTACGACAACAAAAACTACAGCCTCCAAAAAGCAAAGGTTTTTCTAGAATTAACATCTCCCTAAAAATAGTACTGATGGTAGCAACCACCAACTCACCTAAATAGACACCTTCTGCAGCCTACTGAGTTTCCAATGTAGCTCAAACAACTTATTTTCCCCTTATGGCAACAGCTTTCAAATAGAACATCCTGAAGGACCAGCTTCTTTTCTCCCACATTTAAGCAGCATGACACCAAGATACATGAATGATACTTATCAAGGAATCATGGCCATTTAGAGAAAAGTTTAGTATCTAAAAAGCACAGCTTGGCAAATAGGTTTCAAAGCAACTCATCACAAACTCTACACTTACCTGATTTTTAGACAGATACAGATGCTACTGGTCACACTAACTAGCTGAGTCAGGACCTATATTTCTCCCTCCTGGTAAGAGATCAAGTCTCTCTGCCTGGTCTCTCTCTAGATAAGGAGAAAAGCAGATTCCCTTTCTAGTATATGATTTTTTTGTTCTTTTCCATTTTTATTGAAACATCTGATAATTTTTCCTGAAGGACTGTGGAAGGAAGACAGAAAAGAAAACAACCTTCATCGTAAGTTTTAGACAAGAGGCTTCATTTGCTTTGTCTTCATCCTCCTCTTCCCTGTTTCATGTCTGGGGAGGAGGGGGAACCTCCCCTGCTCATCTAGCACAGGAGATCTCCCAACACTAAATTTATTTTAGTCAGAAGGTGGAAGAAAAGGCAACAAAGACTAAATCAGGAAGACTGGAGCTCAGATAACTTGCTGGTTGGAGGCAGGAGATGTGGTAAAAGAAGTTTTACATGTGCATAAGGAAGAAATTAAAAGAGGAAAGACCGTCATAAGCATTAGTGGGATTTATTCCCTTCACCTAAACTAAACGTAGTCTTGACCAAAGGTAACTGTAAGTCTTATCTGAAGTGGTGCTAAGAGGCAAGAAGCAATCTGTCTGTGGACACAGTGAAACAAGTCACATTTGACTCTTTCATCCACAAATTCCTGTGAAAAGATGAACCTCCAGTCTTAAATGTGTGAAGCTAAATTCAGGAAAGAACCTCTACACTTGATAGCCTCAGTTTATTTTAAAGATGGCAAAGGCAGATTAAAAAAAAAAAAAAACAACTTTTGGCAAACCACCACCATCACCACATTATTCTAAACCATTACCTTATGATTCATGATGAAAAGAGCAGACCCACCACTGCTTACAGGCTCTTGACATGCCTTCCTCATGGAAGCAACCAGGAACCCTAAGACTCTTCAGCAAGATTGAGAAAAGACCACCTTTTCTTCTGGATATACTCTTATGCTCTACAGAGCATAGGAGAAGAAAAAAAAAAAGATCTAGAAACCTGCTAGAATATAAAATTAATGAAATCCTTTGGTTTGTTTATCTCAACCCTGCCTTTCTCATAGATTCTAGCTTCACACAAGATTCCAGCTATATAGAACTAAAAGCTGTTTCACATACACAAATCTAACCAGAATATGTTCTCCACTGCAAATCTATCCCAAGCAGCTAATGATAATTTCAGTTTAACCCGCTCACATCTACACAATCACATTTTCACCCTTCGAATGAAACAAGATGCACGTTGTATACATGAGCATGTTAAGACTACACATAAGATTAGGCCAAAAAGGCAGAACCTTAGTGTAACATCTTAAATACTTATGTTCAAGTTTGTATCCTTAGAGACAGCGAAAAGTATATTTAGTCCTTATAACCAGCTACAGTACAGGAAAGAACAGAGAGGAAATGAAAGATTATTCTCTGACTAATAGTACTTAAAAAACAGATGTTAAGGCTTTTTTAACCATAAAAAAGGTGTATTTTAACTTTTCTGGGACTTCTGAAAGTGGTAAAATTCAGCAACTCCACATGCATGTCTACCTGGAATTTTTAACATACATATACGTACCTTCCTTTTGCCCACAGACTCCCAAGGAGAGACATCACTCCATGAAGTGTTACAAAAGTGTTTTTCACCTGGGTCAAAACTTTTAAGATTCTAAAAGAAAAAAGAAAACAAGAAATAATCTGCTTTTGCGGTCTGTTCTAAATACAAAAATAGTCTCGATACAGAGCAAGAAAGAAGGAAAAACCACACAAAGGATGAAGGGAAAAAAAAAATATTCAGTATTCAGATACAGGTCTCAAAACTCCGTTCAAAGAAATTACTTCTTTGATTGATTTTACCTCAAACACTTGTTCATATGACTGCCTTGTAATATAGCTGGAATTCCGAACACTGCAGTTACTGAAAAAATAGGAATGAAAATATTGACACTAACTCCATTGCTTCCAGCCACGTTCCCAGTGAACACTGAAAGATATTTTCTCCTCCTACTTTCCTCCTCTTGAATACGTAATGTTTCACTATTTACTTCCACTTATTAACTAACCACTACAGCTTACTTTGCAACAGTATTAAACCTTCATATCATTGCTACACTTTTAACTTAGAAAAAGGAAGACCTTTCCACAAGCTTATTTCAAAGAGCAGCAGTATTTCTCCCCAAGGTGTAAAAGCAACAATATTACCACTTCTGGAACAGCCAGGTCAGGGTAAACAACTTTCCTCAAATCATTCTGCTCATCAACCACATCAGAGCAGTTGACGTTCCTCAAGCCAAAGCCAGCTACTGCTCTAAAAAAAAAAAACCTTAAGTTCCTCTCCAATTTCCAAGTTTTCCTCTCCAGATATCCAAACACAAACTTAATGAAAAAAAATAATTAGATTCCTGTTTGCTAGACATTTCTGAAGACCCTAGGCTAGCTTCAACAGCATACTGGAGTGCCTTAGATGAAACATGGGCTACAAATCCATGCTTAACCCAGAGACAACTAGCATCTCTTCTCCCCCAACATTCTCCTTCCTTTTCACAAACCCCTCTTCACTGAAAATTCTGCAAGATGCTAGAGAGGGCAGGATGTTTCCACCTCTGCACTGAACCCCAGTGGAACAGCAGAAGCAGGTAAAGACCATTTAAGATCAGATCATCAAGAGGAGTGAAATTCATAAATCCAACAGTCTGCAGTCAAAAAAACCTAATGCAATTATTTATATGAAATTTACAAGCAACACAGGACATACTCAACAAAAATAAACAAAGCCTCCAGTAGTCTAACAAATACACAATCCTACTTAACACAGGTTCTGTCTGCACTAGGCTTCTGTCCACACCCTGCAAATGTGAGTATCCCTCTGTGTGTAACAGATTGTACCAAGCCAGAAGGTCACGTCAGTGATAATTTAAATCAAATGAAGTTATCCAAGAACTTAGAAAAACGTAGCTAAGTTTGCAATAAGCTTTCTAGCTTTTTCAGCCTTTAGATTTCTCCAAGGAATGGCTCAGAGCAGTAATAAACTCTTTCCATTCTAATGAACATCTAGGCACTGAATGAGTCATCTATGCTCCTCAGCCAAACCTTCAAAAAAACCACCTGACAACCCTTGCATGGAACAAAGGAAACCCCACAGGCTCAGAGAACACAATGCTCTTCTTTGAAAAATTTCTTTTTGGTAGAGAAAGTGAAGAGACTCAAGATTTCCTAACATTCTTCAGCCAAACACACTGGAGGGAATTACACACTGTTAAGGCTTTCTCAGAAGCTTATGGCCTACACCAAACATGTTCTCCTTTTGGTTTGAGAACATGTTGCCTTCACCACAAGAGGCTCCTAGACTTGAACACCAGATTCCCACAGGCCAAATGTGTGTGACAGTAAGTCTAGGCAATTTTGCTGATATGGCTATTACCTACAGAGAAACATTCACCAATAAAGATAAGCATTCTTATCACTACAATTAGTCAGTGCTGCTAACAGCTATTCTGAAGACTTGCTTACAGCAGAGATCCAAGCTGACAGCCTGGAAGCAAGCTTGGAAGGGCTAACTCGTTATATCCTTCCCACATTCCTCACTCCAACAAGGGGAAGAAAACAGAACAACAGAAAGGTAAAAAGGGAATAAAAAAACCCCTCTGAGAAACCTGATTAAGCCTGACATAGTGGGCATTTCTAAGCTTAAAACAGCTTAAAACTAAGAATGGATCTCCCCTCTGTATCAGTTAACATAACAGCCTTCCAGCACCTGAAGGGGGCTGCAAGAGAGGTGGGGAGGGACTCTTTACCACGGAGTACAGCGATAGGATAATGGGTAATGGTTTTTAACTGAAAGAGGGGAGATTTAGATTAGATATCAGGAAGAAATTCTTTCCTGTGAGGGTGGTGAGACACTGGAAGAGGTTGCCCAGAGAAGCTGTGGCTGCCCCATCCCTGGAGGGGTTCAAGGCCAGGCTGGATGGGGCTTGGAGCAACCTGGTCTGGTGGGAGGTGTCCCTGCCCAGGGCAGGGGGTTGGAACTCCATGATCTTTAAGGTCCCTTCCAACCAGAACCAGACCGTTCTACAATTTTATCAAGTGCCCAGAGCTTAAATGAAGACAAAGATCACAGTATACCAAGGAACCTAGAATAGTTTACTACCTTTAGTAGTCTGCCATTATGGTGTACTTAGAAGTACTACTTTGACACTCAAACTAGTAATCTTACACAAAAGGCTGGTGTTTTCTACCTAGCAGAGATCAATTAAGAACTTTTAGCATAAGAACTAATCCATTTGGTCCCCAAGCTACAAAGAGATACTAGTTGCATGTGAAATTCCTTCACCTTCCTCACAAACTACTGACCATTATCATGCCTTATTAGAACAGTTTAAAACTAATTAAGACCAGATGGCAGGTCTTGCATCGTTTCACACCTTTTCCTAAATTGACCGGCTTCCTCACAAGAATAATGTCCAGAAATAAACCATAATATTTCAGGGGGAAAAAAAAACCAGCCCAAAACTTAAGCTACTTCTCACCTATGAGGACATCACGCACGCCATTTTACCAAAAAGAAATACCATCATCATATGAGCCCAGTGCAAATCAAGTTCTAAAAATCATTCTTCTTGCTGCCAAAGCAAGAAGAAATCAGTCCCAGATTACCTGGAAAAAACAAACTGAATTTATGAGAGGGAGAATTACTTGCAAAAATAATAAAATCGTGGTGGTTTTTTTGGCTCAGAGAGCTAATTCCAGAATAGAAATGTTCACTGGGTTCCCCACTACCACCATTTATTAAAAATGAAACAAAAGCAAAGAAACACACACCACTCCTGCCCAAAAAAAACCCAACCAGCCAAGCATAAAACACCTAATTGCTCATTCACCATTAAACCCCATATTGCAATTAAAGCTAGACTACAATCAATTTCATAGCAAAAAAAACTAGCATCATGACAACATTTCTGCTTCAAAGCGTGAAGACAGAACACGTTTTTACTTAAAAGGTTTCATTACAAAACAACGTACAAGACAATAAAAACAGTATGAAAATGGAAATTACTAGACAAACACACTTTTCCTTGAGCTCTTATGACATTTATTTAGATATAGCCAACGTTGTTCAACTGCAATTACCAAGAATGTTCCAGAATTAGTTATGCCTGTAGACCTTAAGCATTTTTTTCCCAAGACTGTTTACTTAGGAGTTTCAGAAAAGACACCACAAAAGACACCATAGCACCCCTACAGAGAGTTAACTTACTTCAGTACCATCATACCGAATTAATCCAACCTCTCAACTACGGTCAATGTGAGGTCACGAACACACTGAACAGCCAAAAAAAGCTTGTGTAGCAGTTGCCTGAAACACACTATGTGTACACTGAGTTGTATTACTATGTTTCCACTTTCCCTGATATTAGGCTTGCCAGTCCCATGGTGTAAATTCCTCCCCCTTGTTGGGCAATGCTTTCTCCTGCAAGTGGCAACAATGGTACGAGGTTCACCTTGATGGCCCCTGTACACTTGTAGGTACCTTTTAAGGTTCAGAACTGAACTACAACTCAGTAACCCAAGTTTGGTAATTTTTCCCTGGACACAAAGTTTAACGGCCTGCAACAAGATTACTGGGTCTAATTGCTTGCCTGTTTTCAGAAACACTGGCAATTTGTATATCCTTCAGAGGCTTGCCCTTGATACATGATGGGATGCTTCTGAGTAGACTCAAGTCTTCATCTGCTTGTGATTTAATTTAAAAGAATCACAAAAAAGCTGCAATGTATGACATAAATAGCATTTTGTTAGTTTGTGGTGTTTTTCCTAAAGCTGTACTGTTTCTTTTTTGCTGAAATATTACTAGCAGAGAATATGCAGCACCATCTAGAAAACATCTTGTCAAGAAACAGTTTCTTTCAATGTCATGTTAAAAAATGCTAAATTCAACCCCTGGCATACAAGTAGCCAGTCATGAGTAATCCTTCAAGCAAAGGCCCCACCATAAAGATCTATGTATCATATATATATACACTAAAAAGTGAAATATTTTTCAAAGGGTTTACATTTCAGATTGGTTTGCATTATTTCGAATGCTTTACCTTCAACAATTCCCTGCAGCTGTCAAGCCCAAGATCCACAAGAATGCCCTTCACCTTTTTTCGAGCCTTCCTGATATTATCAAGATTTTGAACAGGAATTTGAAACATTTTGCACTTTTCCTGAAAAAGAAATACAAAAACAAAGTGATGGAATACTTGAACACAGGTGCTTACATTTAAGAATAGTAGAACAAAAGCTATAGTCTTTAAAAATGTATTCCTAAATAGGAAAACCCAAACACCTGAAGCCAAAGAATTTATCTCATTAATATTCCCCAGTAGATCACTTGCTTCCTCTTAAAGAAAACAGAATCTGATTGGGGCGACAGGAAGGGGAGAGAATCCTTTATTTTCTTTTCCCCATCTAGAAAAAAATCCCAAGTTCTTCTTTCAGATCTCTTTGTGTCTATATGGCAGCTATACTGTGTTTAGTGGGAGTTTTATAAGAGAACACAAACACCAGAATTTTACTAACTTCTCATCTCATTAGGATGGAGGAACTCAACACCTTTCACATTGAAGGTTATTATCAAGATGAAAAGCCTCTTTGATAATCTGTTTGTTGTCATGTATGTACATGCTTAAAATATGATTGCCAGTTAAATCTAAATTTCCTGCAGAAGTTCCTGCTGCTGTAAGGTGATAGGCACCTTGGCATAAAATAAGCTACTACACTGTTAATGCAGTAAAAAGAAAGTGCAATTCATGTATGGGACTGATAGCTAAGGATGTGAAGTGGGACAACTTTTATTAATTTTTTTTAATATCCATATGCTTTTACATCTCCTCAGAAGAAGAAGGGTACGCAGCTCAACCACCACCTACTCCAGAACTGGGATTTATGCCCTACTAACAGATTATCTGCTGTAGGTCATCTGTTTGAAGGGTTGTTGTGCTGCACGGCTGCCCATCTGCCTAGAACATGTCATCAGGAAGGGTCTAGCACCTCCCCAACAGCAAGGCTTTTATCACTCCTCGTGCAGCTGGACTACGGATGCTTCAGTTGCTTATCTTGAGCTCCCAGAACACCATAAGGTATCCCCATTGCCTTAGCTTTTGAAGCACGTGCCTTTATCACCCCCTCCCTACATTACAGCAAAAAGCAATTTAGACTGAGATTTAAGAAACTTAAAAAGGCACAGAATGCAACAGAACTACCCTGCACTCAAAGAGGTCACTAGGAGCTTCATAGGTATTTCTTTGTTCTTAAATAGCTGGCAAAGGACCCAATTGAGTTTGAAAGATCTCAGTCCTTATTGCTAATCAACTCATCTATCCAGGACAAGTTCTAATGAGAAAAACCACAAACACAACAGTACATCATCCTTGATGGTCCTGAATGTCTTGAAAAGCTATACTTCTCAAAAAAAAAAAAAGCAAAACCATTGTCAACATGAAATCTTTGCATTAAAAGGCAAGACTTCCTATAAACAGTTACAAAAACCCCTCCCACATAAGAGAGAAGCTACTAAATAAGTCCAACCAAAAGAGAAAAAAAAACCCCACACAACACTTTCGATGCTGTATGTCATCACTCAATAGAGGAAAAAAGAAAACAGACCTTAATTTATGTACAAAATATAAAATTGAGTTTTATTTAAATTAAAATTCAAACAACTCACATGCTATGCTCCTCTTCTTCTCCCCCCAAAGGAAAGGTGTGTAGAGAGAAATGGAGAGGGAGCCCCATTTGACAGATGCTAGTCTTGTTTTCTAGTATTTTTTACCAGTAAGAAGTCTGGAAGACATTCTGATACCATCGGTGTGGGTGTGGAACAGGAACCTATAGAGAATGAAATAAATCAGAGTAAGTAGTCTGGCATTGTAACAAAATCCAAGGAGTAAAATTGAGACTTTCCATCTTATTCTTCTTTTTGCAGAGAAGCAAAGCAGGAATTTGCATAGTCTCTGCCTAAAGGTTTATGATCAGTCCCTCTATGACAGCAGGTTACAGGTAACAACAGAGCTGAGAGGATGTCACCATGCTCAGATCAGTCAGAAGGAGATGTGGTTCATAGAATGGTTTGAGTTGGAAGGGACCTTAAAGATTATCGAGGTCCAACACTTCCAAAGATCATCCAAACAAAGTCCCAACACCTCCCACCAGACCAGGTTGCTCCAAGCCCCATCCAGCCTGGCCTTGAACACCTCCAGGGATGGGGCAGCCACAGCTTTTCTGGGCAACCTGTTCCAGCATCTCAGCACCCTCACAGTAAATACTTCTTCCTAGTATCTAAGCTAAATGTCTCTTTCAGTTTAAAACTGCCATCCCTCATCCTATCACTACACTCCCTCATAATGAGTCCCTCCCTATCTCTCCTGAAGGCCCCCTTTAGGTACTGGAAGGTGCTATAAGGTCTCCGCAGATCCTTCTCTTTCCAGTCTGCACAACTCCACTCAGCCTGTCTTCATAGGAGAGGTGCTCCAGCCCTCTGATCATCATCACAGCCCTCCTCCGGACTCTCTCCAACAGGTCCATGTCCTTCTTATGTTGGGGGTCACAGAGCTGGACACAGTACACCAGGTGGGGTGTCACTAGAGTGAAGTAGAGGGCTAAAATCACCTCCCTCAACCTGCTGACCATGCTTTTTTTGATGCAGCCCAGGAAGTGGTTGGCTTTCTGGGCTGCCAGTGCACGTTGCTGGCTCATGTTGAGCTCCTCATCCACCAACATCCCCAAGTCCTTCTCTTCAGGGTTGTTCTCAATCCATTCTCTGCCCAGCCTATATTTGTGCTTGGAATTGCCCCAACCCAGGTCTGGGACCTTGCACTTCAATTCTTAGGCTCCACTGGAAACTGTTGCTCCATCTCAGTTCTTTAACTGATACACTGATGCTACAGAAGAAAATGAAGCAAACCTCTCGTGGCATGTCTGTTTCACAAGAAAAACCCCACTAATTTAGAGAGGTGGTATAGTATGTAACATCCATTTATCTCAAGGGTCTTCTTAATCAGTAATCCTTATGAAATGGAAGTCACTAATCCAGAAGAAAAAAAAAAAACACACCACAGGAAACAACCAACCATAAAAACACCAAACAAAAAACAAAAAATACTGAATTTTCCAGTTCCCAGGTAGTTGGTCTTCAGTCCAAAAAGATGTCTATTTCTGTATCATATGCAAGATTATTCAGCTGGTCTTTAAAAAACACTGCTTGGGAGTAAGACTCCACATTACTCATCTAACATTCTCTGCATCCATTAGACCAGCAATGCCCCATCATAAAGGTCACAAAATTTCAAGCTTCTAACCCTATTTCCTCAAGCCCTCAGTTCAATCTCCTGATTATTATATGATTTATTATCCACACTCTTTTACTACTCATTTATTTCTCTTGCATTTTGGACATTCCTCAAGCCTTAGCTTGACTGTAATTATGCATGGAAACAAAGTGCAATCTCTTGTTGGTACATATCCCATTCCTAACCAGCACCAGCGTGAAAGCACCACAGTAAAATTAAACCAGAATTATTCTAGCCCAAGAGTCTTCATTATTTTACTGCACTGGCTACCTAAAAGACAAATTTATTTTCAACTATTTTGATTGTAGTTTCCAAAAAACTGATAATCCATTGAGTTTTCACAGACAGTACCTTTTCATAAACAAAACCAAGGCAAGTTAATAGCTAAATAAAAATATCGTTGCAGCAGCTGATGTTCCAAGCTCAGTTCTAAAAAGGTCATTCAACCCTTGCTAAGGCATGTTTTCCATCCATCTCCTCTTGTAATTACTGTTAATTTAGTAATGCTTCCATAACAATATAGCAAACTGGAGTTTATGCAACACTAAAGGTTCCCTCCATTTCTACAACATTTACAATCATATATTATAACATCCAACTATGTTCAGCTTTTCAAGAAAGATCACAATTGGGACACTTCCCTTCTAGTAGTACTGTAGTACTTTAACACCAGTCTAAGCAACAAGGTAACAGCCTGGAGAGTTATCTCACTAGCCAAATACTACTAGTTTGCCAAGTTAACTGTGCTTGACTATAATTTCTCTGCATTGGAAAAAATGAAAATACTAACATTTCACCTTTTCAAAGCGGAAAGTCATCACAAAATGGAAAGTTTCTATCTGCCTTCATTTTAATCTACTTCTTAGAACAACCACCATTAATCTTGGAAGGGCCCTCAAGAGGACACCCAGTCCAGACTCCTACTCAAAGCTGGCTCAACAGTGAATCCCAACCAGGGCACTCCACCTCTTGGCCAGTCAGGTCTTGAAAACCTCCACAGACAGAGGTCTGACAGCCTCTCTAGGTTTTTTCCTTACATCAAATCAGCACCATTTCAGTTTGTGTTCCTAAGGAAACTAGGCGTATGCAATCAAATTAAACACAGAGCTGGGGCACAAATGTACCTTCAACGCGCATGCAAATACATACAGCAAATAAACTAGATCATCAGGTATTTCTAGAGATTTCATTAAAACAGGCACCTAGAGGACAACTATTAGAGGGTCCAGAGATAAAAAAGCTGCAATGTAACCCTTTTTAAGACACCAGATAATCTAAACAGAAGCCAGATCTCCAGACACATTCCTAGGAAGCTGGCCTTCACCAGCCTGTAGCTCACAGAGCCATTTGAATTAGGGAAATTACAAGAGTCTTATGGAATTTTGTCCTTTCATATTACCTGCTTTGGAAGTCCAATCACTATTAGCTTTTATATCTCTTTGTCAAATAAACTGGCATTAGTAACTCCAGAAGATATTTTTACAAAGACTTTCAAGTTTAAGGATACTTGGGTGGGAAGTATTTTTAAAGGTTTGTTTACCAACTTACATTTCAGCAGTTATCAAGAGCTGACAAGGGCCAATAAAAAAATTCTTTACTTTGATTTTAGTAAACTCATTAGAAGTGGATAATTCAATATTAGTTGAGAAAACAATAATAACTCCTTAATTCCTGAAAATTAAATGAGAGCACATGATCTATTAATTCTCAGAATCTAAAGAACAAGGACACCAAACGGCAAAGACAGCAGCTAGGAGGATGGGCAGGCTGAGAAACTGCCAGGAAGAATGTAAGTTGCTAAATTTCACTCTTATCAATTTTGCTTTGTTTGATAAGCTTACAAGCCCTCCAAGAAATCATATCTGGGTATCTGCTCAACTGCTCTTACGCATACAGTTCCATTCCCTAGACTCTTATCTGTGCCTTCTGAGAGAGATCTAACTGGATTTAAGGGCACGTTGGTGATGCCAAAGCTTATCCAGCCTTTGGAAGGAGAGAGAGGAAATGCATATAGCTTCCTATCAACATCTCTAGGTGTTTTAACAGCTTTGAAAAATTTGACTCCTGGGAAGAAAAACAGTCAATTGATTAGAATGGGTAATATCCTTGTCTATTATTTTATTTGTTGCAAATTAAAATTAAATTGACCACAGGAAAAAAAAAACAGTAATAAAATTTACAAAGAGTACTTCTGGTTAACAAAATAACACTACTTTATCTTCTTAAATTCCAATTTCTATCCAAGTGCAACCTGATAGAAATCTGAGATTAATTTTTTTTGTGTGTGTGTGCAACTACATCAGAAACCTTTAGGCGTCTCAAATTATAGATCTCATAGTCACAATAATTTTGCTGTTTTCTTGGCTATGTATCACATACACGTTAAAACAGCCATCTAATCCAACACAAAGATGGCCATCATTCAATAGCTGCTAAGACAGTAAAAAGCATTAAGGTATGTGACTACATAAATAGCAAGAGCACATCAGCCTGCACCTTACCTAAAAAGTAAAATCAAAATAAATTTAGATCATCAACTTTAGCTACTGTGGTTTAAACATGATGCTTCATTAACACAGAATCAAATCTCTGTTATCCAAGACTAATTAGAAGAGAAGAAGGGATGATACAGTTCAAACTCACAGAGCCTTTGTAGAGCACTGTGACCTCACACAGAGCTTGACTCCCTTGGGGACCAGCATCAGCCAGAAATTGAACCCAAGCAGGACCCAAGCTGGTTCTAGAGGACTTGAGCATTTATGTGGAGCATACTCCAATCAACTGCATTTGTACTGGACTAGTCAGCCTGGCATGACTGGAGATGCACAGAACAGTCCACAGCACAGATAACCCACTACCTGAATAACTGAGCGAGGGACAGAACTGAAATAAATTAAGGCTGTGCTACAGGTTTCAGCGGAAAGATTTAAGTGTTTAAACAGAAGGCAGATCTACCAGTGGTCAACAAGATTTAACCCAAATCAAGGCCTTCCCAGTGGTAAAACATAAGGCACTATAACAATGTGTTTGTGTAAAAATGTGCTTGCCCAAACCATGACATACTATTCACTGTGTCTGAAGATTTGCTATGTTTTGGGGCATTTTTATTTTTTTTTACAAAACTTTCATGAAATTACCTATATAGCATATTTATTGCACACAGTTTGCCCAAATATTGTTCTAAAGAAATCCCTTTTGTTCACAATTAAACTGAAAGTTTATTAAAAGGAACATCAAAATTTCTAGAACGCAGATTGGATTTGGGATCCCAAGAGTGAGTATAAGTATTTCATTATAAGTCTTTAAAACTTCCTGAGGTTCAAACATGTATTTTTGATGACAGAAAATTGTTAAGGAAAACAACCAATTCCTCCCCAGTAGCTACTTGTCAGAACTCAAGTATTTATCAGTTGAAAGGGAGTTTTTCATAATTTTGATGGTACAGAACTATGCACCGTTGCAGCAGAAGTCAAATACCTATCTTTCATTTCAATTACAAATCAGGACAAGACAAACTTCCCACTACTTGCTCTTAAGCACAAGGCAAGCACGTTCAAATGGTTTCAATCATTTGCATTGCACAGGTTATGTTTGTTTACATCCTTCATAAACTTTTTTTGTTCTTCAAAAAAATCTATGCATTGCTGAAGTACCACAGGTATGTAATTCTGCATTCCGTTAACATTTCTGTTCTAATTTTGCACACATACTACTCCCATACACGCTACAGGTTTCCATAAACTGTTTCAAATACGTTGCCTATGTACATACAGCATTGCCTAGAACTAATTTAGACTTTTTAATTCACAGACTTTGAGACAGACAGACTTTAAGACTTTGGTTCCTTGGGAACTCTGTTGCTTAAGTACTGACAGAAATTACAAAGGGGGAAAAAAAAAAGAAGGGGTCATAAACAGCTGTTTAGCACACAGTAGTCACAAAGCAGCAAGTCTTCCCCGTGTTAAAAATTCTCATTAGGCTAATTTCTGCTTCCAACCATGAGCAAACGTGGAAGTCTCTCCTCCGCTCAAGGGGGCTAAGGGGCATCTCTCCCCCGCCAGCCCAAGGGGAGCACGGCGGGCAGCGCTGGGGTTTACCCAAGTCACCCACGGCGGGAGCACCCCGCAAGGCACCGGCGGCCACCGCCCCGCGGGAAGGCGGGGACCCCGCAGGCCATACCCCCCCCCTCCGCGCCCCCTTCACGCCGAGGGGCCACCCGGCTGCCCCCCAGAGGTGACCGCAAGGGGGGGCTGACAGCCCCGAGGCCTGACGAGAGCCGCCCGGAGCGGTCCGGCTACGGC
>NW_015090830.1:26134483-26176683 GCF_001431845.1 Calidris pugnax | reverse complement strand
CCATCTAGAAAAAAATCCCAAGTTCTTCTTTCAGATCTCTTTGTGTCTATATGGCAGCTATACTGTGTTTAGTGGGAGTTTTATAAGAGAACACAAACACCAGAATTTTACTAACTTCTCATCTCATTAGGATGGAGGAACTCAACACCTTTCACATTGAAGGTTATTATCAAGATGAAAAGCCTCTTTGATAATCTGTTTGTTGTCATGTATGTACATGCTTAAAATATGATTGCCAGTTAAATCTAAATTTCCTGCAGAAGTTCCTGCTGCTGTAAGGTGATAGGCACCTTGGCATAAAATAAGCTACTACACTGTTAATGCAGTAAAAAGAAAGTGCAATTCATGTATGGGACTGATAGCTAAGGATGTGAAGTGGGACAACTTTTATTAATTTTTTTTAATATCCATATGCTTTTACATCTCCTCAGAAGAAGAAGGGTACGCAGCTCAACCACCACCTACTCCAGAACTGGGATTTATGCCCTACTAACAGATTATCTGCTGTAGGTCATCTGTTTGAAGGGTTGTTGTGCTGCACGGCTGCCCATCTGCCTAGAACATGTCATCAGGAAGGGTCTAGCACCTCCCCAACAGCAAGGCTTTTATCACTCCTCGTGCAGCTGGACTACGGATGCTTCAGTTGCTTATCTTGAGCTCCCAGAACACCATAAGGTATCCCCATTGCCTTAGCTTTTGAAGCACGTGCCTTTATCACCCCCTCCCTACATTACAGCAAAAAGCAATTTAGACTGAGATTTAAGAAACTTAAAAAGGCACAGAATGCAACAGAACTACCCTGCACTCAAAGAGGTCACTAGGAGCTTCATAGGTATTTCTTTGTTCTTAAATAGCTGGCAAAGGACCCAATTGAGTTTGAAAGATCTCAGTCCTTATTGCTAATCAACTCATCTATCCAGGACAAGTTCTAATGAGAAAAACCACAAACACAACAGTACATCATCCTTGATGGTCCTGAATGTCTTGAAAAGCTATACTTCTAAAAAAAAAAAAAAGCAAAACCATTGTCAACATGAAATCTTTGCATTAAAAGGCAAGACTTCCTATAAACAGTTACAAAAACCCCTCCCACATAAGAGAGAAGCTACTAAATAAGTCCAACCAAAAGAGAAAAAAAAACCCCACACAACACTTTCGATGCTGTATGTCATCACTCAATAGAGGAAAAAAGAAAACAGACCTTAATTTATGTACAAAATATAAAATTGAGTTTTACTTAAATTAAAATTCAAACAACTCACATGCTATGCTCCTCTTCTTCTCCCCCCAAAGGAAAGGTGTGTAGAGAGAAATGGAGAGGGAGCCCCATTTGACAGATGCTAGTCTTGTTTTCTAGTATTTTTTACCAGTAAGAAGTCTGGAAGACATTCTGATACCATCGGTGTGGGTGTGGAACAGGAACCTATAGAGAATGAAATAAATCAGAGTAAGTAGTCTGGCATTGTAACAAAATCCAAGGAGTAAAATTGAGACTTTCCATCTTATTCTTCTTTTTGCAGAGAAGCAAAGCAGGAATTTGCATAGTCTCTGCCTAAAGGTTTATGATCAGTCCCTCTATGACAGCAGGTTACAGGTAACAACAGAGCTGAGAGGATGTCACCATGCTCAGATCAGTCAGAAGGAGATGTGGTTCATAGAATGGTTTGAGTTGGAAGGGACCTTAAAGATTATCGAGGTCCAACACTTCCAAAGATCATCCAAACAAAGTCCCAACACCTCCCACCAGACCAGGTTGCTCCAAGCCCCATCCAGCCTGGCCTTGAACACCTCCAGGGATGGGGCAGCCACAGCTTTTCTGGGCAACCTGTTCCAGCATCTCAGCACCCTCACAGTAAATACTTCTTCCTAGTATCTAAGCTAAATGTCTCTTTCAGTTTAAAACTGCCATCCCTCATCCTATCACTACACTCCCTCATAATAAGTCCCTCCCTATCTCTCCTGAAGGCCCCCTTTAGGTACTGGAAGGTGCTATAAGGTCTCCCCAGAGCCTTCTCTTTCCAGGCTGAACAACTCCACTCAGCCTGTCTTCATAGGAGAGGTACTCCAGCCCTCTGATCATCATCACAGCCCTCCTCCGGACTCTCTCCAACAGGTCCATGTCCTTCTTATGTTGGGGGTCACAGAGCTGGACACAGTACACCAGGTGGGGTGTCACTAGAGTGAAGTAGAGGGCTAAAATCACCTCCCTCAACCTGCTGACCATGCTTTTTTTGATGCAGCCCAGGAAGTGGTTGGCTTTCTGGGCTGCCAGTGCACGTTGCTGGCTCATGTTGAGCTCCTCATCCACCAACATCCCCAAGTCCTTCTCTTCAGGGTTGTTCTCAATCCATTCTCTGCCCAGCCTATATTTGTGCTTGGAATTGCCCCAACCCAGGTCTGGGACCTTGCACTTCAATTCTTAGGCTCCACTGGAAACTGTTGCTCCATCTCAGTTCTTTAACTGATACACTGATGCTACAGAAGAAAATGAAGCAAACCTCTCGTGGCATGTCTGTTTCACAAGAAAAACCCCACTAATTTAGAGAGGTGGTATAGTATGTAACATCCATTTATCTCAAGGGTCTTCTTAATCAGTAATCCTTATGAAATGGAAGTCACTAATCCAGAAGAAAAAAAAAAAACACACCACAGGAAACAACAAACCATAAAAACACCAAACAAAAAACAAAAAATACTGAATTTTCCAGTTCCCAGGTAGTTGGTCTTCAGTCCAAAAAGATGTCTATTTCTGTATCATATGCAAGATTATTCAGCTGGTCTTTAAAAAACACTGCTTGGGAGTAAGACTCCACATTACTCATCTAACATTCTCTGCATCCATTAGACCAGCAATGCCCCATCATAAAGGTCACAAAATTTCAAGCTTCTAACCCTATTTCCTCAAGCCCTCAGTTCAATCTCCTGATTATTATATGATTTATTATCCACACTCTTTTACTACTCATTTATTTCTCTTGCATTTTGGACATTCCTCAAGCCTTAGCTTGACTGTAATTATGCATGGAAACAAAGTGCAATCTCTTGTTGGTACATATCCCATTCCTAACCAGCACCAGCGTGAAAGCACCACAGTAAAATTAAACCAGAATTATTCTAGCCCAAGAGTCTTCATTATTTTACCGCACTGGCTACCTAAAAGACAAATTTATTTTCAACTATTTTGATTGTAGTTTCCAGAAAACTGATAATCCATTGAGTTTTCACAGACAGTACCTTTTCATAAACAGAACCAAGTTTTCACAGACAGTACCTTTTCATAAACAAAACCAAGGCAAGTTAATAGCTAAATAAAAATATCGTTGCAGCAGCTGATGTTCCAAGCTCAGTTCTAAAAAGGTCATTCAACCCTTGCTAAGGCATGTTTTCCATCAATCTCCTCTTGTAATTACTGTTAATTTAGTAATGCTTCCATAACAATATAGCAAACTGGAGTTTATGCAACACTAAAGGTTCCCTCCATTTCTACAACATTTACAATCATATATTATAACATCCAACTATGTTCAGCTTTTCAAGAAAGATCACAATTGGGACACTTCCCTTCTAGTAGTACTGTAGTACTTTAACACCAGTCTAAGCAACAAGGTAACAGCCTGGAGAGTTATCTCACTAGCCAAATACTACTAGTTTGCCAAGTTAACTGTGCTTGACTATAATTTCTCTGCATTGGAAAAAATGAAAATACTAACATTTCACCTTTTCAAAGCGGAAAGTCATCACAAAATGGAAAGTTTCTATCTGCCTTCATTTTAATCTACTTCTTAGAACAACCACCATTAATCTTGGAAGGGCCCTCAAGAGGACACCCAGTCCAGACTCCTACTCAAAGCTGGCTCAACAGTGAATCCCAACCAGGGCACTCCACCTCTTGGCCAGTCAGGTCTTGAAAACCTCCACAGACAGAGGTCTGACAGCCTCTCTAGGTTTTTTCCTTACATCAAATCAGCACCATTTCAGTTTGTGTTCCTAAGGAAACTAGGCGTATGCAATCAAATTAAACACAGAGCTGGGGCACAAATGTACCTTCAACGCGCATGCAAATACATACAGCAAATAAACTAGATCATCAGGTATTTCTAGAGATTTCATTAAAACAGGCACCTAGAGGACAACTATTAGAGGGTCCAGAGATAAAAAAGCTGCAATGTAACCCTTTTTAAGACACCAGATAATCTAAACAGAAGCCAGATCTCCAGACACATTCCTAGGAAGCTGGCCTTCACCAGCCTGTAGCTCACAGAGCCATTTGAATTAGGGAAATTACAAGAGTCTTATGGAATTTTGTCCTTTCATATTACCTGCTTTGGAAGTCCAATCACTATTAGCTTTTATATCTCTTTGTCAAATAAACTGGCATTAGTAACTCCAGAAGAGATTTTTACAAAGACTTTCAAGTTTAAGGATACTTGGGTGGGAAGTATTTTTAAAGGTTTGTTTACCAACTTACATTTCAGCAGTTATCAAGAGCTGACAAGGGCCAATAAAAAAATTCTTTACTTTGATTTTAGTAAACTCATTAGAAGTGGATAATTCAATATTAGTTGAGAAAACAATAATAACTCCTTAATTCCTGAAAATTAAATGAGAGCACATGATCTATTAATTCTCAGAATCTAAAGAACAAGGACACCAAACGGCAAAGACAGCAGCTAGGAGGATGGGCAGGCTGAGAAACTGCCAGGAAGAATGTAAGTTGCTAAATTTCACTCTTATCAATTTTGCTTTGTTTGATAAGCTTACAAGCCCTCCAAGAAATCATATCTGGGTATCTGCTCAACTGCTCTTACGCATACAGTTCCATTCCCTAGACTCTTATCTGTGCCTTCTGAGAGAGATCTAACTGGATTTAAGGGCACGTTGATTTCACTCTTATCAATTTTGTTTTGCTTGATAAGCTTACAAGCCCTCCAAGAAATCATCTCTGGATAT
The DNA here is from genome assembly GCF_001431845.1 of Calidris pugnax. Classification (NCBI taxonomy): domain Eukaryota; kingdom Metazoa; phylum Chordata; class Aves; order Charadriiformes; family Scolopacidae; genus Calidris; species Calidris pugnax. The sequence continues at coordinate 26,171,733 of NW_015090830.1, read as the reverse complement.
CTGCTTAACTGCATCTTATGCATACAGCTCCATTCCCTAGACTCTTATCTGCACCTTCTGAGAGAGATCTAACTGGATTTAAGGGCACGTTGGTGATGCCAAAGCTTATCCAGCCTTTGGAGGGAGAGAGAGGAAATGCATATAGCATCCTATCAACATCTCTAGGTGTTTTAACAGCTTTGAAAAATTTGACTCCTGGGAAGAAAAACAGTCAATTGATTAGAATGGGTAATATCCTTGTCTATTATTTTATTTGTTGCAAATTAAAATTAAATTGACCACAGGAAAAAAAAAACAGTAATAAAATTTACAAAGAGTACTTCTGGTTAACAAAATAACACTACTTTATCTTCTTAAATTCCAATTTCTATCCAAGTGCAACCTGATAGAAATCTGAGATTAATTTTTTTTGTGTGTGTGTGCAACTACATCAGAAACCTTTAGGCGTCTCAAATTATAGATCTCATAGTCACAATAATTTTGCTGTTTTCTTGGCTATGTATCACATACACGTTAAAACAGCCATCTAATCCAACACAAAGATGGCCATCATTCAATAGCTGCTAAGACAGTAAAAAGCATTAAGGTATGTGACTACATAAATAGCAAGAGCACATCAGCCTGCACCTTACCTAAAAAGTAAAATCAAAATAAATTTAGATCATCAACTTTAGCTACTGTGGTTTAAACATGATGCTTCATTAACACAGAATCAAATCTCTGTTATCCAAGACTAATTAGAAGAGAAGAAGGGATGATACAGTTCAAACTCACAGAGCCTTTGTAGAGCACTGTGACCTCACACAGAGCTTGACTCCCTTGACCAGCATCAGCCAGAAATTGAACCCAAGCAGGACCCAAGCTGGTTCTAGAGGACTTGAGCATCTATGTGGAGCATTCTCCAATCCTGCAGGACCCACAAGCTCCACACATATATGAGCAAAGGAGTCACACACTAAGCCCAGCTACTCTAGGAAGAGCTACAACTGCATTTGTACTGGACTAGTCAGCCTGGCATGACTGGAGATGCACAGAACAGTCCACAGCACAGATAACCCACTACCTGAATAACTGAGCGAGGGACAGAACTGAAATAAATTAAGGCTGTGCTACAGGTTTCAGCGGAAAGATTTAAGTGTTTAAACAGAAGGCAGATCTACCAGTGGTCAACAAGATTTAACCCAAATCAAGGCCTTCCCAGTGGTAAAACATAAGGCACTATAACAATGTGTTTGTGTAAAAATGTGCTTGCCCAAACCATGACATACTATTCACTGTGTCTGAAGATTTGCTATGTTTTGGGGCATTTTTATTTTTTTTTACAAAACTTTCATGAAATTACCTATATAGCATATTTATTGCACACAGTTTGCCCAAATATTGTTCTAAAGAAATCCCTTTTGTTCACAATTAAACTGAAAGTTTATTAAAAGGAACATCAAAATTTCTAGAACGCAGATTGGATTTGGGATCCCAAGAGTGAGTATAAGTATTTCATTATAAGTCTTTAAAACTTCCTGAGGTTCAAACATGTATTTTTGATGACAGAAAATTGTTAAGGAAAACAACCAATTCCTCCCCAGTAGCTACTTGTCAGAACTCAAGTATTTATCAGTTGAAAGGGAGTTTTTCATAATTTTGATGGTACAGAACTACTACCAGTGGTCAACAAGATTTAACCCAAATGTAGGAGTTCCCAGTGGTAAAACATAAGGCATTATAAAAATGTGTTTGTGTAAAAATGTGCTTGCCCAAAACATGACATGCTATTCACTGTGTCTGAAGATTTGCTATGTTTTGGGGCATTTTTATTTTATTTTTTTTTTTTACAAAACTTTCATGAAATTACCTATATAGCATATTTATTACACACAGTTTGCCCAAATATTGCTCTAAAGAAATCCCCTTTTTTTGTTCACAATTAAACTGAAAGTTTATTAAAAGGAGCACCAAGATTTCTAGAACACAGATTGGATTTGGGATCCCAAGAATGAGTATAAGTATTTCATTGTAAGTCTTTAAAACTTCCTGAGGTTCAAACATGTATTTTTGATGACAGAAAATTGTTAAGGAAAACAACCAATTCTCCCCCCAGTAGCTATTTGTCAGAACTCAGGTATTTATCAGTTGAAAGGGAGTTGTTCATAATTTTGACAGTACAGAACTCTGCACCGTTGCAGCAGAAGTCAAATACCTATCTTTCATTTCAATTACAAATCAGGACAAGACAAACTTCCCACTACTTGCTCTTAAGCACAAGGCAAGCACGTTCAAATGGTTTCAATCATTTGCATTGCACAGGTTATGTTTGTTTACATCCTTCATAAACTTTTTTTGTTCTTCAAAAAAATCTATGCATTGCTGAAGTACCACAGGTATGTAATTCTGCATTCCGTTAACATTTCTGTTCTAATTTTGCACACATACTACTCCCATACACGCTACAGGTTTCCATAAACTGTTTCAAATACGTTGCCTATGTACATACAGCATTGCCTAGAACTAATTTAGACTTTTTAATTCACAGACTTTGAGACAGACAGACTTTAAGACTTTGGTTCCTTGGGAACTCTGTTGCTTAAGTACTGACAGAAATTACAAAGGGGGAAAAAAAAAAGAAGGGGTCATAAACAGCTGTTTAGCACACAGTAGTCACAAAGCAGCAAGTCTTCCCCGTGTTAAAAATTCTCATTAGGCTAATTTCTGCTTCCAACCATGAGCAAACGTGGAAGTCTCTCCTCCGCTCAAGGGGGCTAAGGGGCATCTCTCCCCCGCCAGCCCAAGGGGAGCACGGCGGGCAGCGCTGGGGTTTACCCAAGTCACCCACGGCGGGAGCACCCCGCAAGGCACCGGCGGCCACCGCCCCGCGGGAAGGCGGGGACCCCGCAGGCCATCCCCCCCCCCTCCGCGCCCCCTTCACGCCGAGGGGCCACCCGGCTGCCCCCCAGAGGTGACCGCAAGGGGGGGCTGACAGCCCCGAGGCCTGACGAGAGCCGCCCGGAGCGGTCCGGCTACGGCAGGGGGTTCCACATAAACCCCTCCGGCGCCTCCAGGCAGAGACACCGGCCTCACGCCTCCCCACAGCGGGGCTCGCCTCACCGACCCTCACCGCCCGCCCTCCCACAACGAAGCCCACTACCCCTGAAGCGAGGAGGGGTCGGGGGTCCCAGCTCCCCGCCGAGGCGAGACGAAGCCGGCGCTGACAGCCCAGCCCCTGCGCCTCCGCCCGCCCTCCCCATCGCCCCTCAGGGAGGCCCGCCTTCGGGCGCCACCTACCGGCGCCGCCGCCTCACCCCACTGCCTCATTTCCTCCCGTAGAAATGGTTTTAATCTTCCAAAGCACCCGCAGTTTGTACTCACTGGAAACCCTGGTGTTTATAGAATCATAGAATCATACCGCCGCGCCCCTAACCGCGCCGTGCGGCACCGCCGCCCCGCCCCGCGGCTCCTCCTCCGCCTGCTGTTGCTGCTGGTGCTACTGCTGCTGCGGTCAGGCCGCGCACCGTGAGGGCGGCGGTGGCGGCGGCATCGCTGGGGCCCGGGACCGACCTCGCCTCAGCCGCCCCGCGCAGCGCCCGCAGCCCCGCGCCAGCCCCTCCGGCCTCCGCCCGCTCCTCATCCACCGCCAGAAAGAGAAAATGGCGCTCGATTTATCCCAGGAAGTGACGCCGCGCCTCATTTGCATGCCAGGCAGCCAGCCAATGGGAAGAGGCTGAGGCCAAAGCTCCCATTGGCTCCCCAGAAGAGCTGGGCGTGGCCTGGAGGGGGCGGGGCCTCAAGGTTGGGGGGGCCTCTCACCTGCCCCTCCTGCCCGCGCCCGCCAAGGGGCTCCACTGGGGGCTCTCGCGAGAGCTGGAGGCGTGACGTCACTACGGGAGTGGGAGGAGCCTGATGACATCGTGCCCGTCACGTGACGCCAACCCCCTCCAGCCAGCTCTCCCCTGCTTTGCATGGCATGTTGGGTGAAGCCTCATTTGCGTCTGCTAGGGGCTGGAGGCCCCGCCCACCTCCCCCCCAGCCAATAGGACGAGGGGAGGCCTGTCAGCCAGGCTTCCCATTGGAGGAGGCCCCAGCAGGCATCTCCACGCGTGGCTCACACCTCCCCAGGCCATGGCGGCCATGGTGGGGCTTGGGCTCCAGCAGGCTGGGGTGCCATGGCCCGTGAGGCTCTGTGGGAGCTGCGGTGTGGGGGTCCTGGGCAGGGGAGCCCCACCACACACCCCTGCGGGGATGCTGAGTGGATGCGCGGTGGCATCTGGCTCTGAGGAGAGGTCCATCTCCATAGGTCAGGCCCTCGAGATGCCTCCACCAGACGTCTCCGTGTTGAGCGGCACACAGAATCACAGAATCTTCTAGGTTGGAAGGGACCTTAAAGATCATCTTGTCCAACCGTCAACCTCACTGACAAAAATAGACACCCACACAACAAACAAGGAGCATCATCACTAAACCATACCTGCCAGCACTTCATCAACCTGTCTTTTGAACACCTCCAGGGATGGTGCCTCAACCACCTCCCTGGGCAGCCCATTCCAATGGCTGAGAACCCTTTCAGTGAAAAAAATTTTCCTAATCTCCAGCCTGAACCTCCCCTGGCGCAACTTGAGGCCATTTCCTCTTGTCCTGTGGAAACAGAATGGATCCCCTGTGCTGGCGGGTGACAGCCATACCACCAGGACCAGGACAACCGGCCACATCAGCAGCATGGGTGGCTCTCCACCGCTGAGATGGCTGGTGTGGCTGTGGCCAGGGCAGGAGGCAGGTCATGGCAGGAGGCACGCTGTGGTGGAGGCGTGTGGGGCCGTGCCCGAGCCCATCTTCGGCCCACCAGGATCTGCTCCCTGCCACCCCACCATCTTCCTGGGACGGCTTTCGGTCTTCCCCTCAAGTTCATCCTGGCTTTGCTCAAGCCATCTCCAAAGGGCTCGCAAACTCACCACTTCAACGAGAGTGTCTTCCAAGTGTTCACCATGTGAATGAAATGCTTGTCTCATGGAAGCCAAGCGGAATCTTGCCATTGGCCTTGTAGCCATACAGTTTCACTGGTTGTCTACACATGGCTCACATAGAATCATAGAATTGTCTAGGTTGGAAGGGACCTCTAAGATCATCTAGTCCAACCATCAACCTAACTCTGATAAAAAACCATCACTAAACCATTTCTCCAAGCTCTGTGTCAACCCACCTCTTAAATCCCTCCAGGGATGGTGCCTCAACCCCTTCCCTGGGCAGCCCATTCCAAGGCTGAAGAACCCTTTCAGTGTAAAAATTTTTCCTGATGTCCAATCTGAACCTCCCCTGGCGCAACTTGAGGCCGTTTCCTCTTATCGTTAAAGGGACAAGACATGGAGGTCAATGTGTTGGCCAACTCTCAATGCAGCCCATGAAGGCCACAGTAGTAGACTGATTTGTGTCTTGTCAAAAATTAATACTATTAAAATATTTATGTTGGCAGAAAATTATTCTGGTTTTTTGCACTAGTGCCCACAGAAGTTATTTACTTTTGTAGTCAACACCCTAATAAGTACATTGAAACAATTAGTTCTAAGGTTATTTTGGGGAGGTAACTTTCTATTATTAAATATTTATATGATATAAATTCATTAACCACGTACTTTTTGCACCATTGTATATGCAGTAAGGGCGTAGGTAAGTCAAGATTAAAAAGCATTAATGGGAAAAAGGGCATCTATGAAAGACAAAGTATTCATAGTAGATGAATAAAAAATTGTTATTACACAGTGTGAGGAGGAATATGTCCCATTTAGTTAAAATGTAGCATTTAAAATAAAGTTATTAGCTGCTGTCTAATAATTCACAGACTCACAGAATGACATGGGGTTGGAAGGGACCTCTGGAGATCATCTCGTCCAACCCCCCTGCCAAAGCAGGGCCACCCAGAGCAGGTTGCACACGAAGTCCAGGTGGGTTTGGAATGGCTCCAGAGACAAAGACTCCACCACCTCTCTGGGCAGCCTCTTCCAGGGCTCTGCCACCCTCACAGGAAAGAAGTTCCTCGTCATGTTTAGGTGGAACTTCTTATGTTCCAGGTTGTGCCTGTTCTGTCTTGTCCTGTCACTGGGCACCACTGAAAAAAGACTGGCCCCATCCTCTTGACACCCACCCTTTAAGTATTTATAGGTGTTGATCAGATCCCCCCTCAGTCTTCTCTTCTCCAGACTAAAAAGACCCAAGTTCCTCAGCCTTTCTTCATAAAGGAGATGCTCCAGGCCCCTCATCATCTTTGTGGTCCTCTGCTGTACCCTCTCCAGCAGTTCCCTGTCCTTCTTGAACTCGGGAGCCCAGAGCTGGACACAGTACTCCAGATGGGGCCTCATCAGGGCAGAGTAGAGGGGGAGGATGACCTCCCTCAACCTGCTGACCACTCTTCTTGATGCACCCCAGGATGCTATTGCCTTCTTGGCCACCAGGGCACATTGCTCTCTCATGGTCATTCTGTTGTCCACCAGGACTCCCAGGTCTTTTTCCATATTGCTGGTCTCCAGCGGAAAGTAAAATACTTAAATATGGTTCTGCCAAAATGGACATGCCCAATGGCTCCCACATAATCATCAACATTAAAATTCTGTTGCAATAAAGCATCACCAAATAATGGTGGAGTGTTTCAAAGAATGGATACTCTTCATTTTCAGCTTGAGGTGGGAAGGGACCTCTCGAGGCTGTCTGGTCCAACCCCACCTGCTCAAGCAGGGCCACCTAGACCCATTTTTTCCCATGAAGTCAACAATTTCAATATATAAAAATAAGTGGGACGAGGACAACAGAGTGAAGAGGAGTCAGAAACACACAATGTAAGAAGAGTAAGAAGTAGAAAGATCAGTTATTTTTTCTTAGATAAAAGTAATAGCTTTGATCAACTAAATCCAATGGGAATCATAATTTGCATTGGAAATGTGTTTCAAGACAAGTACTTCTCCAACTAGAAGACATCAAGAAATTTGGTGATTGTGTTTTAATTATTTGTAGCTTTGCTGTCCCATGGGACTTAAATATTTGTTTAGTTAGTTATGCCCTCTAAGTAACATTTTAAGTAACATATAACAGTAACACATTAAGTAATAGTTTCGCATATACTGTTGTGCAGTTCAGGTCTGGAGGAAGTGACAACAGCAGCGAGAGAGAGCTTTGGCAGCTCACGGTGACTTGTGAGAGCCTTAGCCCTGTCTTCTCCTTCCTGTGGGGCAAGATTCACTTCAGCAGCTCTTTCCCATTAGCTTTCTCCAAGTAGAACAGCAGGAGAAAAGAGCACCTACCTGCAGGTGTACAGCCAGCAGCTGGGTTGGCAGAAGGGGCTCCTCAGAAGCTATAGAAAAGTCAGGAGAATTAGCTTCTATAGCTGCCTTCAAGGTCCTAGAGTAAGATCCCAGGGAGCTACTGGAGAGAGTCCAGTGGAGGGCTATGAAGATGATCAAGAGAATGGGGCATCTCTGATACAAGGAAAGGCTGAGAGACCTGGGGCTGTTTAGCCTGGAGGATAGAAGACTCAGAGGGGATCTCATCAATGCTTATAAACATCTAAAGGGCAGTGGTAGAGGATGGGGTCAGGCTCTTCTCAGCGGTGCCCAGTGACAGGACAAGGGGTGATGGGCACAAGCTGGAACCAGGAAGTTCCGTCTGAACATGAGGAAAACTTCTTTACTCTGAGGCTGCCCAGAGAGTTTGTGGAGTCTCCTCTGGAGACAGTCAAAATCTGCCTGGATGCATTCCTGTCCAACCTGCTCTAGGTGAACCTGCTTTGGCAGGGGCTTGGACTAGATGATCTCTGAAGGTCCCTTCCAATCCCCACTATTCTGTGATTCTGTGATCCCATGATCCCAAACTAGTACTGACCTAGACGACTCTTCTGGGGAAGTTCAAGAGGACAGAGGGGATCTCTGTCTTTTTACAGATATTTTCAGCCAATACATTTCCTCTTCAACTCTACTGGACATTTTCTACACCAACCTATATTAATGTAACAGTAACAAAATTCTCCTTGCTTTTGAAGCATAAGCTGCAGCGCATACCAGTCTCATGTGATCATCTTCAAAACTGCCTGTTGAATATTTTCATTGGCCTATTCTAGAAGTTTAAAGATTAATGTAATTATTTTACAAAATCTCTTCCCAACAAACAGAAGTTACAAGTTCTCCCTTTGCAGATCACATACGTTTAATTTGTCAAAAGAAGGGGTTTCGTTGATTGTTGTAGTGTTGCTGTGATTCTGGAGAAACAGGAGACCTGGGAAGAGTTTCCAAAGGAGCCATGTGCTGGTCTCCCACTGCTACCCTGTTCTTCTGCTCCCTACAGAAGAACTCCTGAATTCTTTACTTCGAACAAAATTATGTGTAAAGAGCAGAAGTACCTTTCACTCAACTCCAACTAAAATAGCAGGATATCTACTGTGCTCAGAGTTTGGTGATGCAAGCAGGCACAGACCCTTCCCTTAAATCAACCCCACATTCCACTGAAGTCTAGAAAGCCTCTTACTGAATGTGGCAGATTTTCAAACAAGTTCTTATCAAGAACGAAGGAGCTTCTCTTCTAGAAGATGAAAAGGAAGCCAAGAAACCAAGCACAAAGAAAAGGCAAAACACAATCCCAGGCAAGCAGAAGTTATGCAAAAAGTAACCATATTCAAAAAGTTTGGTTGTTTTTACAGCTTATAGCACATTGTCAAGTCAGTGCTGGAGAAACTAAAAGGATGACAGAGTTAAAAAACTGAGTACCATCTAAAATAAAAAATGGATAGAGAAGTTCTTTCCAGGGAAGCTGTTCTCTCATTTACCAGAATAAAGCTTTTTAATCACAACTTGCTGTTTTCGCTCTCTGCTGTGAGATACTTTCCTGAAAACTCTTTAAAACCCGATTTATCACAATACTTGTTAGTTATATCTGAAGCAAGATCACTTTCTTTACAAACCAAAACAATATCTATTAAGATGTTTTTACCTACAAAAATAGATTTAAAATTAGTGTTAATCTAGGTGAGTTATTTGGCTAAAAGGAAGATGCCCGTAGAAAATAATTAATAATTCGGACAAACTGAAAAGTAAAGGTAAGCAAAAAAGAATGAGGAATCTTTCCAAGTCCATCCACTACTTAATATTTAAGGCACTAATTCACATTCAAAATTAATCAAATTAATTGTAGAAATAATCTAATATTTCTGAATTTCAAATATCATCAGCAAATTTTCAGTTTCATTCACATTACAAGCAGTTTGGCCAAATTTGAAAAAAAAAGTATGTCTAGGAAAATTAAATATATCTGGTCAAAAAACTTTCATCATAAAATGTGCGCAGTAATGCAGGAAATCAGTTCCTTAGCAGGTGCAAATCATTCTACTTTGAGAATTTCAGTGGGGAACACGATCCAGTCTACTGCGTGTTGGGTAGGAAGGGTCCAAAGTGCCTGCAGAGGCTGATTTCTCATCCCACCTTTTGCATTCACTCACCACGTGGTGTTTCAATTAGCAATTTCTGACCACGTCCTCCTGAAAATGAGACACTTCTCCCCAAGGTGGAATTTTAAACCTCGAGCTGACGAGGCTCCTCCAAAAAACACAGAAAGAACTGGTCTCCTTAAAAGGGGATCCGGATGTGATCAGTGTCCATGAGCAGGGGACTCTGTAGAGCTACCCAATAAACCTGGTTTTGATTTACAGAAGGCTGTTCTGTTGGTAGACAGAACCACTGCGCTTAGCGTGGTCTCTTACATGCTTAGAAATGTCACAATATTTCTCAGCCACTCCTGTTCCCATCCCCACTTCTGTGTCTGGTCTTCAACACAGGACAGAAACGTGCTGTGTGCCTTAGTTCTTGATACGGTTGTAAAAGGCATGGTTGCATATAATACAGGATTCACATAAAACAGATTTGACCAGGAGTTGAGTAATGCTCAAGAAATTATCTCTCACAGTGGTCTAACAAACTACTTAGGAGAGAGACAAACATCATCTGGTCAGTTATGAGCAAACTCAGGTTTGTGGTATGTTAAGTACTTCCACAGTGGGAGCAGACAGTCCCTCATTATTTAGGACGAAGCTCAAAAATCCTTTTTATTTAATGGAAAGATTAAAAAATTCTACAAAGAACTGCAGAAGATATGAATCTCAATACCTGTAGCCATTTCTAATGAAGTGGCAATCCCTAATTCCAGATCATCTCCCATTGAGGGTAACCTCAGGGTGCAGAATTGCTGACTGGTTTGTCAGTCAAACAGTTGTGAACAGCAAGCAGCCTTAGATGCTGAAGGAAGAAACAGAAAGAGCAAAGTTGCCTTTTCATTTGTTTTTAATTGTTTCTGTAGATTCTGTGCCTCCTGTGCTTGTAGTACATTTTTTAAGGAAATTGCTTTCTTCATGTTTACCTTAACCTTAAAACAGAAGGGTGATTTCAAGGAATGGGTGGGAGTTACACCTATTCTTAGTTCTTCCATGATGACAATGCTTGTAAATGTGATATAGAACCACCAATGTGCTTCCCCCAGGCATTCAGCCAGTGAAAGGGTGCTCTTCTACTTAGCTGCATGGGGAACTGGAAGGGAAGAGTGCTTTGTGGAGGAACTATCATCTAGAGGTATCGGGTGTTTCCTGGCTGCAGCTGACCGTTGGGGAAAATAAGTAAATTTGGGGGGGGCACTTGTTATTTGTGACAGAGTTGCATCGTTGGACTGAGTATCAGAAGTTCTTCAAAATGAAGGATGCAAAATCCATGAATAGAAAACAATTTACTTGGGCTTCTACCACAATTCACTGAATTTCACTGAATTTTTGGAGTTGGAAGGGACCATAGAGATCATCTAGTCCAACTCCCCTGCTGAAGCAGGATTGCCTAGAGCTAGAGCATGTTACTCAGGACTGCATCCAGGCGGGTCTTGAAAATCTCCAAGGAAGGGGACTCCACACCCTCCCTGGGCAGCCTGTTCCAGGGCTCTGTCACCCTCACTGTGAAGAAGTTTTTTCTCATATTTGAGTGGAACCTCTTATGTTCCAACTTGTGCCCGTTGCCCCTCGTCCTCTCACTGGGAACCACTGAAAAGAGTCTGGCTCCCTCCTCCTTCAACCCTCCCTTGAGATACTTGTCAGCATTAATAAGGTCTCCCCTCAGCCTTCTCTTCTCCAGACTAAAGAGTCCCAGCTCTCTCAGTCTCTCCTCATAAGGGAGATGCTCCAATCCTTGAATCATCTTTGTTGCCCTTCGCTGGACTCTTTCTAGTAGTTCCCTGTCCCTCTTGAACTGGGGAGCCCAGAACTGGACACAGTACTCCAGTTGTGACCTTACCAGTGCAGAGTATGAATTCGTTCATTCTGCACAATGTCATTATGGATCTAAAACCTTTCCTACATTGCCATGTGGGTCATGAAGCCAGCAGGCTGTCTATAGCTACAAGCTGCATTGTTTTTTTTCATATTTGTCTCTGCTGGCATGAGCCAGTTCACAGATCAGCCCACTGCAAATGTGTGTCCAGTCAGGCACACATTGGGATGGTGTAGCCACCTTTAAGCCTGCACAAAAGCAAACACCCCCTGCTAGCACCTATCAGCAATAACGCAGCAATGCTCTTCTAACCAGGCAGGCAGTTAGACTGGTTTTTCGTCCATATTAACCTTTAGACTCCAGCTAAGTGTTTGTCGTGACTTCACTGAGGTCTGCTCTTGCCTGAAAAAAAAAAGACCACAAGTACTGTGTATCACGATTGAGAAACTAATTTTTAAATATTTAAACTACTTGGAAGCTGTACTTAAAAAGGCCCAGATTTTTAAAGAGAAATAGGGAATAGTTTTTGTTTTCAGCTTTGTAAGCACTCTTGCAGCTTGCCTGTCTCCCTTTCCAACATCTTTTCCTAAACAAAGATCCCAGTGGATCCTAAAACATTTAGACAGTTATTGCCCACGATTTTCCATGCTGGAAAAACTGTCTTGTGGCATAGTATTGGCACTGCAGCTGGACAGCCACGTAGGAAGGGGTGCAGAAAAATAAATTATTTTCTAGGTAACACAAATGTATCCGTTGATATTGATTTATAAGTATCTCTAATCATCTGCTGAGCCAAGAACAGCTTTTACATTTGCCCTTCTAGTCCGATATTTTGTAACTTAGTGCAAATAAATGCTCCAGCGTTTCTCATCCTGTCTTGAAGTAGATTTTTTAGAGTGCTACTGATAATCAGTTCCAAAGTGCACACGCTATATATTAACCTAGGTTAATATATACATATATGTCTGCATGTCTGTGAATAGCAGGGCGCTTCGTGCAGAGCTGTCTCGGTGTGACGCCGAGAGTCTCTTGCCTCAGAATTAGAATGAAAAATAGCAGTGTGGTTGGAGTTTGTTACAGCTTGGCTGACTTAAGAGGACGGAGTGGATGAGCTACAGCCAACTATGAAAAGCCTCTCAATTGCAAGCCCGTGCCCTCGTGCGGAATTTCAGTCATCCAGATATCTTCTTGGACAGTAAAACAGGACCGTGCAAACAGTCTATGAGTTTCCTAGGCTCCAGTCATGACAATTTATGAATGCAAATGCTAGGTGAGCTGACTGGATAATGCACTGCTTGACCTCCTTCTCAGAAACGGGGAGGAAGTGATGGCAAATATGGCTGTAGACAGCAGTTTGGGTTGCTGTGACCACCAGGTGATCGAACTGAGGATCTGGAGAAAGGCCAGGAAGGCAAGCAGCAGATCTGAGGCTTGGACTCTGGAGGAGCAGATATTGGTTTATTCAAGGTAGAAAAGAAGCAGGGTAGGTAGGGCTCCCAGCTTTGCCATTGAACAAAAAGAGAGCGTGCAAGATGGGAAACAATGGCAGAAAAAGTCTAAGTGCAATGGTATTCTGGATGAAATCAGGAAGGCCAAAGCCAAGCTGGAACTAAAAATTTTCTAGGGATAAATAGTCCAACAAGAAGGATTTCAACAAGTAGCAGCTGGGATTCAACAGAAAATAACCTCACTCTTCTCAAGCAAAGTGTCCTTTCAGACCTACGTGCATACCAACATGGTTCATAAAGGCGTGGGACAGCAGAAGAGCAACTACTTAGAGAATCTAGACGTCAGATCTGTCCTATAATCACCTATGATTTCTAATTATTTCTGTTCAAACAGTAAGGACGCTGGTATATTTTGTTATTGTTGTTAATTTTGTGATCAGTTCCTAGTTCAGCCACTGCAGGTGTAGTTAGGCTGAAAGGGGTAGGATGCAAGTAGCAGCAGAATAGGAGAAGGAAAAGCAAGGGATGGATCCGTTTTCTAATCCTGTTGCCATGAAATTCCAGTCTGTTCTGCTGCCAACAGAGCTTTCTAGGTACATCTGCAGAGCACAGCACAGCAGGATTTCTTGATAGTCAGCAACTACTCATAGGAGTGCTAAAAAGCTGCAAAGCACTTTTCTAAGGTTTTTGTGCTGTCAGCCACTGGCCTAGAGAACCTCAACCCAAGCAATGACAGACCTCAGGGATATGCTAAGGTTAAGAGGGGAAAATTCATGTAGTTAGTGTTTTTTCATTTTCTGTGAAGAGCTATCACTCTTTCCACCCCGTATCTTGCAGAAGTTAGTTAATCACAAACCAGGGCAAGGCTCTGTGGCATTTGAAGTTATTTGTGTTTTTACCTGTGTATGAGAGTTTTGAGAAGGGCTGCAGGGATGGCCATTTCAGAACAGAAATAATTTGAGCAAAGTTGTGTAGAGTCTTTCTAAACACACTACTGGTACAAACCTAGTTGTCATTAGTGTTCCTGGGAACAACCAACTAGTGAATCACTTTACTGGATCATCACCTACCTAAAAAAACCAGCCAACCAAACAAAACCACCCACACCAAACCAAAAATAAGTTAGGGGCGCAAAGGGCAAATCCATGGCTTCTCCTGAATTTAAGTTACTTGTATCCACAATCTTCCAAGTCACCCAGGCATGCTGGTTCAGCACCCGTCAGTTACACATTTATTCCTGTGCTTTAAAACTATTGGACTATTGGGGAGCATTAGCAGCCTTACCTGTACCTCATCAGACAGAACTGACACTTCCAGTAAAAAGAGATAACAATAGACAGATACAGCAATAAAAGTAGTTAACATGCTTAATATGCTAATCCTGCAGATTACTGCAAGTCTCACTTTCAGTTGACCAGCCACTGTACTCAGAATATTAATATTAGGAGCAGTATTGAATTTTTTTTTAATGGAAGACTCTGTTTTGAAGACAAAACTGTTGCATCAATATGCTTCTCTGTGAGGTAAACTTTATTTCCATTAATGTACTCTGATTCTCAGCCTAAAGGAACTTTTGCTGTCTCATAACTCAGGATGAACAGTCAGAGACTGTAACACAGATATTGGCCACCTGAACGTTAGGCCTCCAACTTCTGCATATTCTGCATAATATTTATTCTAACATTTCTGTTAGGACAGTTAGTTAGCTGTAGTAGAGTATATTGGCTGTATTTTAGGAAGTATATGACTATATCACAGCTGCCTGACTAATCTGGGAGCCTTCTGTGTTGGAGTGACTGCACCAGTGGACAAGGGAAGAGCAACCAATGCCATCAACCTTGACTTCTGTAAGGTCTTTGACATGGTCCCACACAACATCCTTGTCTCTAAATTAGAGAGATATGGATTCAATGGATAGACTATTAGAAGGATAAGGAAGTGGCTAGATGGTGGCATCCAAAGAGTTGCAGTCAATGGCTCAATGTCCAAATGGAGATCAGTAGCAAGCAGTGTCCCTCAGGTGTCTGTATTGGGACCTATAGTGTTCAATATCTTCGTTAATGACATCATCAGTGGAGTTGGGTGCACTTGCTCAGCAAGTTTGCTGATGACACAAAGCTAAGTGGTGCACTTGATACACTAGAGGGATGGAATGCCATCCAGAGCATCCTTAACAGGCTGAAGAAGTAAGCCCATGTGAACCTCATGAAGTTCAAGGAGGCCAAGTGCAGGTCCTGCATCTGAGTCCAGGCAATTGCCAATAGCAGTACAGACTAGGGGATGAATGGATTGAGAGTAACCCTGTGGAGAAGGACTTGGGGACACTAGTGGATGAAAAATCGGACATGAGCTGGCACTGTGCGCTTGCAGCCCAGAAAACCAGCAGTATCCTGGGCTTCATAGATAAAAGCATGGCCAGCAGGTCATGGGAAGTGATTCTCCCTCTCTAATCTGCTCTCATGAGACCCCACCTGTAGTACTGCATCCAACTCTGGGGCTCCCAGCCCAAGGAAGATATGAGCCTATTAGAGCAGGTCCAGAGGAGGGCCAGAAAAATGATCAGAGGGCTGGAGCACCTCTCCTATGAGGGCAGGCTGAGAGAGTTGGAGTTGTTCAGCCTCACTGTGCCTGCTGATCCACCAGATCCATGTTTGAGCACATGCCAGGACCTGTTGTCTCTTCACACTGAGCTGGCATCAAAATGTTGAGACTCTTTAACTGAATAGACATACACTGGCAGCTTTCTGCACTAATTGTACCAGTTTTGCAAACGAATTACCAAGTATGTGCTAGAAGAATTACAAGTATGTGCCCCATCCCTGGAGGGGTTCAAGGCCAGGCTGGATGTGGCCTTGAGCAACATGCTCTAGTGGGAGGTGTCTCGGCCCCTGGCAAGGGGGTTGGAACACGATGATCTTTGAGGTCCCTTCCAACCCTAACCATTCTATGATTCTAAGAGTGTTTTTCATAGTTTCTTTTATCACTTTAAAACAACAAACAATGAAGTTCCTTTGTATCTGAATAACATCATCAATAATTTCATCACACTGACATTCTCAGGTGGTTTCAGGTGGGTGTATAAAAGGCAAAATCCTCAGACCTTTGCAACTGTTTTTCAGTCTCATAGGGACTCTTTAAGGCTTGTAGTCTTGTCCTTACCCACATCAGCATGATCAGCAATACCTTCCTATTCACTAAACACCTGCAGAATTAATTTAAAAACCCAGAGACCTGTCTTCATGCTCCTGGAGAGTAGAGCTTATCCCCACAGACAGCAGTGCCATGAACTGTGTCACATTGACCCACCAGTGTTTTGTCTCTTCACCACAACCAAATGAATGTCTGTGGTAGAAACGCCCTTCTCACTCTTCAGCAGTCAGGGGCTGCTTGGCCTTTATTCCTCCTGCTACTTTCCCTGCCTCTGGGGCTTCTCTTTGCCAGGTGGCAAGGCATGTTGTTCCAAGCTCCACTGAAGAACACATCAGCCTGCTCCTGGCTCCACACGCGCATTCAGAAATGCAACATAAAATGATATAAAATATAGTAGAAAAATGAAGTTCATTTCTGCTAGTAACCTTTCTCATTTGCATCCTTGAAAGTATTTTTGGAGCTGAAAGCCAAGGATAGAATAGAATAGAATAGAATAGAATAGAATAGTTATGCTAAATGATGCATATAGTTCTGCAGGATAAGCTCTGACCTAGGGCTGAGGGCTCCATCCAGGAGAGCAGGTCTCTCCAGTGCAGGTCCCAGGCCCATCCAGGCGACAGGGGCAAATCCCTCTGGCAGGGACTGAAGGCTCCAGGCTGAGCTGGGACACATCCTCCGGGTCCTTGGCAGGGGACAGTGTATGTGAGGGTCCTGGGAGGCCAGTCCCAGCCTATGAGCACCCCAGGACCCTGCAGAAGTGGAGTTGCACTGCCCGTATGTTCTCCTTGAGGTATTTATAATAGGCCATTGGAGGTTCTCTTCGTGAAGCCGATTTGATTGTGCCTGGCCTATGAGCACCCCAGGACCCTGCAGAAGTGGGCTTGCACTGCCCATATGTTCTCCTTGAGGTATTTATAATGGGCCACTGGAGGTTCTCTTCATGAAGCCAATTTGCTTGTGCCTGAGATGGTGAGGGGTCTGGAGCACAGGTCTTATGAGGAGAGGCTGAGCTGGGGTTATTCAGCCTGGAGAAGAGGAGGCTGAGGGGAGACCTTATTGCTCTCTACAACTCCCTGAAAGGAGGGTCTCTTTTCCCAAGTCACAGGCGACAGGACAAGAGGAAATGGTCTCAAGTTACACCAGGGGAGGTTCAGGCTGGATATTAGGAAAAAATTTTTCACTGAATGGATTATCAGACATTGGAATGGGCTGCCCAGGGAGGTGGTTGAGGCACTATCCCTGGAGGTGTTCAAAAGATGGGTTGATGTAGTGCTGGAAGATATGTTTTAGTGATGGTGTTGCTTTTTGTTTGTTGTGTGGTTGTTTATTTTTGTCAAAATTAGGTTGACGGTTGGACAAGATGATCTTTAAGGTCCCTTCCAACCTAGAAGATTCTGTGATTCTGTGATGATTGCACTGTTCTTTAAATGTAGTGATAAGACCAGGCGTAATGGTTTTAAATGGAAAGAGTCGATTAGATATAAAGATGGAATTCTTTACTGTGAGGGTGGTGAGACACTGGAACAGGTTGCCCAGAGAAGCTGTGGCTGCCCCATCCCTGGAGGGGTTCAAGGCCAGGCTGGATGGGGCTTTGAGCAACCTGGTCTGGTGGGAGGTGTCCCTGCCCAGGGCAGGGGGTTGGAACTCCATGATCTTTAAGGTCCCTTCCAACTCTAACCATTCTATGATTCTATGATCCTAATGTTATTTGAGCATTATCAAACAAAACTTTGTTACAGCTAAGAAGCATCCAGGTGACTGCACATATTCAGATATCAAAAATGCTAGGACATGGAGATGAGAAATGGCCACAACAGCACCGGACACGGTGTTGTTTTACAGATCAGTTCTGTTCTGCCTCTGCTTATCTCCTCTCACTTCGCTGGGGTTGCGGCATCCCATCCCACGCTTAAATCCACTGGAAATTTCCCCAGGAAGATTTTTTACAGATCAGTTCTGTTCTGCCTCTGCTCATCTCCTCTCACTTCGCTGGGGCTGCAGCATCCCATCCCACGCTTAAACCCACTGGAAATTTCCCCAGGAAGATTAAAAAGCCAAAGTGATTGCATAGTTCATAAAACTGAAGGGCAAAACCTGCAGGGGAAAGTAGAAGCCAGCTTGACTATTTGTGCTTGCAAACTGCAATGTTTATCTACCATGAATGACAAGTGTCTAATGAAGCTGCCAGCAAACAGCCCATCAACAGAAACAAAAATTAGGAATACAGTCAGGGAATGCACTCAGAATAATGATTTTTTAAGATCCCAGAGATCATAACACAAGAGGACAACGATTAGCAGGAGTCATAGACCGAAGGGCAGATGGCAGCCTGAGGGTCTGGGACTGGCCAAGCGAAAGCATTCATTTCTGCTCTAACAGAAGTGCTGTCTCCCTCTGACTGCTGCCGCTGTGACAGAAATAGAAATGCACAAAATGTCAAGCTCTTAAACAAAGCGGTCAGAGGTACCAATGAGGAAGTTAAAGTTCAGGCATCCAAATCCGAGTGAGACACCGAGAGCACCTGGCTGTCTTCTGTTAGCCTCCCAACACTACTGAGTGCATAGAGCTGCTCCCAGCCTGCTCCCTCGCAGGTTTTTCTGCCATCCTTTGTTACAAAATGCCAAAAATACAATTTTTTTTTTTTTTAAAGTATAATTTCCAGTGGAAACTTTGGGAGAGGAAAGAGTCATAGGTATTTCCCCCTTTTCTTGCAATACATTTCAGCGGTGACAAGAAGAGAAACACTTGAACTGACTTTCCATTGACCAAATATGCACAGTTTTTTTGCTGCTTATCAGCTGCTGGAATCATGCTCTTCATGCAAAGGCTCTTTGAACTAACTAAAGTGCCAAATTTAGATTTGAGTTTTGCAGCAAGGCCTGTGTTAGCAGGATGCAGTAGCTCTGCAGCAGCCCCACAGCCTGCCCCCGTCTCTCTTCCCTTCCCTCAGCAGAGGTGGGGGTCTCCCATAAGCTGGGGGGCCAGACCCCAGTCCCACCTAGGAAAGGGGAGCTTCGGTGAAGCTGTAGCTCTCAGGCAGGGGGGAAATCTGAGTACAGGTACGGTCATTAAAAGGGTCCCCATATGTGCTGTAAGGCTTCACAACATACTACAGGGGCATACGGTGGTGTTGGTCTCAGTTTCAGATATTTTGGGCCCAACATCTGCTTGCTGGGAAGCTACTGAATCCTGCTCAACACCTGCAGTGATTGCTGCCAGGAGATCTCCAGCACACGTGGATCTCCTGCTCAGGGCTTGCCCATGTGTGTGGTGGCACACAGCTCCTTGGTGCAGCACCTTGCAGCCTGGCACAACTGTATTTCTGTGTCTTCTCTGAGCTCCACTGCCCACTTTCACACCCTGGGTTCTTACCCAGTTTCTGGGCTCCCCAGTTCCAGAAGGACAGGGAACTGCTGGAGAGAGTGCAGCAGAGGACCACAAAGATGATGAGGGGCCTGGAGCATCTCTCTTATGATGAGAGGCTGAGGGAGTTGGGGCTTTTTAGTCTGGAGAAGAGAAGACTGAGGGGGGATCTGATCAACACCTATAAATACTTCAAGGGTGGGTGTCAGGAGGATGGGGCCAGTCTTTCTTCAGTGACAGGACAAGAGGTAACGGGTACAAACTTGAACGTAATAAGTTCCACCTAAACATGAGGAGAAACTTCTTTCCTGTGAGGGTGGCAGAGCCCTGGAAGAGGCTGCCCAGAGAGGTGGTGGAGTCTCCTTCTCTGGAGACATTCAAACCCGCCTGGACACGTTCCTGTGCAACCTGCTCTGGGTGGCCCTGCTTTGGCAGGGGGGTTGGACGAGATGATCTCCAGAGGGCCCTTCCAACCCCATATAATTCTGTGATTCTGTGTTTCTCTCACTGTGTTTGAGATGCTGTGTGGTGGCAGAGACCACGAGACATGAGTCAGCAGCAGCAATGAACGATCTGGCTCTCATGCCTCTTTAATGAGGAGATGGTATCTGACCCTATCACTGCTTACTGTTTTGCTTTTGAACATTCATTTAATTATTCAGCATTTCTTTGAGGAGGCTCAGACTCCATAGGCTGTAATAACCATGTGGGATCTACCAAGCAAAACTAGCACTGCTAGCAACAGGCAGACCAGCCTGGACGTCAGCTCTTCAAATCTGTTTTGCTGCCTAGGGAAAGAAAATATGTAAAGTAAGCATTTTGGTGGCTCCTTCATTATATATGAAGTGTGAAAAGACAGATGAAGAAACACAGAGTTTACTTTGAGAGGGTTTAGCTTCCTCCTCAGAAAATTGGCCATCTACTCAGAGTCCATTAACTGACAACCTCCACCTTGGTGTTTTGGGGGTAATCATTAAAGCCTGGCTTGATCGTTGCTCAGGAAAAATGACAGAGTCTCCAGCCAAGCACTCAGGCAAGGCAGATTTACTGCATGAACTCATCTTCAACAGACTTTTCTCACCAATATTTTCCTGTTTAAAAACCTCAGGCTAGAACAAAAATGCCAGGCATTCCCTTTGATGCTCAGTTGAGCATTTAAGAAGGTACGAGATGTCTCTAGCACAGCTCATCCTTTCTTTCCATTGGTCTGTCCAGTGAGAAACATGATTTTCTTTCTATACCATGGGATTTATGCTGGATTTTATTGCTTTAGTTCCAGGTATTTTCTAGCTATAAGTTTTTAGTGGGTGGGGATTTTTTATATCTGTCCAGGAGTTGGTCCAGGGCTGGGTTAGGTACTTCTGCACTGTAACATTTTTGCTTTGAATTGTCTACTTCCTCTTTGGGAACACCACGCTCTAGAAAAGCTGCAAGTATTTAGCATGTCTTGGCTCCTCCTAAAGCAAGTACTTAAACATAGGCTTAATATTAAGATGATGATTTATTTCAGTGTTATTAATTGTTCACAGTAGGGGGAACAGAGCATCTCTCATGCAAGGGGAGACTGAGAGAGCTGGGATTGTTCAGCCTCGAGAAGTGAGGGCTCAGGGGGACTTTAGCAATGTTTATAAATATCTGGTGGAAGGTGCAGAGAAGACAGAGCCTGGTTCTTCTCAGTGTCGTCAAGTGACAGAAAAGGCAACGGGCAGAAACTGAAACACAGGAAATTTTGTCTGAACAA
Organism: Calidris pugnax; assembly: GCF_001431845.1. Lineage (NCBI taxonomy): Eukaryota > Metazoa > Chordata > Aves > Charadriiformes > Scolopacidae > Calidris > Calidris pugnax. The sequence goes on along the minus strand of NW_015090830.1, from coordinate 26,150,770 downwards.
AAGAGAACACTTTTCTGTTGTGGGGGTGGTTGAACACTGGAGCAAGTTGCTGAGAGAGGTTTTGGAGATACTCTTTGGAGACATTAGAAGCCTGACTGGACACAGCCCTAGGCAACCTGCTGTAGCTCACCTTGCTTTGAGCAGGAGGGTTAGACTGGACAGTCCATGGAGGTGTCTTCCCACCTCAACTGTTCTGTGATTTTGTGGTTGCCATTGCAGCTTGCCATCAGGCCAACAGGAGAAGAACCCCAGCTCCCTTGGGTTCCCTTGCTCGGTTTTCTTTTGTCAGGAGCCACCCTGTGTTCCTAGGAGAATCTTTTTGTTCTGATTGCAACCAAAAATGTATTAAGCAGCCTAGAGTCCAGCAGTGGCAGCTCCTCCTCCTTCACTGTTTGTTTGAAGCCTCTCTTCAGAATCAAGTGATGATTTTCCATGACAAGTCAGCAACGTCAATAAAGTTAGTGTGGTCTTGTGAACCACAGCTGTGGACTGCTGCAAAATCCTGAACCCAAGGTTTCCACTGAAGGAGTGAATAGTAAAAACAGAGACACAAACCAGTGGAGACACTCACAGACTTCTCGGTCTAGCACCGAAACAAGCACCTAGCACCCTTGAAAACCTCATGTTAAAGATAATAAATACTGACTTCCAGCTGTAGCGTAGGCTTGCAACGGCAGAGGCTCCAACAAAAGGCTACAAATATTGCTTGAACCTGCAGAATAAAATAATCACCGCTTGAAATGACGCCAGGCTGTCCCAGGTAACTTGCTGCAAACTGTGACAGCCCATGGATCCCAGCTGCAGAACTTGTGCTCTTTAAAGGACACCACAGATCTCCACATATCTGCCGTAGCACTGCCATTTTTCTACACCCATTCCCATGGCTTTGCGTTCTCTCTCTTGCTTTCCTTAACTATTCCTTGGAGCCAGAAAGTAATTAACTGAAACTAACCACAAGCGTTCTCCATTAGAATTTGTCTTCCAGTAAGTCTGAGCACAGCCCACCAGCTAAGATGGACCTGAAGAACGTACTACCAAAAAAAAAAAAAAAATCAGAAGTAATTACCACGCTAGACAAACATTTCTGCATTTTTATTCTTACAGTTTGAAGTGCGATGCTTTGTTGGCCCAGTGTTTAACCTTTTCATCTGCACCTATCCTCTTGCAGAGCTAGACAAAAGCTGGACACGGTACTTGTGAGACCTCACCTGGAGTACTGTGTCCAGCTTTGGAGTCCTCAACACAGGAAGGACATGGACCTGTTGGAAGGGGTCCAGCGGAGGGCCATGAAAATGATGAGAGGGCTGGAGCACCTCTGCTATGAGGGCAGGCTGAGCAAGTTGGGATTGTTCAGTCTGGAGAAGAGAAGGCTCCGAGGAGACCTTATAGCAGCCTTCCAGTACCTGAAGGGGCTACAGGAGAGATGGGGAGAGAACATTTTATGAGGGCATCTAGCGATAGGACAAGGGGTAATGGTGTTGAACTGGAAGAGGGGAGATGTAGGTTGGATACTAGGAATCCAAAAAAAAAAAATCAGAAGTAATTATCACACTAGACAAACATTTCTGCATTTTTATTCTTACAGTCTGAAGTGTGATGCTTTGTTGGCCCAGTGTTTAACCTTTTCATCTGCACTTACCCTCTTGCAGAGCTAGACAAAAGCTGGACACAGTACTCGTGAGACGCCACCTGGAGCACTGTGTCCAGCTCTGGAGTCCTCAACACAGGAAGGACATGGACCTGTTAGAAGGGGTCCAGCGGAGGGCCATGAAAATGATGAGAGGGCTGGAGCACCTCTGCTATGAGGACAGGCTGAGCAAGTTGGGATTGTTCAGCCTGGAGAAGGCTCTGGGGAGACCTTATAGCAGCCTTCCAGTACTTAAAGGGGGCCTACAGGAGAGATGGGGAGGGAACATTTTATGAGGGCATCTAATGATAGGCCAAGGGGTAATGGTGTTAAACTGGAAGAAGGGAGATGTAGGTTGGATACCAGAAAGAAATTCTTTCCTGTGAGGGTGGTGAGACACTGGAACAGGTTGCCCAGAGAAGCTGTGGCTGCCCCATCCCTGGAGGGGTTCAAGGCCAGGCTGGATGGGGCTTTGAGCAACCTGGTCTGGTGGGAGGTGTCCCTGCCCAGGGCAGGGGGGTTGGAACTCAATGATCTTTGAGGTCCCTTCCAACTCTAACCATTCTATAATTCTATATAGGTCAAAATGGCAAATTTTGGGCAATATACTAATTTCTCTTTGCTGAGCTTTTGTTCTACATTTCTTGGCTTTACATATGCAAGCAAGGCTTAAGGGTAGATTGGCTTTCATAACAAATAAGCAACATATTGGGCAGAAAATAAGATTTTGGTGAGATCTGCATCTTGGTTTTCTAATCTCCCTGGCATGATGCCATTTTTGTCAGTGGCTTTTCTGACTCTCAAACAGGAAAGGTGACTGTCACCCTCCTTTAGTTAAGTGTTCTGGAGAGGTTTAGTAAACTTCTCACCATCAGCCTGTCTGCAGTGTTTGTCAGCAACTCTGCTGGAGAAACGCTTCTGTTTTGGAAAGACACAAAATGCATAAACACTTTCAGGGCAAGGTCTTGGAGCAGTCAAAGAAATGAAATTGATGGGCTAAAAAGAAGCAGAGGAGACAATGTGCCCTCATTTCCCCTTCAAAATTAGCACCTTATAGGACCATGTCTTCAGGAGAATAACCAGACCGGATGGATAACCAAAGACATTTCTTTACTTTCAGTCTGAAACTCTGTATTGCTCAGAGAGAGTGTAACGTTCATTTATTGCCTTTACAGCTATAGAAGTCTTGGGGTTACCATTACACTGGTAGCAAAGCAGAGACAACTTCCCACCGTGCTTCCCCGGGAAGCCAGTGGAGGCTGAGGCAGAGCACTGATGGTGGATGGGGACAGGGACACAGCTGCTCCCACCCACCTGCTCTCGTGCCATTCTCCAAATATCCCCCTGTGCCACTTCTTCCTTCCAGTTTGTCCCACCCGGTCATTTTTAAGATTTCCATCTCTTCTAAATCTGGTTCCTTTTGCTTTGGTTTTCCTCATCACCAGGTTCAGAATGGCTGCTCCATCCCTGGACACCCAGAGTAAGTGCTAGGGCCCTGTCTCTTCTTGAATAAAGTCCAGTTTCTGTGACATGAGCTGTGGCGAGCAGAAGAGGTCAACTGCCCTCACTTGCTTAACAAGGGAGTAAAAGTATGAGGGCTGACAGTGAGAACGATTTTGGTTGGGTTTAGATGAAATCTGATCTATGAACTGCAGACCTAGCTTACAGATGTCCAAACTAAACACAGAGCAGAGGTAATCAACTTTGTTCTCGTTGCTTCAAAAGCCTAGTCTGTAGGTTGTTTGGGTGGTGGGTGGTTGTTGGTTTTTTCCTTTTTTTGAACCTCTAGGTAGCGTCAGGACAGTACCACATTTTATATAGCAGGAACTAAAGATGGAGACATCAGTATTTGGTGGATTCATTTATCAAGCACCAATTAACACGCTCCGGTCGTTGTCCCCCTGTACTTGGCACTGGTGAGGCCTCACCTTGAGTACTGTGTCCAGTTTTGGGCTCCCTACCATAAAAAAGACATTGAGACAGGACAAGAGGAAATGGCCTCAAGTTGCGCCAGGGGAGGTTCAGGCTGGATATTAGGAAAAATTTTTTCACTGAAAGGGTTATCAGCCATTGGAATGGGCTGCCCAGGGAGGTGGTTGAGGCACCATCCCTGGAGGTGTTCAAAAGACGGGTTGATGTAGTGCTGGGAGGTATGGTTTAGTGATGATGCTCCTTGTTTGTTGTGTGGGTGTCTATTTTTGTCAGTGAGGTTGACGGTTGGACAAGATGATCTTTAAGGTCCCTTCCAACCTAGAAGATTCTGTGATTCTGTGATTCAAAAGTTAAGAGCTTTGTTGTCAAGTTGCAACACATTCATGGCTACCTTTGATTTACAGCACATGATTCTGCACATGAACGGTTTCTGACACAATAAATACCTTCATTCACTGGAAAACAAAGGAAAGCATCTATTTAAAAGTGTGTCTCCGTCCTGTGGAATTTAGGAAGAACTCCTGGAAAGACTGAACAAGGCATGCTGTGGGATTTTTCACCTACTCCAAGTTAGGCAAGTACTAATGTGAGCTACAGCTTCAACGTGTATCCCAGTAAGTGTGATGCACACTTTCTGAGATCCTGAGCCTTATCCAATACAAGCTCTAAACGGCTTACAGGAAAATCTTACAGACACGCATAGCCCATATCCTCTCTATGTTCTTAAAGGCAATAAATCTTCAGAATATGCTTCAAGGGGATTATTAAATAACCTGTAGCAAATTTCAGTGTTCTTTGCTGATCTGAATGCCGTCCTCTAACCTAAAAATCCTTCAGAGTATTTGCTATATTCTGGAGCTTATACTGGCTGTCTTTTAAAATATTTTTGAAAAACTAGAGCAACATACTGTAGTGCAACTTCCCCTACATTGTCTTTCTTTTCTTCCCCATTAACTAATGGAATTAAATGTTCCTTATTTCTGGTCGAATTCCTTTTTACTACCTTGCTAGTTATAACTTATTTTGAAGCTTCAGCCCTTCTGACTTTATGCACACTGAAGGGGGCCTGCCTCATTTCCCCTTCAAAATTAGCACCTTATTAGGACCATGTCTTCAGGAAAATAACCAGATGGCGGGATAACAAAAGGCATTTCTTTACTTTCAGTCTCAAACTTCGTATTGCTCAGAGAGAGTGCAAGATTCATTTATTGCCTTTACAGCTATAGAAGTCTTGGGGTTACCATTACACTGGTAGCAAAGCAGAGACAACTTCCCACCGTGCTTCCCCGGGAAGCCAGTGGAGGCTGAGGCAGAGCACTGATGGTGGATGGGGATGGGGACACAGCTGCTCCCACCCACCTGCTCTCGTGCCATTCTCCAAATATCCCCCTGCGCCACTTCTTCCTTCCAGTTTGTCCCACCCAGTCATTCTTAAGATTTCCATCTCTTCTAAATCTGGTTGCTCTTGCTTTGGTTTTCCTCATCACCAGTTTCAGAATGGCTGCTCCATCCCTGGACACCCAGAGTAAGTGCTAGGGCCCTGTCTCTTCTTGAATAAAGTCCAGTTTCTGTGACATGAGCTGTGGCGAGCAGAAGAGGTCAACTGCCCTCACTTGCTTAACAAGGGAGTAAAAGTATGAGGGCTGACAGTGAGAACGATTTTGGTTGGGTTTAGATGAAATCTGATCTATGAACTGCAGACCTAGCTTACAGATGTCCAAACTAAACACAGAGCAGAGGTAATCAACTTTGTTCTCGTTGCTTCAAAAGCCTAGTCTGTAGGTTGTTTGGGTGGTGGGTGGTTGTTGGTTTTTTCCTTTTTTTTAACCTCTAGGTAGAGTCAGGACAGTCCCACATTTTATATAGCAGGAACTAAAGATGGAGACATCAGTATTTGGTGGATTCATTTATCAAGCACCAATTAACACGCTCCGGTCGTTGTCCCCCTGTACTTGGCACTGGTGAGGCCTCACCTTGAGTACTGTGTCCAGTTTTGGGCTCCCTACCATAAAAAAGACATTGAGGTGCTGGAGCGTGTCCAGAGAAGGGCAACAAAGATGGTGAGGGGTCTGGAGCACAAGTCTTATGAGGAGAGGCTGAGGGAACTGGGGTTATTCAGCCTGGAGAAGAGGAGGCTGAGGGGAGACCTTATTGCTCTCTACAACTCCCTGAAAGGAGGATGTAGCCGGGGGGGGTCGGTCTCTTTTCTCAAGTCACAGGTGACAGGACAAGAGGAAATGGCCTCAAGTTGCGCCAGGGGAGGTTCAGGCTGGATATTAGGAAAAATTTTTTCACTGAAAGGGTTATCAGCCATTGGAATGGGCTGCCCAGGGAGGTGGTTGAGGCACCATCCCTGGAGGTGTTCAAAAGACGGGTTGATGTAGTGCTGGGAGGTATGGTTTAGTGATGATGCTCCTTGTTTGTTGTGTGGGTGTCTATTTTTGTCAGTGAGGTTGACGGTTGGACAAGATGATCTTTAAGGTCCCTTCCAACCTAGAAGATTCTGTGATTCTGTGATTCAAAAGTTAAGAGCTTTGTTGTCAAGTTGCAACACATTCATGGCTACCTTTGATTTACAGCACATGATTCTGCACATGAACGGTTTCTGACACAATAAATACCTTCATTCACTGGAAAACAAAGGAAAGCATCTATTTAAAAGTGTGTCTCCGTCCTGTGGAATTTAGGAAGAACTCCTGGAAAGACTGAACAAGGCATGCTGTGGGATTTTTCACCTACTCCAAGTTAGGCAAGTACTAATGTGAGCTACAGCTTCAACGTGTATCCCAGTAAGTGTGATGCACACTTTCTGAGATCCTGAGCCTTATCCAATACAAGCTCTAAACGGCTTACAGGAAAATCTTACAGACACGCATAGCCCATATCCTCTCTATGTTCTTAAAGGCAATCAATCTTCAGAATATGCTTCAAGGGGATTATTAAATAACCTGTAGCAAATTTCAGTGTTCTTTGCTGATCTGAATGCCGTCCTCTAACCTAAAAATCCTTCAGAGTATTTGCTATATTCTGGAGCTTATACTGGCTGTCTTTTAAAATATTTTTGAAAAACTAGAGCAACATACTGTAGTGCAACTTCCCCTACATTGTCTTTCTTTTCTTCCCCATTAACTAATGGAATTAAATGTTCCTTATTTCTGGTCGAATTCCTTTTTACTACCTTGCTAGTTATAACTTATTTTGAAGCTTCAGCCCTTCTGACTTTATGCACACTGAAGGGGGCCTGTAGAAGGGCTGGGGAGGGACTCTTTGCCAGGAGGTGTAATGATAGGACAAGGGGAAACGGTTTTAAATTGGAAGAAAAATGATTCAGATTAGATATCAGAAAGAAATTTTTTACTATGAGGGTGGTGAGGCACTGGAACAGGTTGCCCAGGGAAGCTGTGGCTGCCCCATCCCTGGAGGGGTTCAAGGCCAGGCTGGATGTGGCCTTGAGCAACCTGGTCTGGTGGGAGGTGTCCCTGCCCAGGGCAGGGGGGTTGGAACTCGATGATCTTTGAGGTCCCTTCCAACCCCAACCATTCTATGATTCTATGAATCCCCGATACAGAGGCACAACCTGCATGGTCAGCCATCCTCTAGCATGGACCAAGCTCAGTGGTGGCTGTGGTCTCGCTCGCGTGCTTCTGCCCCGGTGCTGCTCCAGGGATCCCCCGGCTGGCAAAGTAACAAAAATAAATTTACTCCTTCCATTCCCTCATTTCCCCTTCAAAATTAGCACCTTATAGGACCATGTCTTCAGGAGAATAACCAGACCGGATGGATAACCAAAGACATTTCTTTACTTTCAGTCTGAAACTCTGTATTGCTCAGAGAGAGTGTAACGCCGTGGTTTTGTGGTTGTTCCTGCATCCTGCTTGCCTGCTGCTTTTTCTCCGCCTTTGAGTTTTTAATACATTTTTTCAGTCACGGTCAATGCTTTGCCCAGTTTTACCCAACAGATGAGTAGTTCTCCATTCTTTCCTGTTTGCAGTTCCCCTGGCACAACTGTAAATTTCTGAATATTAAAATAAATACTTTTTTTTTTTTCTTCAAGGTTTTAACTTTATTCACCTTCTTGTGGAAAGAGTTCCCCCATTAAGACTAGGTTCCCTAGAAGACACTCTGTCCTGGTCTTTGTCTGCTGAAGGCTGCTCTTTGAAAGCCACTATCATTATTTTGCTTTCCTCTTCCTTCCTGACCTTAGAATAACTGACACCATCACTTTGCGATTATTTTTATCCAGATGACTCAAAAAAAAAATTTTTAAAAATGTATTTCAACACAGAAACCATAATTTTATTTGAAATTTGAGCTGCAAGAATTTTTAACTCAGTGCTGCACTATGTATGTTTTCTTATTAGAAAACTGCTCTGGTTGAAAGTCCTACAATTGCAGCAGCTTGAAAGCTACTTAACAGAATGTCACAAATAGCACTTTTGTTCTTCTTACATACCTTGTGCTAGCAAACCTCCCCACGTGTGGCAAACCTATTAGTCTGAAAGAGGAAGTGGTAAGTCTGTACCAAATTAATCTTTCAGTATCTATGGCAGTCGTCTTTTTTTGCTATTGGCAGCCTCCATTTTGAAGGGAGTGAGTTTTTCAGTTCAGTTCAGTTTCTCAGTAGGCTGGCTTAGAGTTTTGCCATCATCTGCCTCCAATTCATTTATCTCTTCCTGTAATTCATCCTCCAGGTCATAGTCCGAGACCGATTCAGTATTATCATTCCAGTAATCACCTTCATATCTCTCCAGTAAGTATTTCTGTGGTGCAATGTCGTCATCATCAGGAAGATTCCTTAGTTTTTTCTTCTTCATTTTCTTTTTAATCTGAGAAAGCTGCTGCTCCTGCTCTTCCGTCCAGGCAATGCCTTCTAGATCTCTTGAAACTTTCAGTCTTTTATAGTCCATTATCTGCTTATTCAACAGTTCATGATCAATACCAAAAAGGTTAGACCGCATGGGTGAATCCGAAGACTGAGTTGCTGAAGAAGAGAGTTTACTGTGGAAAGGAAAACAAATGTTGTAGGTTTTTTCCCCTGTGTATATTTTAAGGGGCAATGCTAATCGTGACAACTTGAGCATCACAGAAATAAACTGGGGCTTTCAGTTTGACTTCGTTAATGCTCTGTGTTCAGCATTGTGCTCCCTTTGTTAAGAAGGAAGAGATACCACTGTACCATGTCTCCGAGGACAGGCTGTGTATAAGCCTGTCAGCCTGTCAACAGATTGAATGGGAGGAAGCCAATAAAGCAGCTACATTCCAGATAAAACTGCTTGTTTCTGGCAAAAAGGCAAAGAGTGAGCACTGGAGCTGGGAGCCCCAAGGAAGTTAGACTTCTCCCAGTTTTTCCAAGAAGTGAGAAGCAGCAGCCTGTGCCCAAAACATGTCAGACAAACATATGAATGACAGTACATGGCACCTTAAGCTGGACTTGTGCATCTCCACAAGACACAAACAGAGGAAGATGTCAGGTTAGTCTGTCACAATGATTTCCTCCAAGAAGCTGTTTCTTATTTGCACCTGATGAACCATCCTGTGAGGCATTAAGGCACAAAAGGCATTTCCACCAACAGACTGCAGCACACAAGTGCAAAGCCGTTGGTTTTGAGAGCAACTGGTCCACAGAATCATCATTCCAACAGATCGTTCAGCCCTATCCCTCAATACCAAAAAATTCCTCACAGAAGAATGCTAAATTAACTTTTTGTTAACTTCAGGATATTTGTCAGTAAACTTGTAACTCCTGTATAACAAACCAAACTGATACCAGAAAAAAAGTGGCCAAGTAAACGCAGAGCTTTTATCCTCATGAGAAAATTAACAGCAAGAAACAAATATTACTGCTGCAAAGAATGTTTAAAAATTTAATTATCAAAAACACATTGAGTCTTGAATTCTTAGAAATTCTAAAAAAATTTCTCTTGTAAAAGTAAAGATACTCATACCAGAACAAGTAGTGGTTCTGCAAGTAGAGTCTGATGACTCTGTCACTCAGAGTACAGACACTGAACACAGCTGATTTCTAAGACACAAACACAGCTGATTTCTAAGACTGTGTTCTGATATTACCTCATGGGTCAGTTGCCTCTGAAAGCGTACACACTGTGCTGTTACAAGTGACAATTCAGTCATTCTCCACTGCTCATCAGAGGCCCAATTAGATATCAAAAACAGGCTTTCCCTTTCCGTATTTGCACACCTGTGGTCTACAGCAAGGTACCTGTGTACAAGAACCAATGGCGTAACAGCCTATGAAAATGTGTCTGCACTAAAATATGAAAGCAAAATAGAGCATATATATTAAAAAATAGTTTCCCTTGATTTTAATAAATGGGTGTAACTTTGGTAAAGAAAGGTTAAGCCACAAAATAAAATACCGTCCTCTGCATTTAATTTCTAGGATGACTACCTATTAGTTTTTGTCCTAGGCTATTCTGTAGCCTCTTCAGCTAATAAAAGGTCCCAACTGATTTCCTTAAAAGCTGAGATGCCTTTTCAGTAAGGTCTTCCAAAAAGTCCCTCTTCTGCTTTCCGTTTCCTCCTAACACCATTTGCTGAACTCTGAGATAACAGCAAAGTATACACCTAATTAAAATACACTTTCTGTCATGTCAAATAATACCCAATTCAAGTTGGCCAAGAGAGGTGAAAATGGACTCTTGTAAAATTCTTAATCACAAAACCCACCTAGAATCATTTTGAGATGTTTCTACTTCTTCTGGAGGTCCAAAATCAGCACTTGACAATAATTCCTCAATCTGTAAACACGTGAAAACAACACATATTAAAGGTCCTGTATTAAATTAACTTTGCTTACACCTACACAAGAAACAGACAAGTATTTAACAGCAAATATTTTATTTTCTACATGTTTGGAATATTTAGCAAAACCATTTCAAAATAGCCCTTCCTCCATTTGTATGAAACTGATTATACTTCTTGCCTGGGAAGTTTGTGTCAAATAGCATAAGTGATCCAGGGATTCCTACAAGGCTTTTTTGCCACATGTACATTCTGAACAGTTGGCTAGGGATTGTGTAACATATGTAATTTTTGTTTTATTTGGTCTTACTTCAGTCTTGCAAATCCTTTTTTCATAACACCCTTACACTGAGATTTTTTTCTCACGTCTTCCCCCTTTCTGCAAGCTTGTATTTCTATTATATGTAAATATTGAGTTCCAAACTCCCTTCTAACGTGGCTTCTAACCAGTAAAAGCTACAAATCTAGTATATTCAGTGCTTCGAAACTGTACCTAGTTGTGAAAATTTTATCTCATTTGGAATTTTTATTCCTACTTTTCTTTACATTGCTTCCCTTCTAATTCAGCATATTATTCTAGGAGTTGGATTGGATGCTCCTTCCCTGTCTTCCAATACTAAAAAATCAGGTTCAGCCATGTTATTTCAAGCTCTGTTATTCAAATATGTGGATTACTTGAATCTGATGATCCACGAAGTGTGAAAAGATGATCCACCTTAGTGGTTCCCAGAGCATTCACTGACAGAAGTTATAAAAGGAGGGTTTTTACTTGTCTTAAATGGTTAACTCTTGGTGCCTGTGCACTGAACTTGAAGGTAAGGTAGTTCAGGGGTTTTCTTCTTCAAAAAGAGTAAGTGATCATTTAACAAAGTTTGAGAAACAGTCATTAGTGGAACAGGTTCCACAATAACAGACCTGAAAGGCAGGACCTGCAGGAGTAGATATTTGTAGCTCCATCTAGGTATGTTAATAATAGTAATGACAAAGTGCTTCCATAATCACTCACTACTTGTTGCATAATTTTTTTGTGTTGATTAGAGGGGAGCACAATAATGAATATAAACATCTTTCAGGCGTGTTTAGTTCATTTCTATTCTCGTGCTTTTTGTTGACGCTAATGCAGGTGAAAAACATTTGCACTGTGGGTCAGAATATTGGCATGAAACTCCAAATTTTTCTGACCACAGGAAGTTCAAGCAGTTCACTGCATTTCTAGACAGTCTGAAGTTCTTGTTATCCCTTCCAGCTCTGCTAATACACACCACATGAGCCCATAAGTCACTAACAGTAATTGGCTGTAATAGTAACACATCTAAGAATAAGGCACTTCAGGGCACAGAAATATGAACACGCTGTTTTCAACTCATGTTCTTTCCATTCACATCAACAGCTTGAGGAGACCTTTTTAATGAAATTCCACTCACTGGTGTCATCTCTCTCTTCTAGAAAGCTCACTATTTAACACATCTCACTTCACAGTCTTAATGACAGCAAATTCCCATAAAACATCGTTATTCTAGCAACGCTTCAACTAATTAAAACTATCGACACCTTGACAGACAGATAATTTTACACATGAAAAAAGAAATCATATGAGTGAGCTTACACCTTCCATGCAAAGATCTGCACTTCCCTACAAACATTTAAACAACTCACAGATGGAAAAAGGTTGGGGTGAAAAAATAAAAATAAATATCAGTGATTAGATTCAATGGAATTTTAAAGCCACATAACATTTAAAATGCGGAATACAGCTCCTCAGACCTCATTTCAATAATCATGTATACCAGGCAAGAGATTAACTGCCTAGTCTGCATTATTCCTTAAAATTTTAATTTCATTTTTTAGGATTTCTTTATTAGCCTACAAACTTCTGTGAAAACTTCACTTCAGAAATGTTAATAGTAGCATCCAAAAAAGTTCATAAGGGAATAGCTACAAGGAGTTTTTTACACTGTATGTAAACATCAGTCTTACTCAGGACTCTTTGCTAAAACACGTTGGTACATGAAAAGGAAAGGGTATAGACAAATTCTGTTATTTAATGCAAATTGGTAGAGCAATCAAATTATCAGCTCTCTCTGTATTCCTAAGTATTATGGTATGCTAAGTCACCATGTTTGTATATCATTGTTTGCACACTGAGACACAGATTACAATTACCTCTTTTACAGCTGCAGCTTCTTTGTCTTTTACAAATACTATTGGAGGTACATTTCCTATAATCTGCTGACTCATCAGAAGATACCTGGCAAAAATACAGCATTTACCAGTGTGAGTAACAGTACAGCAACTCGGGACAGATAAAATATGTTAAATTAATTCCAGCAGTACTGCAAGTTTCAGGATATGGTTTGCAAAACTGACAATCTGATGGTTCTTTCAGGTTAGTGCTAAGCAATACCCAAATTCTCCAAATAATCCCAACTCTGACAGTGTAACATCACAGAAAAAAACACTAGCTGCAAATCCCACTGAGTACTGACGATATTAGATTTGTCTCCTATATGCACAAGCTGGTGCAGGTCTTTCCCTACTTCATTCAGGTTCCTTATTCCCACTGTAGGGGTGAGAGTAGCTGAGGATAGAGCTCTCACAGCAGGGCAAGACAAGCAGACCTACATGCTAGCTGCAGGAAGGACTGACATGGCTCCCCTTGTCTTCTTTGCAGCCAGGAACACTCCTCCTCAGAGAGTGGAAGCTGCTGGATAGCAGAGGGTAAGGCAAGGAAAGAAAGAGAGACAAAAATCTCTGCGATATCCTAAAAACTCATTGGACCCTCTGCCAAAAATGGGTTAAAGCATCACAGTACACGGTAGCATCCCCACATTTATGTTTTAGTATCAGTATTGTGAAGAACTTCTGTAATATCAGTCATCCCTTCTGGTGGTCCAAATTGTCCCTAGTGATCAGAATTGCCCAGTGAATCTGCTAAGGAGATCTTGTAATTGCCAGTCCTCTTGTGCAGCATCCTACTCTGGCCTACTGCCTTGCACAGCACATCCAGCCCACCATCATTAGTACAACAAAGTGAGACTGCATCCAGACTCCTCTTTCTTTCTGCTCAGCCCAGTCCCATCCTAGGAAAGCACAGAAGCCAAATGAGCCAGCTGTGCTTCAGCAGGAAAACACACAGCTGGGCTAACACAGCCACCCTTCCCTGTGAGGCTCATCACAGGAGATGCTCTGACTCCAAGTATCTAAAAACCTAAATCAGACACAGATTGTTAGAAATAACTTAAGAAAGAGTACAAGTACGTGGCTATGAATTTATGAAGTGGTCTAACTCTTTACCCCACAGCAGTACCGTATACGAGGAGCACTCTTCCGCAGCACACTTTCAACATAACTTTCTTTCTCCATAGTAGCAGCAGGATTCCAGTACACACGACACGCTGAAAAGTTTGATGCCAGGGACACCTGCAAAAGGACAAATGTTTCTTTAAAATTTTATATGTATATATATATACACACACTTCATATACAACAAAGTCTCTAATTCATGAGTAAGCATACAGTGACACAAACTGGATATGGAAACTCTTTGGAGAATCTCTTCTCCCATCTCTGCTCTTAAGAACCGTAAATTACATGGTTTCTTTATAGAGTTTAACGCCAAATAAGATTTACATTCAGTACCTGAAAAGACTTTTAATTTAGGCAAGTCACTGCCTAATCTCCCTTCCAACTGAAATTAAAAGGAGGAGAAGTCTGTCAACACAGACAGCACTATGTTTAATCAATGTAATGGTGCTACCATCACAAATAGTCCACAATGACAGAGTGGTCGGACACTGGAATAGGCTGCCCAGGGAGGTGGTTGAGTCACCATCCTTGGATGTGTTTAAGAGTTGTTTAGATGTGGTGTTGGGGGATATGGTGTAGGGGAGAACTTTGTAGAGTAGGGTTGATGGTTGGACTCGATGATCCCAAGGGTCTTTTCCAACCTAAATGATTCTATGATTCTATGACAATTTATGGCATGCTGTTTTGGAATAAAGTTGAAAGTGTAAGTTTCTGCTAAAGAAGGACCTGTGACACCGCCTGGTTTGTTGTCACCCAGAGTTTGGTTTTGAGATTGAGAGAAGAGAGGACACCTTCCACTGCACTGTAACGTAAAGTCTCTCCATCTCTAAAGCCTGCAGGGACCCTCCAGCTCACCAACAGGCAATATTCACAGCTGTCATGCATACAATTGAAATCATACAGTGTGCAGGGACCATAACACACACGAGACAGGCCGACAGTCTTCCTGAAGAATAAACCTCTGAAACACAAACTGGATTCTGAAAGATTTCTGTAACTTGTCATTCATGGCATCCAGCAGCATCTTACAAGTTCTCACTGTGAGAGTACACTCAGCAAACTGCTGACAACCTATCATGCTCAACCAAAGGAAGGAGCCGAGGAAGAGGGAGGAGAAAGCATGAACTACCCATTGGAAGGCACAGTTCAGAGACCAATTCTTGCAGAAACCAATTCTTAAACGAACAGGTGTCTACATATGTCAGCAGAAAAAGACAACTCCATCAGAGTATTCCCATCACAGTCTGCTGTTGACAGTGCTACTCTTTCCTAGAGCAGAACAGACTGACCCCAAAAACCAAAGTAGATACTGATTTTTTTCCACCACCAAATAACTCCTCCTTCAGGAAATCCACTGCTCGTTAAAAAAAAAAAAATATGATCATTCACCAGCTGCTTCTACTGCAGGATCAGCTCTCCCCAGTTCCCACACTGAGTCTAATGTAAGGACATAAACAACGCTATCTAACACAAGCCATTTCTTCATCATCACATGAGTAATGTTATTGAGTGGAGAGAAGTTTCATGTATCAGGCCTGAAGCATGATTCTTATCTGCATTACTATTATACGATTTTAACTCTTGATACCAAAAAAACCCCAAATTCTGACGGATTGCAAAAAGCCTACTAGATTTCTTTTGATAACCGAAGTAATGATATCAGACCAGAATCAGCTCAAGAATAAACCAGGACTGAGTCTCAGCCACAACCCAGTGCAGACCAAGCACTAGGCACTACACAGTTATCATAAAATCTGCACTATATTTGGAAGAAGGCTCTTTCTTTCCATCTCTCATGTTTAAAGTTGTTTCACTTAGAGCAATGCCTCCTGACAGTGCCATGGCTTGCCTGCATCAGCCAGTATTTTTATGTGCAGACATGCCACCCAAGTTAGACAAGCAATCCTCAAAGCCCTCAAGAGAGAGAGAAGGTCTATATGAAGGGTACTGCACATATAGAGCCAAAAGATTCATCTTACCCATGTCATTTCAGTCACTTGCCTGAAGACAGAATGAATTCTGGTATTATTTAATCCTAACAAAACAGCAAACGTAGAAGACAAAACTACAGATAACGAACTAGAATATGGAGACTGACTTAGTTCCTGAATCAGAGCTTCATTATCCCTTTCAAACCCACAAATTATGAGAACACTAGCTACAATTACATACTGTTCCAATTCCAATTCTTTCTGGAACCTTGCCTGCCAATGCCATTTTCTTAGGCTTGCCTTTTTCTGAACTAAGATCATGCCCCACTTAGGTCTTCTGCCTGTGTAAGGATGCTGTTGAGGGACACAAGGAGGTATCAGCTCTTTCACAACTGCAAAAAGAAAAGACTCCTTGAAAGATACACTTATGTCAGTAAGACCAGGCTCCTCCTTCTGAAAGCACAAGGCAAACAGTACCTGCCTGAGTAACAAAAAAGACAGTCATACCAGGAGAATCACCACTGAGTTGGCCTAAGTCGCATTTGCATTATAGTGGCAGAGGTCTGCTAAGCCAGGGACAGCAGTGGCAAAGTTCTCCTAGTGTACCAGGTGAATCCAGAGCCTCATCTTGCTGTGCTCTGCCACATCAGAAGCAATGCAGTAAAATTCCTCCTGCACCCATCCATCACAACACCCAGGGGAGCTCCTTTAGCGTGCCGTGCCGACCTC
>NW_015090830.1:26085765-26129761 GCF_001431845.1 Calidris pugnax | reverse complement strand
GACAGGACAAGAGGAAATGGCCTCAAGTTGCGCCAGGGGAGGTTCAGGCTGGATATTAGGAAAAATTTTTTCACTGAAAGGGTTATCAGCCATTGGAATGGGCTGCCCAGGGAGGTGGTTGAGGCACCATCCCTGGAGGTGTTCAAAAGACGGGTTGATGTAGTGCTGGGAGGTATGGTTTAGTGATGATGCTCCTTGTTTGTTGTGTGGGTGTCTATTTTTGTCAGTGAGGTTGACGGTTGGACAAGATGATCTTTAAGGTCCCTTCCAACCTAGAAGATTCTGTGATTCTGTGATTCAAAAGTTAAGAGCTTTGTTGTCAAGTTGCAACACATTCATGGCTACCTTTGATTTACAGCACATGATTCTGCACATGAACGGTTTCTGACACAATAAATACCTTCATTCACTGGAAAACAAAGGAAAGCATCTATTTAAAAGTGTGTCTCCGTCCTGTGGAATTTAGGAAGAACTCCTGGAAAGACTGAACAAGGCATGCTGTGGGATTTTTCACCTACTCCAAGTTAGGCAAGTACTAATGTGAGCTACAGCTTCAACGTGTATCCCAGTAAGTGTGATGCACACTTTCTGAGATCCTGAGCCTTATCCAATACAAGCTCTAAACGGCTTACAGGAAAATCTTACAGACACGCATAGCCCATATCCTCTCTATGTTCTTAAAGGCAATAAATCTTCAGAATATGCTTCAAGGGGATTATTAAATAACCTGTAGCAAATTTCAGTGTTCTTTGCTGATCTGAATGCCGTCCTCTAACCTAAAAATCCTTCAGAGTATTTGCTATATTCTGGAGCTTATACTGGCTGTCTTTTAAAATATTTTTGAAAAACTAGAGCAACATACTGTAGTGCAACTTCCCCTACATTGTCTTTCTTTTCTTCCCCATTAACTAATGGAATTAAATGTTCCTTATTTCTGGTCGAATTCCTTTTTACTACCTTGCTAGTTATAACTTATTTTGAAGCTTCAGCCCTTCTGACTTTATGCACACTGAAGGGGGCCTGTAGAAGGGCTGGGGAGGGACTCTTTGCCAGGAGGTGTAATGATAGGACAAGGGGAAACGGTTTTAAATTGGAAGAAAAATGATTCAGATTAGATATCAGAAAGAAATTTTTTACTATGAGGGTGGTGAGGCACTGGAACAGGTTGCCCAGGGAAGCTGTGGCTGCCCCATCCCTGGAGGGGTTCAAGGCCAGGCTGGATGTGGCCTTGAGCAACCTGGTCTGGTGGGAGGTGTCCCTGCCCAGGGCAGGGGGGTTGGAACTCGATGATCTTTGAGGTCCCTTCCAACCCCAACCATTCTATGATTCTATGAATCCCCGATACAGAGGCACAACCTGCATGGTCAGCCATCCTCTAGCATGGACCAAGCTCAGTGGTGGCTGTGGTCTCGCTCGCGTGCTTCTGCCCCGGTGCTGCTCCAGGGATCCCCCGGCTGGCAAAGTAACAAAAATAAATTTACTCCTTCCATTCCATCCGTGGTTTTGTGGTTGTTCCTGCATCCTGCTTGCCTGCTGCTTTTTCTCCGCCTTTGAGTTTTTAATACATTTTTTCAGTCACGGTCAATGCTTTGCCCAGTTTTACCCAACAGATGAGTAGTTCTCCATTCTTTCCTGTTTGCAGTTCCCCTGGCACAACTGTAAATTTCTGAATATTAAAATAAATACTTTTTTTTTTTTCTTCAAGGTTTTAACTTTATTCACCTTCTTGTGGAAAGAGTTCCCCCATTAAGACTAGGTTCCCTAGAAGACACTCTGTCCTGGTCTTTGTCTGCTGAAGGCTGCTCTTTGAAAGCCACTATCATTATTTTGCTTTCCTCTTCCTTCCTGACCTTAGAATAACTGACACCATCACTTTGCGATTATTTTTATCCAGATGACTCAAAAAAAAAATTTTTAAAAATGTATTTCAACACAGAAACCATAATTTTATTTGAAATTTGAGCTGCAAGAATTTTTAACTCAGTGCTGCACTATGTATGTTTTCTTATTAGAAAACTGCTCTGGTTGAAAGTCCTACAATTGCAGCAGCTTGAAAGCTACTTAACAGAATGTCACAAATAGCACTTTTGTTCTTCTTACATACCTTGTGCTAGCAAACCTCCCCACGTGTGGCAAACCTATTAGTCTGAAAGAGGAAGTGGTAAGTCTGTACCAAATTAATCTTTCAGTATCTATGGCAGTCGTCTTTTTTTGCTATTGGCAGCCTCCATTTTGAAGGGAGTGAGTTTTTCAGTTCAGTTCAGTTTCTCAGTAGGCTGGCTTAGAGTTTTGCCATCATCTGCCTCCAATTCATTTATCTCTTCCTGTAATTCATCCTCCAGGTCATAGTCCGAGACCGATTCAGTATTATCATTCCAGTAATCACCTTCATATCTCTCCAGTAAGTATTTCTGTGGCGCAATGTCGTCATCATCAGGAAGATTCCTTAGTTTTTTCTTCTTCATTTTCTTTTTAATCTGAGAAAGCTGCTGCTCCTGCTCTTCCGTCCAGGCAATGCCTTCTAGATCTCTTGAAACTTTCAGTCTTTTATAGTCCATTATCTGCTTATTCAACAGTTCATGATCAATACCAAAAAGGTTAGACCGCATGGGTGAATCCGAAGACTGAGTTGCTGAAGAAGAGAGTTTACTGTGGAAAGGAAAACAAATGTTGTAGGTTTTTTCCCCTGTGTATATTTTAAGGGGCAATGCTAATCGTGACAACTTGAACATCACAGAAATAAACTGGGGCTTTCAGTTTGACTTCGTTAATGCTCTGTGTTCAGCATTGTGCTCCCTTTGTTAAGAAGGAAGAGATACCACTGTACCATGTCTCCGAGGACAGGCTGTGTATAAGCCTGTCAGCCTGTCAACAGATTTCATGGGAGGAAGCCAATAAAGCAACTACATTCCAGATAAAACTGCTTGTTTCTGGCAAAAAGGCAAAGAGTGAGCACTGGAGCTGGGAGCCCCAAGGAAGTTAGACTTCTCCCAGTTTTTCCAAGAAGTGAGAAGCAGCAGCCTGTGCCCAAAACATGTCAGACAAACATATGAATGACAGTACATGGCACCTTAAGCTGGACTTGTGCATCTCCACAAGACACAAACAGAGGAAGATGTCAGGTTAGTCTGTCACAATGATTTCCTCCAAGAAGCTGTTTCTTATTTGCACCTGATGAACCATCCTGTGAGGCATTAAGGCACAAAAGGCATTTCCACCAACAGACTGCAGCACACAAGTGCAAAGCCGTTGGTTTTGAGAGCAACTGGTCCACAGAATCATCATTCCAACAGATCGTTCAGCCCTATCCCTCAATACCAAAAAATTCCTCACAGAAGAATGCTAAATTAACTTTTTGTTAACTTCAGGATATTTGTCAGTAAACTTGTAACTCCTGTATAACAAACCAAACTGATACCAGAAAAAAAGTGGCCAAGTAAACGCAGAGCTTTTATCCTCATGAGAAAATTAACAGCAAGAAACAAATATTACTGCTGCAAAGAATGTTTAAAAATTTAAGTATCAAAACCACATTGAGTCTTGAATTCTTAGAAATTCTAAAAAAATTTCTCTCGTAAAAGTAAAGATACTCATACCAGAACAAGTAGTGGTTCTGCAAGTAGTGAACCTGATGACTCTGTCACTCAGAGTACAGACATTGAACACAGCTGATTTCTAAGACTGTGTTCTGATATCACCTCATGGGTCAGTTGCCTCTGAAAGCGTACACACTGTGCTGTTACAAGTGACAATTCTGTCATTCTCCACTGCTCATCAGAGGCCCAATTAGATATCAA
The DNA here is from genome assembly GCF_001431845.1 of Calidris pugnax. Classification (NCBI taxonomy): domain Eukaryota; kingdom Metazoa; phylum Chordata; class Aves; order Charadriiformes; family Scolopacidae; genus Calidris; species Calidris pugnax. Next base: position 26,125,964 of record NW_015090830.1, on the reverse strand, counting down.
AAACAGGCTTTCCCTTTCCGTATTTGCACACCTGTGGTCTACAGCAAGGTACCTGTGTACAAGAACCAATGGCGTAACAGCCTATGAAAATGTGTCTGCACTAAAATATGAAAGCAAAATAGAGCATATATAATAAGAAATAGTTTCCCTTGGTTTTAATAAACTGGTGTAACTTTGGTAAAGAAAGGTTAAGCCACAAAATAAAATGCCGTCCTCTGCATTTAATTTCTAGGATGACTACCTATTAGTTTTTGTCCTAGGCTATTCCATAGCCTCTTCGGTTAATAAAAGGTCCCAACTGATCTCCTTAAGAGCCTATCTCTTCCTGTAATTCATCCTCCAGGTCATAGTCCGAGACCGATTCAGTATTATCATTCCAGTAATCACCTTCATATCTCTCCAGTAAGTATTTCTGTGGCGCAATGTCGTCATCATCAGGAAGATTCCTTAGTTTTTTCTTCTTCATTTTCTTTTTAATCTGAGAAAGCTGCTGCTCCTGCTCTTCCGTCCAGGCAATGCCTTCTAGATCTCTTGAAACTTTCAGTCTTTTATAGTCCATTATCTGCTTATTCAACAGTTCATGATCAATACCAAAAAGGTTAGACCGCATGGGTGAATCCGAAGACTGAGTTGCTGAAGAAGAGAGTTTACTGTGGAAAGGAAAACAAATGTTGTAGGTTTTTTCCCCTGTGTATATTTTAAGGGGCAATGCTAATCGTGACAACTTGAACATCACAGAAATAAACTGGGGCTTTCAGTTTGACTTCGTTAATGCTCTGTGTTCAGCATTGTGCTCCCTTTGTTAAGAAGGAAGAGATACCACTGTACCATGTCTCCGAGGACAGGCTGTGTATAAGCCTGTCAGCCTGTCAACAGATTTCATGGGAGGAAGCCAATAAAGCAACTACATTCCAGATAAAACTGCTTGTTTCTGGCAAAAAGGCAAAGAGTGAGCACTGGAGCTGGGAGCCCCAAGGAAGTTAGACTTCTCCCAGTTTTTCCAAGAAGTGAGAAGCAGCAGCCTGTGCCCAAAACATGTCAGACAAACATATGAATGACAGTACATGGCACCTTAAGCTGGACTTGTGCATCTCCACAAGACACAAACAGAGGAAGATGTCAGGTTAGTCTGTCACAATGATTTCCTCCAAGAAGCTGTTTCTTATTTGCACCTGATGAACCATCCTGTGAGGCATTAAGGCACAAAAGGCATTTCCACCAACAGACTGCAGCACACAAGTGCAAAGCCGTTGGTTTTGAGAGCAACTGGTCCACAGAATCATCATTCCAACAGATCGTTCAGCCCTATCCCTCAATACCAAAAAATTCCTCACAGAAGAATGCTAAATTAACTTTTTGTTAACTTCAGGATATTTGTCAGTAAACTTGTAACTCCTGTATAACAAACCAAACTGATACCAGAAAAAAAGTGGCCAAGTAAACGCAGAGCTTTTATCCTCATGAGAAAATTAACAGCAAGAAACAAATATTACTGCTGCAAAGAATGTTTAAAAATTTAATTATCAAAAACACATTGAGTCTTGAATTCTTAGAAATTCTAAAAAAATTTCTCTTGTAAAAGTAAAGATACTCATACCAGAACAAGTAGTGGTTCTGCAAGTAGAGTCTGATGACTCTGTCACTCAGAGTACAGACACTGAACACAGCTGATTTCTAAGACACAAACACAGCTGATTTCTAAGACTGTGTTCTGATATTACCTCATGGGTCAGTTGCCTCTGAAAGCGTACACACTGTGCTGTTACAAGTGACAATTCAGTCATTCTCCACTGCTCATCAGAGGCCCAATTAGATATCAAAAACAGGCTTTCCCTTTCCATATTTGCAAACCTGTGGTCTGCAGCAAGGTACCTGTGTACAAGAATCAATGGCGTAACAGCCTATAAAAATGTGTCTGCACTAAAATATGAAAGCAAAATAGAGCATATATAATAAGAAATAGTTTCCCTTGGTTTTAATAAACTGGTGTAACTTTGGTAAAGAAAGGTTAAGCCACAAAATAAAATGCCGTCCTCTGCATTTAATTTCTAGGATGACTACCTATTAGTTTTTGTCCTAGGCTATTCTGTAGCCTCTTCAGCTAATAAAAGGTCCCAACTGATTTCCTTAAAAGCTGAGATGCCTTTTCAGTAAGGTCTTCCAAAAAGTCCCTCTTCTGCTTTCCGTTTCCTCCTAACACCATTTGCTGAACTCTGAGATAACAGCAAAGTATACACCTAATTAAAATACACTTTCTGTCATGTCAAATAATACCCAATTCAAGTTGGCCAAGAGAGGTGAAAATGGACTCTTGTAAAATTCTTAATCACAAAGCTGAGATGCCTTTTCAGTAAGGTCTTCCAAAAAGTCCCTCTTCTGCTTTCCGTTTCCTCCTAACACCATTTGCTGAACTCTGAGATAACAGCAAAGTATACACCTAATTAAAATACACTTTCTGTCATGTCAAATAATACCCAATTCAAGTAGGCCAAGAGAGGTGAAAATGGACTCTTGTAAAATTCTTAATCACAAAACCCACCTAGAATCATTTTGAGATGTTTCTACTTCTTCTGGAGGTCCAAAATCAGCACTTGACAATAATTCCTCAATCTGTAAAGACATGAAAACAACACATATTGAAGGTCTTGTATTAAATTCACTTTGCTCACACCTACACAAGAAACAGACAAGTATTTAACAGCAAATATTTTATTTTCTACATGTTTGGAGTATTTAGCAAAACCATTTCAAAATAGCCCTTCCTCCATTTGTATGAAACTGATTATACTTCTTGCCTGGGAAGTTTGTGTCAAATAGCATAAGTGATCCAGGGATTCCTACAAGGCTTTTTTGCCACATGTACATTCTGAACAGTTGGCTAGGGATTGTGTAACATATGTAATTTTTGTTTTATTTGGTCTTACTTCAGTCTTGCAAATCCTTTTTTCATAACACCCTTACACTGAGATTTTTTTCTCACGTCTTCCCCCTTTCTGCAAGCTTGTATTTCTATTATATGTAAATATTGAGTTCCAAACTCCCTTCTAACGTGGCTTCTAACCAGTAAAAGCTACAAATCTAGTATATTCAGTGCTTCGAAACTGTACCTAGTTGTGAAAATTTTATCTCATTTGGAATTTTTATTCCTACTTTTCTTTACATTGCTTCCCTTCTAATTCAGCATATTATTCTAGGAGTTGGATTGGATGCTCCTTCCCTGTCTTCCAATACTAAAAAATCAGGTTCAGCCATGTTATTTCAAGCTCTGTTATTCAAATATGTGGATTACTTGAATCTGATGATCCACGAAGTGTGAAAAGATGATCCACCTTAGTGGTTCCCAGAGCATTCACTGACAGAAGTTATAAAAGGAGGGTTTTTACTTGTCTTAAATGGTTAACTCTTGGTGCCTGTGCACTGAACTTGAAGGTAAGGTAGTTCAGGGGTTTTCTTCTTCAAAAAGAGTAAGTGATCATTTAACAAAGTTTGAGAAACAGTCATTAGTGGAACAGGTTCCACAATAACAGACCTGAAAGGCAGGACCTGCAGGAGTAGATATTTGTAGCTCCATCTAGGTATGTTAATAATAGTAATGACAAAGTGCTTCCATAATCACTCATTACTTGTTGCATAATTTTTTTGTGTTGATTAGAGGGGAGCACAATAATGAATATAAACATCTTTCAGGCGTGTTTAGTTCATTTCTATTCTCGTGCTTTTTGTTGACGCTAATGCAGGTGAAAAACATTTGCACTGTGGGTCAGAATATTGGCATGAAACTCCAAATTTTTCTGACCACAGGAAGTTCAAGCAGTTCACTGCATTTCTAGACAGTCTGAAGTTCTTGTTATCCCTTCCAGCTCTGCTAATACACACCACATGAGCCCATAAGTCACTAACAGTAATTGGTTGTAATAGTAACACATCTAAGAATAAGGCACTTCAGGGCACAGAAATATGAACACGCTGTTTTCAACTCATGTTCTTTCCATTCACATCAACAGCTTGAGGAGACCTTTTTAATGAAATTCCACTCACTGGTGTCATCTCTCTCTTCTAGAAAGCTCACTATTTAACACATCTCACTTCACAGTCTTAATGACAGCAAATTCCCATAAAACATCGTTATTCTAGCAACGCTTCAACTAATTAAAACTATCGACACCTTGACAGACAGATAATTTTACACATGAAAAAAGAAATCATATGAGTGAGCTTACACCTTCCATGCAAAGATCTGCACTTCCCTACAAACATTTAAACAACTCACAGATGGAAAAAGGTTGGGGTGAAAAAATAAAAATAAATATCAGTGATTAGATTCAATGGAATTTTAAAGCCACATAACATTTAAAATGCGGAATACAGCTCCTCAGACCTCATTTCAATAATCATGTATACCAGGCAAGAGATTAACTGCCTAGTCTGCATTATTCCTTAAAATTTTAATTTCATTTTTTAGGATTTCTTTATTAGCCTACAAACTTCTGTGAAAACTTCACTTCAGAAATGTTAATAGTAGCATCCAAAAAAGTTCATAAGGGAATAGCTACAAGGAGTTTTTTACACTGTATGTAAACATCAGTCTTACTCAGGACTCTTTGCTAAAACACGTTGGTACATGAAAAGGAAAGGGTATAGACAAATTCTGTTATTTAATGCAAATTGGTAGAGCAATCAAATTATCAGCTCTCTCTGTATTCCTAAGTATTATGGTATGCTAAGTCACCATGTTTGTATATCATTGTTTGCACACTGAGACACAGATTACAATTACCTCTTTTACAGCTGCAGCTTCTTTGTCTTTTACAAATACTATTGGAGGTACATTTCCTATAATCTGCTGACTCATCAGAAGATACCTGGCAAAAATACAGCATTTACCAGTGTGAGTAACAGTACAGCAACTCGGGACAGATAAAATATGTTAAATTAATTCCAGCAGTACTGCAAGTTTCAGGATATGGTTTGCAAAACTGACAATCTGATGGTTCTTTCAGGTTAGTGCTAAGCAATACCCAAATTCTCCAAATAATCCCAACTCTGACAGTGTAACATCACAGAAAAAAACACTAGCTGCAAATCCCACTGAGTACTGACGATATTAGATTTGTCTCCTATATGCACAAGCTGGTGCAGGTCTTTCCCTACTTCATTCAGGTTCCTTATTCCCACTGTAGGGGTGAGAGTAGCTGAGGATAGAGCTCTCACAGCAGGGCAAGACAAGCAGACCTACATGCTAGCTGCAGGAAGGACTGACATGGCTCCCCTTGTCTTCTTTGCAGCCAGGAACACTCCTCCTCGGAGAGTGGAAGCTGCTGGATAGCAGAGGGTAAGGCAAGGAAAGAAAGAGAGACAAAAATCTCTGCGATATCCTAAAAACTCATTGGACCCTCTGCCAAAAATGGGTTAAAGCATCACAGTACACGGTAGCATCCCCACATTTATGTTTTAGTATCAGTATTGTGAAGAACTTCTGTAATATCAGTCATCCCTTCTGGTGGTCCAAATTGTCCCTAGCGATCAGAATTGCCCAGTGAATCTGCTAAGGAGATCTTGTAATTGCCAGTCCTCTTGTGCAGCATCCTACTCTGGCCTACTGCCTTGCACAGCACATCCAGCCCACCATCATTAGTACAACAAAGTGAGACTGCATCCAGACTCCTCTTTCTTTCTGCTCAGCCCAGTCCCATCCTAGGAAAGCACAGAAGCCAAATGAGCCAGCTGTGCTTCAGCAGGAAAACACACAGCTGGGCTAACACAGCCACCCTTCCCTGTGAGGCTCATCACAGGAGATGCTCTGACTCCAAGTATCTAAAAACCTAAATCAGACACAGATTGTTAGAAATAACTTAAGAAAGAGTACAAGTACGTGGCTATGAATTTATGAAGTGGTCTAACTCTTTACCCCACAGCAGTACCGTATACGAGGAGCACTCTTCCGCAGCACACTTTCAACATAACTTTCTTTCTCCATAGTAGCAGCAGGATTCCAGTACACACGACACGCTGAAAAGTTTGATGCCAGGGACACCTGCAAAAGGACAAATGTTTCTTTAAAATTTTATATGTATATATATATACACACACTTCATATACAACAAAGTCTCTAATTCATGAGTAAGCATACAGTGACACAAACTGGATATGGAAACTCTTTGGAGAATCTCTTCTCCCATCTCTGCTCTTAAGAACCGTAAATTACATGGTTTCTTTATAGAGTTTAACGCCAAATAAGATTTACATTCAGTACCTGAAAAGACTTTTAATTTAGGCAAGTCACTGCCTAATCTCCCTTCCAACTGAAATTAAAAGGAGGAGAAGTCTGTCAACACAGACAGCGCTATGTTTAATCAATGTAATGGTGCTACCATCACAAATAGTCCACAATGACAAACAGAGTGGTCGGACACTGGAATAGGCTGCCCAGGGAGGTGGTTGAGTCACCATCCTTGGATGTGTTTAAGAGTTGTTTAGATGTGGTGTTGGGGGATATGGTGTAGGGGAGAACTTTGTAGAGTAGGGTTGATGGTTGGACTCGATGATCCCAAGGGTCTTTTCCAACCTAAATGATTCTATGATTCTATGACAATTTATGGCATGCTGTTTTGGAATAAAGTTGAAAGTGTAAGTTTCTGCTAAAGAAGGACCTGTGACACCGCCTGGTTTGTTGTCACCCAGAGTTTGGTTTTGAGATTGAGAGAAGAGAGGACACCTTCCACTGCACTGTAACGTAAAGTCTCTCCATCTCTAAAGCCTGCAGGGACCCTCCAGCTCACCAACAGGCAATATTCACAGCTGTCATGCATACAATTGAAATCATACAGTGTGCAGGGACCATAACACACACGAGACAGGCCGACAGTCTTCCTGAAGAATAAACCTCTGAAACACAAACTGGATTCTGAAAGATTTCTGTAACTTGTCATTCATGGCATCCAGCAGCGTCTTACAAGTTCTCACTGTGAGAGTACACTCAGCAAACTGCTGACAACCTATCATGCTCAACCAAAGGAAGGAGCCGAGGAAGAGGGAGGAGAAAGCATGAACTACCCATTGGAAGGCACAGTTCAGAGACCAATTCTTGCAGAAACCAATTCTTAAACGAACAGGTGTCTACATATGTCAGCAGAAAAAGACAACTCCATCAGAGTATTCCCATCACAGTCTGCTGTTGACAGTGCTACTCTTTCCTAGAGCAGAACAGACTGACCCCAAAAACCAAAGTAGATACTGATTTTTTTCCACCACCAAATAACTCCTCCTTCAGGAAATCCACTGCTCGTTAAAAAAAAAAAAATATGATCATTCACCAGCTGCTTCTACTGCAGGATCAGCTCTCCCCAGTTCCCACACTGAGTCTAATGTAAGGACATAAACAACGCTATCTAACACAAGCCATTTCTTCATCATCACATGAGTAATGTTATTGAGTGGAGAGAAGTTTCATGTATCAGGCCTGAAGCATGATTCTTATCTGCATTACTATTATACGATTTTAACTCTTGATACCAAAAAAACCCCAAATTCTGACGGATTGCAAAAAGCCTACTAGATTTCTTTTGATAACCGAAGTAATGATATCAGACCAGAATCAGCTCAAGAATAAACCAGGACTGAGTCTCAGCCACAACCCAGTGCAGACCAAGCACTAGGCACTACACAGTTATCATAAAATCTGCACTATATTTGGAAGAAGGCTCTTTCTTTCCATCTCTCATGTTTAAAGTTGTTTCACTTAGAGCAATGCCTCCTGACAGTGCCATGGCTTGCCTGCATCAGCCAGTATTTTTATGTGCAGACATGCCACCCAAGTTAGACAAGCAATCCTCAAAGCCCTCAAGAGAGAGAGAAGGTCTATATGAAGGGTACTGCACATATAGAGCCAAAAGATTCATCTTACCCATGTCATTTCAGTCACTTGCCTGAAGACAGAATGAATTCTGGTATTATTTAATCCTAACAAAACAGCAAACGTAGAAGACAAAACTACAGATAACGAACTAGAATATGGAGACTGACTTAGTTCCTGAATCAGAGCTTCATTATCCCTTTCAAACCCACAAATTATGAGAACACTAGCTACAATTACATACTGTTCCAATTCCAATTCTTTCTGGAACCTTGCCTGCCAATGCCATTTTCTTAGGCTTGCCTTTTTCTGAACTAAGATCATGCCCCACTTAGGTCTTCTGCCTGTGTAAGGATGCTGTTGAGGGACACAAGGAGGTATCAGCTCTTTCACAACTGCAAAAAGAAAAGACTCCTTGAAAGATACACTTATGTCAGTAAGACCAGGCTCCTCCTTCTGAAAGCACAAGGCAAACAGTACCTGCCTGAGTAACAAAAAAGACAGTCATACCAGGAGAATCACCACTGAGTTGGCCTAAGTCGCATTTGCATTATAGTGGCAGAGGTCTGCTAAGCCAGGGACAGCAGTGGCAAAGTTCTCCTAGTGTACCAGGTGAATCCAGAGCCTCATCTTGCTGTGCTCTGCCACATCAGAAGCAATGCAGTAAAATTCCTCCTGCACCCATCCATCACAACACCCAGGGGAGCTCCTTTAGCGTGCCGTGCCGACCTCCAGGCGCAGTCAGAGCGGCTCAACACATCGCTGTAGCTCGGGCACTTGCCTTGCAGATTTCCAGCTTGAGATCATAAAGTTCCTGATTAACTTCACAGGTGGTCAACATCTCTGCCACAGCTTTGTGAATAAGACCGTTCAAGACCCTGCAGCGTATGCTGTCTTCTTTCCTAGTTTTTGTCTGCTCGACTTTCATTACAGAGTCCAACTTGGTTGGTTTGTACATCTTTAAAAAAAAAAAAAAAAACAAAAAACAAAATTCATTAATCAGTAGTGCTTAGTGACACGGTTTAGTGATGGTTTTTTGTCAGAGTTAGGTTGATGGTTGGACTAGATGATCTGAAAGGTCCCTTCCAACTTAGATGATTCTATGATTAGGCAATTATATAAAGTTTTGTGCACTCTACTAAGTATGTTCTTAGAATGCCATTATTGCAGCTGTGATGGATTTATATATCAGCTTACATATCAGCTGTTTCAATAAAGAACATTTATGTTCACAAAATCTTTAACCTTCATGTATTACAGCCAAGATTTCTTAGTTCATTATTTTGTAGCCAGTTATACAGCTCAATAAATCCATTTCCTAAATAAAATACAGCATGCATTAACTGTAAAGCACTGCTCGCTCGAAAAACAAACTTCAAAAATTTGTTTTCCATAAAACCAGGCTGGTATATAGATGCCTTAATCTGGATCAGTTCTCTGCTACGGGCTCAAGAGCGTGCAGGAGAGCCTTGGTGCTGGCACGGATGAAAGATCAGGATGGAAGAGGATAAACAGCTTCTCTTGACAGCAATCCTGGCATGGGCCCTAGTGTTCATTCACAAAAATTCTGCTATTTCTCCACCGGAAAACGCGTTTCCCCAAGTTAGACACAACAACAGAAGCACCACCCTGTGCCTTCTGGCAGAGATAAACCCAGCGCCTTACCATTGTAGACCCCAGGGTCGGGCTGTCGTACCAAAACTTCTTCCTTTTGGAGAGAAGAAAAGGAAAGGAGCTGTTACCTCTCAGCAGCTGAGAGAAAGAAAAGGGGTTCCTTGTGGAAGGAGAACAGGAGGCCCAACATAACGCTCGGGTGGGTGTCCACACCCGAGATGCTTTCACCCCATGGGTGTGGGGAGCCGTGCCTCCCACCCGCGGCGGGGGCGGCGCCTGGAGGAAGGGGTGTGGGGGAGAACAACAGCAGGGAAGCTGCGTTACCGGAGCCCCACGGCCACCGGAGGTGGGATCCCCCTCACACAACCGCGCCCGGGGCCCACAGCCCACCCCCGGCGTATGGCGGTGGCCAGGCCTCAGCCGGCCCACACAGGCGGGACAGGCCCGACCGGGCCCGGCCGCCTCACCCCGCACCAAGGCCCGGGCCCGACCGCCTCCCCCCGCAGCCAGGCCCGAGCCCGGCCGCCTCACCCCGCACCAAGGCCCGGCCCCGGCGCCCCCTCAACCTTACTTTTTTTTACGCATCATTTTCCTCAGCAGGTTCCTGGAGCCGCTCAGGGCGGCGGAGCTGCGCAGGGCCCGGCACCACCGCGGTACCGCCGCCGCCGCCCGGGAGCCCCACATGCTGCCCCAGCCGCCCGGCACGGCCCGGGAGGCTCGGAGCTCCCCGCGGCGGTAACGGCGGCGGCGGCGGCTCCCCCTCGCGGCGCGGCGGCCCGGCGGAGGCGGCGGTGAGGGCCGCGGAGGCCCCGGGAGGGAGGGAGTGCGGGGAGGACTGCCCTCCGGTACAAGCGTGAGGTGAAACCGGGGAGCCTCAGGGCCTGAACTGGTTAAAGTGCATCAGGGGGATCAGAGAAGCATAGAACGGTTAGAGTTTGAAGGGACCTTAAAGATCATCCAGTTCCAGCCCCCCTGCCCTGGGCAGGGACACCTCCCACCAGACCAGGTTGCTCCAAGCCCCATCCAGCCTGGCCTTGAACCCCTCCAGGGATGGGGCAGCCACAGCTTCTCTGGGCAACCTGGGCCAGTGTCTCACCACCCTCACAGGAAAGAATTTCTTCTTCATATCTAATCTAAATCTCCTCTTTTTCAGTTTAAAACCATCACTTCTCGTCCTATCACTACACTCCCTGTTAGAGAACCTCCCCATTTCTCCTGTAGGCCCCCTTTAGGTACTGGGAGGGGCTATAAGGTCTCCTTCTTCTATAAGGAGCCTTCTCTTCTCCAGGCTGAACAACCCCAACTCTCAGCCTGTCTTCACAGGAGAGGTGCTCCAGCCCTCTGGTCATCTCCATCACCCTCCTCTCGACTCACTCCAATGGGTCCATGTCCTTCTTATGTTGTTCTCTGTGTCCTCCAGAGCTGGACAGAGTGCTCCAGGTGGGGTCCCACCAAGAGCAGAGTAGAGGGGCAGAATCACCTCCCTCACCCTGCTGGCCACGCTGCTTTTGATGCAGCCCAGGATGGGGTTGGTTTTCTGGGCTGTGAGTGCACATTGCTGGCTTATGTTGAGCTTCTAGTCCATCAACACCCCCAGCTGGTGGACTACTCTTACACAGAGACAGGCAAGGCCCGTGCAGAGATACCTATGCACAGGCGCTTTTGTCTGGACCAGTGAGTTCTCTTGGAAGTGAAAAATAAACAGGGTTCCTATTTCCACGAAAGAGCTACTCCTTTTCCTGCAGCATCAGGAACAGCCCATCCAATGCACCAACTGCGGCCTCAAATATCATTGAGGTGTCCTGCAGTTCGGTGTTAGGTTGATGGGCAATTTTAAGAGGAGGCGAGCAAAATTAAATACACTGACGCAAGATGCACATTCATGACAAAATACTGCAGTTTTCCACACAGAATCGCTTCTGGTTATTTAAATAAATTAAACCCATTTATTATAGTTGCACATTTTATCTGTATAGCACACATGGGTTAATTACACGAAGAGTGATCAAATTAATGTTTCCTCACGCCAGGATGAACTCTAAAGGCATTCCCATTGAATGCAGGCCATTTTACAGTGATACTTCATTGGGAATAGGAAGGCCTGTAAGACCTGCCTGTATGCTTTCCACCATGTTTTCCATCATAAGGCGGCGTGTCTTTTTGGTGGCACTTCCAATGTGAGGAGTTATTATAACATTCTTCAGCTTTAACAAAGGGTGATCCCTGGGAAAGGAAAAGAAAACACTGAGCTAGTCACTCACAGAGAATCTGTTATTTCGTCACCTGAAGGCAGCCAGGGAAATACTTAATAATTAAAAATAAAAACTAATTGCACGATGCACGCATACTCGGAGGAGCTGAAACTCCTGCCTAGCTTGTGGTTTTTTATGCAACGAGTCCTCCAAATGAGTCACTGTGAATTTCATTTGGCTAGGATGGAAGGGTTGGGGACATCCTTTCAGCAGGACTAGTGCACATACATCATGTACTCCTACTAGTAAAATCATGTAACTTCTCACCTGCTCACAAACCCATACTTAGTTTGAACCACACACATGCACACTCATTTATATTTAACTTAAATACATGTCCTACCTTGGCAAAGGTTCAGGATAGGTCACATCCAGAGCAGCTGCCTTAATAACTTTGTTCTGAAGGGCTTCCACCAAAGCATCCTGATCCACAACCAGACCTGGGTTACAGTAAGAAGGATATCCTTGTTTTCATACTCATTACTGCTTTCTCAACCATCCTTTTGGGGACAGTGGTCAGGCAAACAGCAGGGCTAGTGATGGTCACAACGCAGAAGTGGCAGCAGAGAGAGAGAGTGGTCAAGCCGGGGGAGAAAGCTTGGATGGGTGCATCAGAGTTGGACAGCCAGGAATTTTGAAAGGCAGTACGTACACCATAAAACAAAGTACAGGGCCAGACTTTAGGGTGGGCTGTGCCACCTTGATGTACGTTAGCAACAACACTGCCCTAAATTAATAGAAAGCTTAAGTAGGAGATTATACAAATATACGTGGGCTCCTGACACTCCAAGCTCACTAACGTTTTAGAGATCTACTTGCTCATAATTGCGGAAATGCTTAAATGTTTTGCTGAGTTACGACCACAGACTTCTAAATAATCTAGTAGAGAATTTACTGAAAACTTCGGAGTGACAGGTTGGGTTTTCTGAGGACTTTTTATGCCAGGAAACCATAATGCAGTGTTGTTTGTGCTGCGCCTTACCTCTGCTGATATTAATGAGAGTAGCGGTGGGTTTCATCAGCTCCAGCTCTCTCTTCCCAATCAGTTTGTGTGTCTGTGGAGTCAGGTTCACAGACAGCAGCACAAAATCAGACTGGTGGATACCCTTTCTGTCATGTCAAATAATACCCAATTCAAGTTGGCCAAGAGAGGTGAAAATGGACTCTTGTAAAATTCTTAATCACAAAACCCACCTAGAATCATTTTGAGATGTTTCTACTTCTTCTGGAGGTCCAAAATCAGCACTTGACAATAATTCCTCAATCTGTAAAGACATGAAAACAACACATATTGAAGGTCTTGTATTAAATTCACTTTGCTCACACCTACACAAGAAACAGACAAGTATTTAACAGCAAATATTTTATTTTCTACATGTTTGGAATATTTAGCAAAACCATTTCAAAATAGCCCTTCCTCCATTTGTATGAAACTGATTATACTTCTTGCCTGGGAAGTTTGTGTCAAATAGCATAAGTGATCCAGGGATTCCTACAAGGCTTTTTTGCCACATGTACATTCTGAACAGTTGGCTAGGGATTGTGTAACATATGTAATTTTTGTTTTATTTGGTCTTACTTCAGTCTTGCAAATCCTTTTTTCATAACACCCTTACACTGAGATTTTTTTCTCACGTCTTCCCCCTTTCTGCAAGCTTGTATTTCTATTATGTGTAAATATTGAGTTACAAACTCCCTTCTAACGTGGCTTCTAACCAGTAAAAGCTACAAATCTAGTATATTCAGTGCTTCGAAACTGTACCTAGTTGTGAAAATTTTATCTCATTTGGAATTTTTATTCCCACTTTTCTTTACATTGCTTCCCTTCTAATTCAGCATATTATTCTAGGAGTTGGATTGGATGCTCCTTCCCTGTCTTCCAATACTAAAAAGTCAGGTTCAGCCATGTTACTTCAAGCCCTGTTATTTGAATACATGGATTACTTGAATCTGATGATCCACAGAGTGTGAAAAGATGATCCACCTTTATGCTCCTTCCCTGTCTTCCAATACTAAAAAATCAGGTTCAGCCATGTTATTTCAAGCTCTGTTATTCAAATATGTGGATTACTTGAATCTGATGATCCACGAAGTGTGAAAAGATGATCCACCTTAGTGGTTCCCAGAGCATTCACTGACAGAAGTTATAAAAGGAGGGTTTTTACTTGTCTTACGTGGTTAACTCTTGGTGCTTGTGCACTGAACTTCAAGGTAAGGTAGTTCAGGGGTTTTCTTCTTCAAAAAGAGTAAGTGGTCATTTAACAAAGTTTGAGAAACAGTGATTAGTGGAACAGGTTCCACAATAACAGACCTGAAAAGCAGGACCTGCAGGAGTAGATATTTGTAGCTCCATCTAGGTATGTTAATAATAGTAATGACAAAGTGCTTCCATAATCACTCACTACTTGTTGCATAATTTTTTTGTGTTGATTAGAGGGGAGCACAATAATGAATATAAACATCTTTCAGGCGTGTTTAGTTCATTTCTATTCTCGTGCTTTTTGTTGACGCTAATGCAGGTGAAAAACATTTGCACTGTGGGTCAGAATATTGGCATGAAACTCCAAATTTTTCTGACCACAGGAAGTTCAAGCAGTTCACTGCATTTCTAGACAGTCTGAAGTTCTTGTTATCCCTTCCAGCTCTGCTAATACACACCACATGAGCCCATAAGTCACTAACAGTAATTGGTTGTAATAGTAACACATCTAAGAATAAGGCACTTCAGGGCACAGAAATATGAACACGCTGTTTTCAACTCATGTTCTTTCCATTCACATCAACAGCTTGAGGAGACCTTTTTAATGAAATTCCACTCACTGGTGTCATCTCTCTCTTCTAGAAAGCTCACTATTTAACACATCTCACTTCACAGTCTTAATGACAGCAAATTCCCATAAAACATCGTTATTCTAGCAACGCTTCAACTAATTAAAACTATCGACACCTTGACAGACAGATAATTTTACACATGAAAAAAGAAATCATATGAGTGAGCTTACACCTTCCATGCAAAGATCTGCACTTCCCTACAAACATTTAAACAACTCACAGATGGAAAAAGGTTGGGGTGAAAAAATAAAAATAAATATCAGTGATTAGATTCAATGGAATTTTAAAGCCACATAACATTTAAAATGCGGAATACAGCTCCTCAGACCTCATTTCAATAATCATGTATACCAGGCAAGAGATTAACTGCCTAGTCTGCATTATTCCTTAAAATTTTAATTTCATTTTTTAGGATTTCTTTATTAGCCTACAAACTTCTGTGAAAACTTCACTTCAGAAATGTTAATAGTAGCATCCAAAAAAGTTCATAAGGGAATAGCTACAAGGAGTTTTTTACACTGTATGTAAACATCAGTCTTACTCAGGACTCTTTGCTAAAACACGTTGGTACACGAAAAGGAAAGGGTATAGACAAATTCTGTTATTTAATGCAAATTGGTAGAGCAATCAAATTATCAGCTCTCTCTGTATTCCTAAGTATTATGGTATGCTAAGTCACCATGTTTGTATATCATTGTTTGCACACTGAGACACAGATTACAATTACCTCTTTTACAGCTGCAGCTTCTTTGTCTTTTACAAATACTATTGGAGGTACATTTCCTATAATCTGCTGACTCATCAGAAGATACCTGGCAAAAATACAGCATTTACCAGTGTGAGTAACAGTACAGCAACTCGGGACAGATAAAATATGTTAAATTAATTCCAGCAGTACTGCAAGTTTCAGGATATGGTTTGCAAAACTGACAATCTGATGGTTCTTTCAGGTTAGTGCTAAGCAATACCCAAATTCTCCAAATAATCCCAACTCTGACAGTGTAACATCACAGAAAAAAACACTAGCTGCAAATCCCACTGAGTACTGACGATATTAGATTTGTCTCCTATATGCACAAGCTGGTGCAGGTCTTTCCCTACTTCATTCAGGTTCCTTATTCCCACTGTAGGGGTGAGAGTAGCTGAGGATAGAGCCCTCACAGCAGGGCAAGACAAGCAGACCTACATGCTAGCTGCAGGAAGGACTGACATGGCTCCCCTTGTCTTCTTTGCAGCCAGGAACACTCCTCCTCAGAGAGTGGAAGCTGCTGGATAGCAGAGGGTAAGGCAAGGAAAGAAAGAGAGACAAAAATCTCTGCGATATCCTAAAAACTCATTGGACCCTCTGCCAAAAATGGGTTAAAGCATCACAGTACACGGTAGCATCCCCACATTTATGTTTTAGTATCAGTATTGTGAAGAACTTCTGTAATATCAGTCATCCCTTCTGGTGGTCCAAATTGTCCCTAGTGATCAGAATTGCCCAGTGAATCTGCTAAGGAGATCTTGTAATTGCCAGTCCTCTTGTGCAGCATCCTACTCTGGCCTACTGCCTTGCACAGCACATCCAGCCCACCATCATTAGTACAACAAAGTGAGACTGCATCCAGACTCCTCTTTCTTTCTGCTCAGCCCAGTCCCATCCTAGGAAAGCACAGAAGCCAAATGAGCCAGCTGTGCTTCAGCAGGAAAACACACAGCTGGGCTAACACAGCCACCCTTCCCTGTGAGGCTCATCACAGGAGATGCTCTGACTCCAAGTATCTAAAAACCTAAATCAGACACAGATTGTTAGAAATAACTTAAGAAAGAGTACAAGTACGTGGCTATGAATTTATGAAGTGGTCTAACTCTTTACCCCACAGCAGTACCGTATACGAGGAGCACTCTTCCGCAGCACACTTTCAACATAACTTTCTTTCTCCATAGTAGCAGCAGGATTCCAGTACACACGACACGCTGAAAAGTTTGATGCCAGGGACACCTGCAAAAGGACAAATGTTTCTTTAAAATTTTATATGTATATATATATACACACACTTCATATACAACAAAGTCTCTAATTCATGAGTAAGCATACAGTGACACAAACTGGATATGGAAACTCTTTGGAGAATCTCTTCTCCCATCTCTGCTCTTAAGAACCGTAAATTACATGGTTTCTTTATAGAGTTTAACGCCAAATAAGATTTACATTCAGTACCTGAAAAGACTTTTAATTTAGGCAAGTCACTGCCTAATCTCCCTTCCAACTGAAATTAAAAGGAGGAGAAGTCTGTCAACACAGACAGCACTATGTTTAATCAATGTAATGGTGCTACCATCACAAATAGTCCACAATGACAGAGTGGTCGGACACTGGAATAGGCTGCCCAGGGAGGTGGTTGAGTCACCATCCTTGGATGTGTTTAAGAGTTGTTTAGATGTGGTGTTGGGGGATATGGTGTAGGGGAGAACTTTGTA
Organism: Calidris pugnax; assembly: GCF_001431845.1. Taxonomy (NCBI): domain Eukaryota; kingdom Metazoa; phylum Chordata; class Aves; order Charadriiformes; family Scolopacidae; genus Calidris; species Calidris pugnax. The sequence goes on along the minus strand of NW_015090830.1, from coordinate 26,108,951 downwards.
GAGTAGGGTTGATGGTTGGACTCGATGATCCCAAGGGTCTTTTCCAACCTAAATGATTCTATGATTCTATGACAATTTATGGCATGCTGTTTTGGAATAAAGTTGAAAGTGTAAGTTTCTGCTAAAGAAGGACCTGTGACACCGCCTGGTTTGTTGTCACCCAGAGTTTGGTTTTGAGATTGAGAGAAGAGAGGACACCTTCCACTGCACTGTAACGTAAAGTCTCTCCATCTCTAAAGCCTGCAGGGACCCTCCAGCTCACCAACAGGCAATATTCACAGCTGTCATGCATACAATTGAAATCATACAGTGTGCAGGGACCATAACACACACGAGACAGGCCGACAGTCTTCCTGAAGAATAAACCTCTGAAACACAAACTGGATTCTGAAAGATTTCTGTAACTTGTCATTCATGGCATCCAGCAGCATCTTACAAGTTCTCACTGTGAGAGTACACTCAGCAAACTGCTGACAACCTATCATGCTCAACCAAAGGAAGGAGCCGAGGAAGAGGGAGGAGAAAGCATGAACTACCCATTGGAAGGCACAGTTCAGAGACCAATTCTTGCAGAAACCAATTCTTAAACGAACAGGTGTCTACATATGTCAGCAGAAAAAGACAACTCCATCAGAGTATTCCCATCACAGTCTGCTGTTGACAGTGCTACTCTTTCCTAGAGCAGAACAGACTGACCCCAAAAACCAAAGTAGATACTGATTTTTTTCCACCACCAAATAACTCCTCCTTCAGGAAATCCACTGCTCGAAAAAAAAAAAAAAAATATGATCATTCACCAGCTGCTTCTACTGCAGGATCAGCTCTCCCCAGTTCCCACACTGAGTCTAATGTAAGGACATAAACAACGCTATCTAACACAAGCCATTTCTTCATCATCACATGAGTAATGTTATTGAGTGGAGAGAAGTTTCATGTATCAGGCCTGAAGCATGATTCTTATCTGCATTACTATTATACGATTTTAACTCTTGATACCAAAAAAACCCCAAATTCTGACGGATTGCAAAAAGCCTACTAGATTTCTTTTGATAACCGAAGTAATGATATCAGACCAGAATCAGCTCAAGAATAAACCAGGACTGAGTCTCAGCCACAACCCAGTGCAGACCAAGCACTAGGCACTACACAGTTATCATAAAATCTGCACTATATTTGGAAGAAGGCTCTTTCTTTCCATCTCTCATGTTTAAAGTTGTTTCACTTAGAGCAATGCCTCCTGACAGTGCCATGGCTTGCCTGCATCAGCCAGTATTTTTATGTGCAGACATGCCACCCAAGTTAGACAAGCAATCCTCAAAGCCCTCAAGAGAGAGAGAAGGTCTATATGAAGGGTACTGCACATATAGAGCCAAAAGATTCATCTTACCCATGTCATTTCAGTCACTTGCCTGAAGACAGAATGAATTCTGGTATTATTTAATCCTAACAAAACAGCAAACGTAGAAGACAAAACTACAGATAACGAACTAGAATATGGAGACTGACTTAGTTCCTGAATCAGAGCTTCATTATCCCTTTCAAACCCACAAATTATGAGAACACTAGCTACAATTACATACTGTTCCAATTCCAATTCTTTCTGGAACCTTGCCTGCCAATGCCATTTTCTTAGGCTTGCCTTTTTCTGAACTAAGATCATGCCCCACTTAGGTCTTCTGCCTGTGTAAGGATGCTGTTGAGGGACACAAGGAGGTATCAGCTCTTTCACAACTGCAAAAAGAAAAGACTCCTTGAAAGATACACTTATGTCAGTAAGACCAGGCTCCTCCTTCTGAAAGCACAAGGCAAACAGTACCTGCCTGAGTAACAAAAAAGACAGTCATACCAGGAGAATCACCACTGAGTTGGCCTAAGTCGCATTTGCATTATAGTGGCAGAGGTCTGCTAAGCCAGGGACAGCAGTGGCAAAGTTCTCCTAGTGTACCAGGTGAATCCAGAGCCTCATCTTGCTGTGCTCTGCCACATCAGAAGCAATGCAGTAAAATTCCTCCTGCACCCATCCATCACAACACCCAGGGGAGCTCCTTTAGCGTGCCGTGCCGACCTCGAGGTGCAGTCAGAGCGGCTCAACACATCGCTGTAGCTTGGGCACTTGCCTTGCAGATTTCCAGCTTGAGATCATAAAGTTCCTGATTAACTTCACAGGTGGTCAACATCTCTGCCACAGCTTTGTGAATAAGACCGTTCAAGACCCTGCAGCGTATGCTGTCTTCTTTCCTAGTTTTTGTCTGCTCGACTTTCATTACAGAGTCCAACTTGGTTGGTTTGTACATCTTTAAAAAAAAAAAAAAAAACCAAACACAAAATTCATTAATCAGTAGTGCTTAGTGACACGGTTTAGTGATGGTTTTTTGTCAGAGTTAGGTTGATGGTTGGACTAGATGATCTGAAAGGTCCCTTCCAACTTAGATGATTCTATGATTAGGCAATTATATAAAGTTTTGTGCACTCTACTAAGTATGTTCTTAGAATGCCATTATTGCAGCTGTGATGGATTTATATAGGTCTTACATATCAGCTGTTTCAATAACGTCCCTTCCAACTTAGATGATTCTATGATTAGGCAATTATATAAAGTTTTGTGCACTCTACTAAGTATGTTCTTAGAATGCCATTATTGCAGCTGTGATGGATTTATATAGGTCTTACATATCAGCTGTTTCAATAACGAACATTTATGTTCACAAAATCTTTAACCTTCATGTATTACAGCCAAGATTTCTTAGTTCATTATTTTGTAGCGAGTTATACAGCTCAATGAATCCATTTCCTAAATAAAATACAGCATGCATTAACTGTAAAGCACTGCTCGCTCGAAAAACAAACTTCAAAAACTTGTTTTCCATAAAACCAGGCTGGTATATAGATGCCTTAATCTGGATCAGTTCTCTGCTACGGGCTCAAGAGCGTGCAGGAGAGCCTTGGTGCTGGCACGGATGAAAGATCAGGATGGAAGAGGATAAACAGCTTCTCTTGACAGCAATCCTGGCATGGGCCCTAGTGTTCATTCACAAAAATTCTGCTATTTCTCCACCGGAAAACGCGTTTCCCCAAGTTAGACACAACAACAGAAGCACCACCCTGTGCCTTCTGGCAGAGATAAACCCAGCGCCTTACCATTGTAGACCCCAGGGTCGGGCTGTCGTACCAAAACTTCTTCCTTTTGGAGAGAAGAAAAGGAAAGGAGCTGTTACCTCTCAGCAGCTGAGAGAAAGAAAAGGGGTTCCTTGTGGAAGGAGAACAGGAGGCCCAACATAACGCTCGGGTGGGTGTCCACACCCGAGATGCTTTCACCCCATGGGTGTGGGGAGCCGTGCCTCCCACCCGCGGCGGGGGCTGCGCCTGGAGGAAGGGGTGTGGGGGAGAACAACAGCAGGGAAGCTGCGTTACCGGAGCCCCACGGCCACCGGAGGTGGGATCCCCCTCACACAACCGCGCCCGGGGCCCACAGCCCACCCCCGGCGTATGGCGGTGGCCAGGCCTCAGCCGGCCCACACAGGCGGGACAGGCCCGACCGGGCCCGGCCGCCTCACCCCGCACCAAGGCCCGGGCCCGACCGCCTCCCCCCGCAGCCAGGCCCGAGCCCGGCCGCCTCACCCCGCACCAAGGCCCGGCCCCGGCGCCCCCTCAACCTTACTTTTTTTTACGCATCATTTTCCTCAGCAGGTTCCTGGAGCCGCTCAGGGCGGCGGAGCTGCGCAGGGCCCGGCACCACCGCGGTACCGCCGCCGCCGCCCGGGAGCCCCACATGCTGCCCCAGCCGCCCGGCACGGCCCGGGAGGCTCGGAGCTCCCCGCGGCGGTAACGGCGGCGGCGGCGGCTCCCCCTCGCGGCGCGGCGGCCCGGCGGAGGCGGCGGTGAGGGCCGCGGAGGCCCCGGGAGGGAGGGAGTGCGGGGAGGACTGCCCTCCGGTACAAGCGTGAGGTGAAACCGGGGAGCCTCAGGGCCTGAACTGGTTAAAGTGCATCAGGGGGATCAGAGAAGCATAGAACGGTTAGAGTTTGAAGGGACCTTAAAGATCATCCAGTTCCAGCCCCCCTGCCCTGGGCAGGGACACCTCCCACCAGACCAGGTTGCTCAAAGCCCCATCCAGCCTGGCCTTGAACCCCTCCAGGGATGGGGCAGCCACAGCTTCTCTGGGCAACCTGGGCCAGTGTCTCACCACCCTCACAGGAAAGAATTTCTTCTTCATATCTAATCTAAATCTCCTCTTTTTCAGTTTAAAACCATCACTTCTCGTCCTATCACTACACTCCCTGTTAGAGAACCTCCCCATTTCTCCTGTAGGCCCCCTTTAGGTACTGGGAGGGGCTATAAGGTCTCCTTCTTCTATAAGGAGCCTTCTCTTCTCCAGGCTGAACAACCCCAACTCTCAGCCTGTCTTCACAGGAGAGGTGCTCCAGCCCTCTGGTCATCTCCATCACCCTCCTCTCGACTCACTCCAATGGGTCCATGTCCTTCTTATGTTGTTCTCTGTGTCCTCCAGAGCTGGACAGAGTGCTCCAGGTGGGGTCCCACCAAGAGCAGAGTAGAGGGGCAGAATCACCTCCCTCACCCTGCTGGCCACGCTGCTTTTGATGCAGCCCAGGATGGGGTTGGTTTTCTGGGCTGTGAGTGCACATTGCTGGCTTATGTTGAGCTTCTAGTCCATCAACACCCCCAGCTGGTGGACTACTCTTACACAGAGACAGGCAAGGCCCGTGCAGAGATACCTATGCACAGGCGCTTTTGTCTGGACCAGTGAGTTCTCTTGGAAGTGAAAAATAAACAGGGTTCCTATTTCCACGAAAGAGCTACTCCTTTTCCTGCAGCATCAGGAACAGCCCATCCAATGCACCAACTGCGGCCTCAAATATCATTGAGGTGTCCTGCAGTTCGGTGTTAGGTTGATGGGCAATTTTAAGAGGAGGCGAGCAAAATTAAATACACTGACGCAAGATGCACATTCATGACAAAATACTGCAGTTTTCCACACAGAATCGCTTCTGGTTATTTAAATAAATTAAACCCATTTATTATAGTTGCACATTTTATCTGTATAGCACACATGGGTTAATTACACGAAGAGTGATCAAATTAATGTTTCCTCACGCCAGGATGAACTCTAAAGGCATTCCCATTGAATGCAGGCCATTTTACAGTGATACTTCATTGGGAATAGGAAGGCCTGTAAGACCTGCCTGTATGCTTTCCACCATGTTTTCCATCATAAGGCGGCGTGTCTTTTTGGTGGCACTTCCAATGTGAGGAGTTATTATAACATTCTTCAGCTTTAACAAAGGGTGATCCCTGGGAAAGGAAACGAAAACACTGAGCTAGTCATTCACAGAGAATCTGTTATTTCGTCACCTGAAGGCAGCCAGGGAAATACTTAATAATTAAAAATAAAAACTAATTGCACGATGCACGCATACTCGGAGGAGCTGAAACTCCTGCCTAGCTTGTGGTTTTTTATGCAACGAGTCCTCCAAATGAGTCACTGTGAATTTCATTTGGCTAGGATGGAAGGGTTGGGGACATCCTTTCAGCAGGACTAGTGCACATACATCATGTACTCCTACTAGTAAAATCATGTAACTTCTCACCTGCTCACAAACCCATACTTAGTTTGAACCACACACATGCACACTCATTTATATTTAACTTAAATACATGTCCTACCTTGGCAAAGGTTCAGGATAGGTCACATCCAGAGCAGCTGCCTTAATAACTTTGTTCTGAAGGGCTTCCACCAAAGCATCCTGATCCACAACCAGACCTGGGTTACAGTAAGAAGGATACCCTTGTTTTCATACTCATTACTGCTTTCTCAACCATCCTTTTGGGGACAGTGGTCAGGCAAACAGCAGGGCTAGTGATGGTCACAACGCAGAAGTGGCAGCAGAGAGAGAGAGTGGTCAAGCCGGGGGAGAAAGCTTGGATGGGTGCATCAGAGTTGGACAGCCAGGAATTTTGAAAGGCAGTACGTACACCATAAAACAAAGTACAGGGCCAGACTTTAGGGTGGGCTGTGCCACCTTGATGTACGTTAGCAACAACACTGCCCTAAATTAATAGAAAGCTTAAGTAGGAGATTATACAAATATACGTGGGCTCCTGACACTCCAAGCTCACTAACGTTTTAGAGATCTACTTGCTCATAATTGCGGAAATGCTTAAATGTTTTGCTGAGTTACGACCACAGACTTCTAAATAATCTAGTAGAGAATTTACTGAAAACTTCGGAGTGACAGGTTGGGTTTTCTGAGGACTTTTTATGCCAGGAAACCATAATGCAGTGTTGTTTGTGCTGCGCCTTACCTCTGCTGATATTAATGAGAGTAGCGGTGGGTTTCATCAGCTCCAGCTCTCTCTTCCCAATCAGTTTGTGTGTCTGTGGAGTCAGGTTCACAGACAGCAGCACAAAATCAGACTGGTGGAGCAAATCATCTATCTTCTTGCAGTAAATAGCTCCCACAGCACTTTCCTCTTCCTTGTTTCTGAGGGGAAGAACCCAAAATCAAACTTGCAGTAGTAAGCAACAAGAAAAAGGTCAAATCATCATTAGAGAAAAGGTTTCTCAATTGTTTTCTTCACTCTATACTGCCAAGCAGCTGACTAAAACTCAGGAAAGAAAAATGTTAAGCTGCTTCCTGCAATACCAAATGCACTCTATGCAAATGTGCAGAAATCACTGAATCATGAACCATAGAATGGGTTGGGTTGGATGGGACCTTAAAGATTGAGTTCCAACCCCCCTGCCCTGGGCAGGGACACCTCCCACCAGACCAGGTTGCTCCAAGCCCCATCCAGCCTGGCCTTGAACACCTCCAGGGATGGGGGCATCCACAAATATACCTGTAATATACCTGTGAGGGTGGAAAGTAAGAATTGAGGATCCTGTAAGTGAACTGAATAAATAATAAAACAAATACATTTGTGTCACAGCTTCTGGTTGTGACGTAGACTTTCCACGGAGCTGCAAACGGCTTTACCTCTGATTCCTGTTGTGGTACAAAATCTTCATTTCGAAGGCTTTGGCTCTCTCGGCCACTTTGTAGCCAATGGTGCCCATCCCCACGATCCCCAGGGTGGCCCCGGAAAGCTCAGCCCCCAGCCAGTCAGCTGGGAAATACTCCGTGTCGGGGGAGACTGCCATCTCATGGCCTTGGCAGAGGGAAAAGAAGGAAAAATGCCATGTAAAGGGTTGCCTGGTTCCTGGCATCTGGTTACTTTTTTTCCACTTATTTTTTATTCTAAGATAAGGCAGAAGCAGAGGAGCCGTAGCATAATAGAATCATAGAATGGTTTGGGTTGGAAGGGACCTCAAGGATCATCTAATTCCAACCCCCCTGCCATGGGCAGGGACACCTCCCACCAGACCAGGTTGCTCAAGGCCCCATCCAGCCTGGCCTTGAACCCCTCCAGGGATGGGGCAGCCACAGCTTCTCTGGGCAACCTGTTCCAGTGTCTCACCACCCTCATAGTAAAAAATTTCTTCCTGAGATCTAATCTGAATCTTTTTTCTTCCAATTTAAAACCGTTTCCCCTTGTCCTATCATTACCCTTCCTGGCAAAGAGTCCCTCCCCAGCTCTTCTACAGGCACCCTTCAGGTATTGAAAGACCGCTATAAGGTCTCCCCGGAGCTTTCTCTTCTCCAGGCTGAACAATCCCCGCTCCCTCAGCCTGTCTTCATAGGAGAGGTGCTCCATCCCTCTGATCATCTTCGTGGCCCTCCGCTGCACCTGTTCCAGCTGGTCCATGTCCTTTCTGTGTTGAGGACTCCAAAGCTGTACACAGTAGTGAGTAATGCTGAACTGTCAAGGTGACATCTGACATGGCTTTCTTGCTTAGGACAGAAACATATCCAGCCCCTCTTTGGCAAGATGAGGCCAAAGCAGCAGCCTCCCTCCCTTCGGTGTACATCAGACACCTGCCCATCCTCTCTCCCTGCCTGCAGCACAGATTATTGTGCCACTAAAATGCACCTCGGTAAACACAGCTTCTTACTGATGGTGGTTCATCAGCAGGGCTAACGAAACTGGCAGCGCCATGGATGCCACCTACGCTGTAAACACCCAATGGTGCAACTGATGAATCAGCTGTAGTATTGTCAAGATTTTCAGTAAGGCCAAAATAGGATTCCCAGCCACCTTGCAGATACGCCAAAGTTGGCAGGAAAAAGAAACACAGAAGATGGTGGACAGATTTCTGGACAGCTTGTTCGTAATGACTCAGATACATGTCAGTTTGGCAGAGACGGCTTTCAAGCCTCCTTGAAAATACCTCCTTTTAATCCCCTTTTATTAAAACTTGCAAAGCAAGACTGAGGTGAATTAGTAGAATGAGTAAGTGGCTATGGGCTGAGGGAGAAGAGGCCTGAATTTAGGGCTATCCGAAAAAGGAACACATCTACCTTGCTGATATGCCTGTTTGGAAATTAGCACTGTGTGCTAATTATTGTCAACGTGACAGATTTGTCTTAGCTTTTTCCTGTGTTTCCACTTCTAAGCTTACCTTTGCACCAGCACACACCTCCTAACTGTGTGTTTTGAAAAGCCACCTTTCCTATAAAAAAAAAAAAACAAAAGACTAAAACCATTTCAGTTATTACCTTCCACAAGTCTCCTGGAAGACGCCAGCATCAAGGCCATCCCCAGGTCTGCAGTGTCAGTGGAGACAACGAATGGAGTGTTGGACAGTTTCACACCGTAGCTGGAGAGGAGGTTCAGGTCCAGGTGATCTATTCCCACTCCAGAGCTTGCAACTATCTTCAAGTTAGGCAAGCTCTGGAGCAGCTCTTTGTTAATAACTGGTTTGTGATACCACATATAAACCGCTCTGATCTTCTCACTGAGAAATTTCTTGTTTTCAAGATATTCTTTCATGGTGATGAGATGAAAGTGTTTCTCCAGAAATTCAACGTGGTCTTCGTATACTCCATGTTTCCCTCCTATACAGTCAATTAGCACATAAGGCAGTTCCTGACCCTCCATGCCCTGCAAAAACAATGAGAAACCAAAAGGACATCAAGTGATCCATTATACCTTTAAAAAAAAAAAACAAACAAACAGGATTTGGTTGGCTCCACTGCATGTTGTTTTCCCACTTGATGACAGAACTGGCTAAAGATACTCACTCCCACATGCAGAACTTTTCTTCTGTTCTTCCTGTTATTCAGAAGGATGTTCAATTTTTATATAATCCTATTAATAAGACAAAAAAACATTTTTTCTGGCACAGCAGCTCTGCTAACACTTAAACAAAAGAGCTACCAGGTGTTACTCCTGTTCGATATTCAATATTTAAAGGCCAAAGTCTTGATAATTTAAGAATGTGGCCATGTGAGTGGAAGGATATCTTTTAGCCCCCAGGTTCTGCCTTTGATTGCCACCTATGCAACCTTATTAAGTAATTAGCATGAATGAGATTATCCCAGGAAAAGTCTTGTTTCACATAACAGAGCTATAATTTATCAACTATGAACTTTGGAGTTATCAATTTGCTTGCTGAATGTAAGTTTATGCTTTTTTCCCTCAGTCTCCTTCTGTGTCCCACCAACTCTTTGCTCTGCTGACTCTGGAAAGAATGGAGGATCTTATCTCGGGTTAAAGCCAGGAGAGCAGCCCGCTGCCTCTCAGCTCCTCAGGACACACAGCCCTAGCGCCAGAGGTACAGGAAAGGCAGATACAGAAAAGACAAGAGACACAGAAAAGACAGAAATGCAGAAAAGCTGGTGGTGCTTTTTATCCTGGCCAAGCACAGACGGGATCCCCAGCTCCAGGGCTGCTGAGACAAGGGGCCACTGCTCTCCCACCACCACCTTCACACAATCACAGAATGATACGGGGTTGGAAGGGACCTCTGGAGATCATCTCGTCCAACCCCCCTGCCAAAGCAGGTCCACCCAGAGCAGGTTGCACAAGAACATGTCCAGGTGGGTTTGGAATGTCTCCAGAGATGGAGACTCCACCACCTCTCTGGGCAGCCTCTTCACTCACCGCCCCGGCCCCGCTCCCCCGCTCGCCGCCGCCTCCGCCGCCCCGACGGGCCGTGGGAGGGCGAGGGCGGAGCGGGGCCGCCCAAGGCGGGGTTGACCGGACGCCTTCCTCCTGACACCCACCCTTTAAGTATTGATGGTCAGATCCCCCCTCACCCCTATCTTCTCCAGACTAAACTTGAGTAAACAGCCTAATCCCATCCCAGTTTGACAGGACCAGCGCCCCTGCGGGGAGAGGTGGCGGGGCGGCGGGAGGTGTACCCCAACCCCCGCGGAGAGAGCAACGAGAGTTTCTGTGTTTTGTGCAAATGTGTTGCCTTTCTGTGCTGCCACCCCAGATCCTGCGTTAAGTCAAGCACGCTGGGTTTTACCATGCTGGCTTTGGCCTGGTCTCTCTTTGACCTCCCCTCCCGGGGGGACCCCAGCCAGGCCGGGCCGTGGTGCGGGGCTCGGAGACCCCCGGGAATCCAGTCCAACCATCAACCTCGCTCTGATCAAAAAACACCACTAAACCATGTCTCTAAGCACTATGTCAACCCACCTCTTAAATCCCTCCAGGGATGGTGCCTCAACCCCTTCCCTGGGCAGCCCATTCCAAGGCTTATGAACCCTTTCCGTGTCAAAATTTTCCCTAATCTCCAATCTGAACCTCCCCTGGCGCAACTTGAGGCCGTTTCCTCTTGTCCCATCGCCTGTGACTCTTTGGTGATTACAGAATCACAGAATCACAGAATCTTCTAGGTTGGAAGGGACCTTAAAGATAAGATCATCTTGTCCAACCGTCAACCTAACTGACAAAAATAGACACCCGCACAACAAACAAGGAGCATCATCACTAAACCATACCTCCCAGCACTTCATCAACCCGTCTTTTGAACACCTCCAGGGATGGGGCCTCAACCACCTCCCTCAGCAGCCCATTCCAATGTGATAACCCTTTCAGTGAAAAAATTTTTCCTAATATCCAGCCTGAATCTCCCCTGGCGCAACTTGAGGCCATTTCCTCTTGTCCTGTCGCCTGTGACTTGAGAAAAGAGACCGACCCCCACCTCTCTACACCCTCCTTTCAGGGAGTTGTAGAGAGCAATAAGGTCTCCCCTCAGCCTCCTCTTCTCCAGGCTGAACCCCCCCAGCTCCCTCAGCCTCTCCTCACACTAATTGCGCCTGTGTCTGACCAGCAGACACCAGTGACAGATCTCACTGCACACATAAGGGTCTTTTCCAACCTCAAAGATTCTAAGAATACACTCAAGACTTCTCTTTGAGTCACAGATGCTCAGTCACTTCAGTTGGTTTTCTCTGTGCCTATCCCAGCTGAGAAACGTGTCAAAAATTAGCTGAGAAGGTTACTGGTACTGTAAATCCCCAGTGCTGGAGGCTGCCCAGTAACACTCCAGTACTCTGTTCAGGAAGCCTTTGCTGGAACAATCCCCTTTCCATGCAGGGGATCAGCAGGCACTTGAGGGTGCCTGGGGAGCCAGGGACCTCTCAAATTCCTGTCCCAGGCTTTTCACTCAGTCTTATTGTCCTATTTTTCTCTGTAGTATTCATCCATTCTCCCCACTAGCCTCATTCTCCTCGTACCCATCTGTGTTCCCAACAGAGCTGGTCTCTTCCCTTCTAAAAATAATTTTCCGATGTAAGTATTCATGAGAGATTCCTTTCTTCCTAGGGTTTCCATTGCAAGCTTCAGGTCTTCAAAATAACCAGCAGTTCCACACTGCTGTGTCTGTCCTGACTACTGTTGTGCTTTGCAAAAGACTAGATTACAAAATCGTGTCTTCTCAAATTCTACCAAACATGTTTTGTTGTGCTGAACATTAAGGCCAACAAGTTTAACACCAAATCCTCTATAAAATGACCAATGAAAAGATAAAGTATAAGAAAATGGTGTAATAATCATACAAACCCATAAATTGTTCTTGTTATCCTGGTGATGATTTTGGAGTATCATTTGCTTACATGGGTTTCAAGTTCAGACAGCTAAACTTGGAAGCAAAAATTCATTAGCTAGCAATATAGAGCTACGGCATTTTAACCGGATTCTTGGTTATGTCTATTTGAATTTTCTTCTTTTAAAAAAAAAGCAATATACCCTAAAACGCTTATACATTCCCTGTTCCACATCAACTGCTTCCAGGTTTGCTGATAAGACATAATGGTTGATCTTTTAACTGACTGCTCAAGTTACAATACCTGAGATCAAAGGACCATTGTAAAGCTCCCCTCAAAGACACAAGCCCTTCTCCCTGTGAATGGAAGAAGCAGGTCTGCCACATTTTAGTAATGAAGGTTAAAAAGAGACTTTGGGAGGACAACATGGTGGTTTTTTTCCCTTTGTATGTCAAATCAACAAATTTGAATGAACAAAAGGAAGGAGCGATTAGCCAGAGAAGCAAAAAAAACCCCACCAATAATCAAAGGAATGTTACTCTTTTTTTTAAGCAAAAATCCAGGGCATACATATCAGATGTCAAGAAAATTATGTGGTTAGATGTGGAGAGAATGAGACAGCTTCAAAGGTTTTTTTGTGTAACTTGACCATCTAATTTTCAGATTATGGTTCAGGAGGAGATATATCTGCATAGAAACACATGTGACCGAAAACATCAGGAAGCCATTTATATTTTGAGTGATTGAAGAGCTGTGTGAATTCCTAGGACACAGAATGTCACAGCGTAGAGTGTGGGCAGCAATCAAACAATGATTACCATAAGTCTGATTAAGGTAAAACAAGATGAGTGTTGCACCAGTGTTACAAGTAGATGTAATTTGTAGAGTACTTGTTAGACCTCCATGTAGGGTGTTAAGCTGAATTACTTAGCGTTGCAGTGTGCTGTTAATTTTGTGTTACAGAAAGGAATCTATTATACCAGCCTTGTGACAAAGTCCTCTGAAATGAAGGATGTCTGTGGGTCCGGGGAGAGAAGTATTGCACACTCTGTGAACTTCATTCCCATTATTAACTATTGCTGTTGGTGTCCCTGTAATACTGCAGGGCAAGCTGATGCCTGCAGTGTTAATAAGGTGCTTGCATCATAATTGTTTCTTAGGATTAGACTTCTGAAGTATTGCGTGAGCTGAAAGGACTTTTGTTTAATGCAATGTAATACATTTCCCAGGTGGGATGCTGAAGCACGTAACTGGGTAAAAACATACATTTCCCATGTCTACATTATGTATTAGAAAGCAATATTATATCACAGAATCATAGAATGATACGGGCTGGAAGGGACCTCTGGAGATCATCTCGTCCAACCCCCCTGCCAAAGCAGGTCCACCCAGAGCAGGTTGCACAAGAACATGTCCAGGTGGGTTTGGAATGTCTCCAGAGAAGGAGACTCCACCACCTCTCTGGGCAGCCTCTTCCAGGGCTCTGCCACCCTCAAAGGGAAGAAGTTCCTCCTCATGTTTAGATGGAACTTCCTATGTTCAACTTTGTGCCCATTCCCTTGTGTCCTGTCACTGGGCACCACTGAGAAAAGACTGGCCCTATCCTTCTGACACCCACCCTTTAAGTATCGATAGGTGTTGATTAGATCCCCCCTCAGTCTTCTCTTCTCTAGACTAAAAAGACCCAAGTTCCTCAGCTTTTCCTCTTAAGAGAGATGCTCCAGACCCCTCATCATCTTTGTGGTCCTCTGCTGTACCCTCTCCAGCAGTTCCCTGTCCTTCTTGAACTGGGGGGCCCAGAACTGGACCCAGTGCTCCAGATGGGGTCTCACCAGGGCAGAGCAGAGGGGGAGAATAACCTCCCTGACCTGCTGGCCACACTCCTCTTCTATGTTACCAGGATTCATAGGACAAAAAAAAAACAAACAGGAGAGGCAGGAATTCTATATTCATGAGTTTGTTGTTTCAGGCAAGGCCAACCCAAGTGATGCATTTATTTTCTCTGACCCTAAACCATCATAAAGTGTTATCACCAACCCCTCCGCTTGCCGTAGGTAGGGTCAGCGTTCCCAACAGGCTACTGTAGCAGCACGTTGTGCCAGATCATGTGCTGTTTGCCCATCAGAATGTTTCAGAGAAATCTGAATCAGCGGAGTGAACTGCAATGGATCGTCTCTTGGCTCGTGTGGCCACTGCATTTTTTGATCCATTTTCAGCAATCACAAGACTGGGTGTATTGTGTTCTCCAGGTGCAACCTAAGCAGAAATGGGAAACAGCATCTGGTAAGCACAAGAAGGTTTCCTTTACTGTATGTCAGTTAATTTGATATTACTCAAAAAATATTTATAGATTAAGGACAGGCAGAAAACAAAGGGCCATTTTTTGCAATGTAGTTTGAAAAGAGAGGCAGTTGTTTCCCAAAGATGTTTGAGTGCTGATTTCCAGTCTGTGGAATGCCAAGTCGTTAGGGGTGTTACTTGAGTCAACCCATCACTCCAATGACTGACTTGTCACTCCAATCCTGCTGTCTGGCACTGCATCCTCCTGTCTAAAGCACCCCACTGGTGGGGACAGCTTCTGTAATGAATCACTCCAGATTCTTGAAATACCTGCAAAAGCAGAAGTAAAACTCCAAGCAAATGGCAAGCACATTCTATTGTTTTATGTAGAAGTGAAATGAAGTACCTGATTTCACGTTTGACGGTGTTACTTGAGTCAACCCATCACTCCAATGACTGACGGGTATCCTGCTGTCTGGCACTGCATCCTCCTGTCTAAAGCACCCCACTGGCGGGGACAGCTTCTGTAACTAATCACCCTAGATTCTTGAAATACTTGCAAAAGCAGAAGTAAAACTCCAAGCAAATGGCAAGCACATTCTATTGTTTTATGTAGAAGTGAAATGAAGTACCTGATTTCATGTTTGACGCTTCACATCTGGAGAAAGTTGGCACGTGCAAGACCTTGTGTGGTTTTTTTCCAGTTTTAGGATATTGATGTAATAAAAGGTATTTTTTTTTCTCTCTGCTATTTTAGCTTCTTGTAGCTTTGTTTTCAGCTCTGTAATGTATTGCTTAGCCTTTTATTTTGAAAGACTAAACAGCTTGTTTGTGCCAAGGTCATGCAGGTGACAATGAAAGCCACGCTGAGCACCTGTACCTCAGAGAACTGGGAGGTACCTGGGTCAGTCTTGAAATTCTTGCCTGGCTAACTTGCTGCTCCTGAAAAGCTGTGATGTCTTGTTTCCAAGAGCTGCAAGAACCGGCAACATCATCGTATGATAAATTGGTGGAAGGAAGCGTCTTTTAGCAAGCATCTTTGGCAAGAAAATGGAAGTGGAAATGACTCTGTAAAGATAGAACCAAAGAATCACAGAATTGTTGAGGTTGGAAGGGACCTGTCAGATCATCTAGCCCAACCATCAACCTAACACTCACAAAAGCCACTACTAAACCGTATCTCTAAGCACTATGTCTACCATCTTTTAAATACCTCCATGGATGGTGCCTCAACCCCTTCTTTGGGCAGTCTGTTCCAATGTTTGATAACCCTTTCAATGTAAAAATTTTTCCTGTTCTCTAATCTGAACCTCCCCTGGTGCAACTTGAGGCCATTTCCTCTTGTCCCATCACCTGGGACTTGGGAGAAGAGACCGACCCCCCCTGGCTACACCCTCCTTTCAGGGAGCTGTAGAGAGCGAGAAGGTCTCCCCTCAGCCTCCTTTTCTCCAGGCTGAACACCCCCAGCTCCCTCAGGCTCTCCTCAGAAGACCTGCTCTCCAGACCCCTCACCAGCTTCGTTGCCCTAATGCATAAGACTACAAGCAAAACCCTAGCTGCACTTAATGTCTGCTAACTTTGCCATAAATTTTACTGACAGATTAAATAATTACACTATTTGTAAAGTCATACTACATAACAAAATGCACAGCACCGCCACTTTGAGTTGTGTATTGGTTTATTTGTCTTTTGGACTTGTATTAAGACAACAGAGAATACACAAAGACAACTGAGAGGACAGTAAACTCTAAACCCTAGCTGCACTTAATGTCTGCTAACTTTGCCATAAATTTTACTGACAGATTAAATAATTATACTATTTGTAAAGTCATACTACATAATAAAATGCACAGCACCGCCACTTTGAGTTGTGTATTGGTTTATTTGTCTTTTGGATTTGTATTAAGACAACAGAGAGTACACAAAGACAACTGAGAGGACAGCAAACTGCTTCCTACAAAGCTTTAGTGAGGTGGATGAGCATTCTTCTATTAAACAGACCCTTGCCCTGTTGAATTTGAATGATTAATTGTAATATAGGTACTATTTCTAGTGGAGAAAAGCCATGGGATATGATTTTTTCTATAATAATTGCAGTAGCAAAGGTAATTTGTCAAAGTATTTTTTTCTCTTTTCTGAAGCTCCCTGTTATATCTTGTTTCAAATATAATTATTTTTGCAAATGTCCAGAAGCAGTGACACAAAGGAAAACATATAGATATGGATTTTAATGCTGCGTGTGTTTTTATTGACGTTTGTGTTCCCACTAATTTACAGAATGGGGGTGGAGGCTTAGAGGGCTCCAAGGGCTCTTCCAAATACTTGCACAAAGTAGAAAATCCAGAGTTAAACTGCACAGAAATTTGGTATTGCAAATGTAGGAGTACGTTCATCTTGAAGCCTAATTCTCCTCAGTGCCCTGAAGCTCCCTGTTATATCTTGTTTCAAATATAATTATTTTTGCAAATGTCCAGAAGCAGTGACACAAAGGAAAACATATAGATATGGATTTTAATGCTGCGTGTGTTTTTATTGACGTTTGTGTTCCCACTAATTTACAGAATGGGGGTGGAGGCTTAGAGGGCTCCAAGGGCTCTTCCAAATACTTGCACAAAGTAGAAAATACACAAAGGAAAACATATAGATATGGATTTTAATGCTGCGTGTGTTTTTATCGATGTTTGTGTTCCCACTAATTTACAGAATGGGGGTGGAAGCTTAGAGGGCTCCAAGGGTTCTTCCAAATTCTTGCACAAAGTAGAAAATCCAGAGTTAAACTGCACAGAAATTTGGTACTGCAAACGTAGGAGCATCTTCATCTTGAAGACTAATTTTCCTCAGTACTTTAAATTGTCTTCTAAAATCCACTCTGCTTGGAATAAACGATTCTGAGCACGTTTCTCAAAACTGACTGTTGTCTGAGTGTTTTGTATCTCAGGAGCTAGTTTAAACAGAGATTTCCATATGGAAAATCAATAACCAGGTAAAAACAGAGATTTCCATATGGAAAATCAATAATATTCCCAGCCAGGTAGCTTACTTTTTTGGTTTTGCTAGCTAATAGAATGGGAACAAAGTGAGATATGTAATCTAAAATGACATAGTCTTTAGGACTAGGGAGCACAGCAAGAAGTGCACAGGCAATCAGAAGCTGGTTCTCCCAGAGCCACTTTAAAACCTGGATGCATCTATAGGGTAGGAAGCTCTCCCAATTTGCAAGGAAATTAAAGTGTAAAAGCTGTTTTTTAACGACATGTGAGACCAAGCCAGAGCTTTCCATGCCCACTTGGAATAGGCTTCTCTTAATGGGGAAGACATAAGAATAAAAGCCTTTAGAGCTGGTGGGGGGAAAGAGAAAAATAGAAAGAGAGCTGTCACATCCTTTTGCACATCAGCTAGGGAGTACTTCACTGGGCATGGGGAGACCATTAAGAGCTGCTAAGATGTTTTCAACTGCTTCCTCTGTGATCATGTAGGTGGCCTTGTCAGTTTTAATGCCAAGGTGAGGCGTTATAATGATGTTCTTTAATTTCAACAATGTATGATCTCTGGAAGAAAGGAAAAAAGAGATACTTAATTGACCTACTTTTTTTTTTCCAAAGAAAGAGGAGTCCTACTTTGGCTTTGGACTGTATTTAAAGTTAATTTAATATAACTTTACAAGTCCCGCTTACACCCACAGAACCTGATTAGGTCTGTTCAAGTCATTTTGGATATTAAAAGGACATGTTAAGAGTTTACACTGTGCTCTTTTGTTCGGAAACAATCACTTTTGCCATTAGGCAGCAATTTGAGAGAATGTCAGAAAAGAGGATTAAGCCCTCCTGACCCATTAACCTTACACAATGGCCTGAGCGACCATTTCGACTCAGATAATGGGAGAGTGATGTCCTGGCACCCAGACATAACAAGACCCAGCTCCCCCAGCCCCAAAGGCAGCCAGCACAGTTAACTCCATGAGGAACCCTTGTGGTAGAGGGTGTCTTTTTACAGAAGCTAAGAGGCCTCTGGGACCAGGAGATGTCTTTTTACAGAAGCTAAGAGGCCTCTGGGACCAGGAGATCTGCAGTCCTTCAGCCCTGTGCTGGGGAAAGGAGCCTGTGGGGAGGGAAACCTTGGGGCAATGCAGCAGGTTCAAGGCGACTCAAGCAGCTTCCACCCATTCACAGCAAGTTGCACCTTCAGATAAAGCAATTTGTAAGTGAAGCACCTCTGCAGCTTCATATGGTGATTCTAGGGAGGGGGTTGAATGCTCCCAAGCCCCCTCCTGCTGTTTCCTGGCTTCCCTTTGACCTGTTATCAGATCCAACATCGGGGCTGCATCCCATTCGTATTCATGGTGCTTTTACACAGACCTTCACCCCCCGGGGGATGCCAGATCCCTGTCTGCTGCAGGGATGCCACCTGCCTCGGTAGGGCTCACCCATCGAATCACAGAATCATAGGATTGTCCAGATTGGAAGGGACCTTTAAGATTATCCAGTCCAACCATCAACCTAACTCTGATCAAAAACCATCACTAAACCATGTCTCTAAGCACTATGTCAACCCGGCTTTTAAATCCCTCCAGGGATGGGGCCTCAACCCCTTCCCTGGGCAGCCCATCCCAAGGCTTAACAACCCTCTCCATGTCAAAATTGTTCTTAATCTCCAATCTGAACCTCCCCTGGTGCAACTTGAGGCCGTTTCCTCTTGTCCCGTCGCCTGGGACTTGGGAGAAGAGACCGACCCCCCCACCTTGCTGAGAAACAGGCAGAGATGGCAACCTGGGCAGTGGTTCTGGGTAGGTGACATCCAAAGCTGCTGCCCTGATCGTGCCAGTCTGCAGAGCGGTCACCAGCGCCTCTTGGTCAATTACTGCACCTGGAGTGGATTAAGAGTGTCTCTGAGTGTCATTTGCAGGGAACAATCTGAGAGTGAAAAGAGAATAGAAGGGGTGAGAAGGGAATTTTGGCCATGCCTCCCCCGACCTGGTGCTTGCACCAGCTGTGTGGTGGGTAACACCCCAGCAGCCAGCTCATACTTTGTCCTCAGGCCAGTAAATGGTTCTGGATGGTACCTCGGCTGATGTTGATGAGAGTAGCTGTGGGTTTCATCAGCTCCAGCTCTCTTTTCCCAATCAGCTTGCATGTCTGAGGTGTCAGGCTCACCACCACCATCACAAAGTCTGCCTGCTGGAGCAAATTGTCTATCTTTTCGCAGTAAGTGGCGCCGACAGCTTGCTCCTCTTGCTCTTTCCTGGTGGAGAAAAATAGGATCACAGTATATCTCAGGACAGCAGTCATGAAAATATTTTCTTCAGTGATGTCAGTGGTATACAAATGAAAGAATCTGATTACCAAAGATTAGCAAACAGGTGGCAAAAAAAAAAAGAGATTAATTTATTTAATCTCAGCTGTTTAGTCCCTTCTGGAAGGCTTCAAGCCCTACAGCAGGAGATAAATTGCATGCCTGCCTCTCGGCCACAGCAGTGCAGGGTCCAGGGGCTTCTTTTAAAGTCTGCGAGTGGACTAAGGGTAAGCACTGGACCAGATGGCAACACTCTCCAGGATCCCCCACCGTGGGGTAGGTGCACCTCACAGGACACAGAAATCGCTCAAACCAGAGTAGTGGGATTCACCAGAACTCATCCATGTGAGCTCTGAGCGTGCTGGTGGTCCTCATCCTGGTGGCATCCTCCAGTGGGCCTCTCATTTTCCAATGAGTGGAAACAGCAAGACAGCTCTTTGGCTGGCTCCTGGCTGCCCCAGGACTTAAACAAAAGTGAGTGTTCAACACAAAAAGTTACTAGAGTAGAGGCAGAATGTTAGTTTGAAAATTTCACAATAAAAAAGGATACTTGTCATTTCTCCTTGTCTTTGTAAATTTAGCTGCCTGAATTTTGGGAACTAAAGAAGCAATGATAGGAGATTGTGTGTACAATCTTCTGCTCCTGATTGCAAGAGAATGGCTTTGAATTATCTCCTCCCTGATCTAGAAATAAAGAAAGAAGTCACACTCAGAAAATAACTTCAGTGTAACTTTGGACCGTGTGTCTCCTAACGCATGCATTTCATTGTTTTCTTTTCAGCGTCCAGGTCAACAAACAGTGATTAAGTGGGTAAAGAACAGACTGGAACTACAGCCAGTTTTGCAGCATGCAGAGCGCATCTCGCTTCAGCACATGAGCTCGAAGTGCAAACATACTTCAAAATAAGCAAGTTTTTCATTTCTGTTGCACTGTGCATTGATTTTTCATCACAGCACTCTTACATAAATATTAGAGGCTGAAAAATATTAAACCGAGGGAGTTAGTGATAAATCTACAGGGGAAAAGAAAGAAGGATTTCTGCCCTATTTTCTGCTTTTTGTGGTTTTTGAAAAAATTCTGAAAGCTCTTAAGGAGGGTGTTCACTGATACTTTTTTTAATGTGAGTTTGCTAAGGTGTCGTTGTAATTCCTGAAGTAACAGGAACGCCAAGCAAGGCTAGAGGTTTGATTTTCATTTTCTGTTCACATCTCCAGGAAACCTTGGAATTTCTGATACAAAACATAAATTAAGTTTCCAAGTGTTTGATCTCCAAGTAATTCATTACATGACTTGATTTGAGGCAACAGTTCTGTTTTTTTCTTTTGTTTTAATCTCGGCATTCCCTCATTTCTTGCTATATTCCTGACATAATTCCTTGAAAAGGAAATCCTGCTACCTAAAAAGGAGTGTCTCCTGTAATTAAGGTCAAGACATATCTTTACCTCTGTGCCCTGTTGTGGTACAAAATCTTCATTTCAAACGCTTTGGCTCTCAGAGCAATTTTATACCCAATTCTGCCCATGCCAATGATCCCCAGAGTAGCTCCAGTAACTTCAACTCCCAGAAGATCAGCTTCACAATACTCTGTACCTGAAGAAATGGCAATGTGACAGCCTGCAAGAAAGAAAAACACTCCAATATGAGAAATTAATGGGGTCCAACACGGAGGAACAAGGCAAAAGAGTCTGGTGTTGGTGTGCCACTATAGTACACATTTAAATGTCACAAACACACAATTTTAAGTAGCAATGTAACATCCTGGGTGAGTCCTTAATAAATCATCTTTCCCTGCCACATGTATGTGACATTCCCTTTAATTCTCACTGTAAAAAAAAAGCCTTTTAATGGGATCTCTTCTAAAAATCTAGAGTTGCAGGGGGAGCTGTTGATGGGCTGAAGATCTTGGAATCCCCTATAGCAATGCTTGCTGTTTTGTTATTGCAATTCTTGCTGTTATCTCGTTAGTAATATTTCACTATTTGCATCTGAATGTCTAACTCTTGGCCTGTCTACACTTCCTGGGCTAAAACTTCATTTTACCATCCCTTCAAGAAGCCTGGCCACACTGCAAATTAATGGAGAGGCTTCCTGATTTTATGGAGATGGCAAACATATCACTGAATTTTCTGACTTTGTTGCTTGCTCATAGGAAAGGGAATGTAAGGAAAAGCTTGGAATGATCACTAATTTTGCTTTAGTCTGCACCCTCACCCAAATGATTTCAGAGGTAGACCTACTACTGTTTCATGGCCAGTCAAGATAAAAGCATCGTATTTGTCTGCATGGACTAAATGTCTTGGGATTTACTTTGGTTTTCAAAGGATCCCCTCAGGAAAATCAAAGAGGCTTTTTCATGATTGTCTTGGCTTCAATTTAACATGTAGATGAAGTAGAGCTCTTCTTACATGAGAAAACGTTAGGCCTGCATTTCAAAGGAGTCTGCTTTTTTCAGTGTTTTAATCTAAAAATGGAATATTTCGGTATTGGCTGGAAATTGTTTCAGGATACACTCAAATTTCTGTAGGGAATTAATGCTCAATTCACCTTTAATATATTTGAGAACGCTACACAAACTGCTTGGTGTACTTGCTTGTCATTATCTAGCAGCAAGTACTGGGGACAGAACACAGGTATTCTTTGAGATAATGGACTGAAGATATCGAAGTGCATAACTTGCTCATTTAAATTTTTTTAAAATAGATTCCTTTTATTAGTTCCACTTTATTTTTCAGAATTGTAAATAGCAATACAGATCAAGTCTAATGAGACGACAGCTTTGCAGTACCATGACAACAAGAGCAGTGCAGAAACAGGGTGATATCTTTTAAGTGGCGCTGTAAGAAATAGAGCCTTCCCATACATATGAGATTTAGTGACATCATCCAGCACGTGTCACTTGGGAAACACTTCACTTGGAATGGGTTGGCCGTTGAGGACTGCCAGTATATTTGCTATTGCTTCTTCTGCCATCATACGCATGGCTTGGACTGTCGCGGTTCCAATGTGAGGGGTTATGATGATGTTATTTAATTTTAATAAAGGATGATCTCTGTAAGAAACAGAAGGAACAGAATGCATTACACCGGGAATTTGCTCCACAGCTATCCCATGCTAGTTGGTAAGAACTGAACCTCAGGGTGGTGAGACACTGGAAGAGGTTTGAGCAACCTGGTCTGGTGGGAGGTGTCCCTGCCCAGGGCAGGGGGGTTGGAACTCGATGATCTTTGAGGTCCCTTCCAACCCAAACCATTCTATGATTCTATGATTCTATGATTCTCAGGAAACTACAAGGGCACATTGAGTAAGAAACAGAAGGAACAGAATGCATTACACTGGGAATTTGCTCCGCAGCTATCCCATGCTAGCTGTTAAGACTTGAACCTCAGGAAACTACATGGGCACATTGAAATGAAAGGACCACAAGCACAGAATCAGCAGAAAGCTGTGGGAAGCTTGTTCATCCATCTCTATTGGTCTCGTTTCAGTTGGGCTGGCAAAGAACTGACAGATGTGGGAAAGGTGAATAGTTTGTCACTTATTTATGACTGCAAGACAGGCTGAGGTTTTGCCCTTAAACAGTGAGAGAGGCTCCCTATGGAGATAGAATCATAGACTGGTTAGAGTTGGAAGGGACCCCAATGATCATTGAGTTCCAACCCCCTGCCCTGGGCAGGGACACCTCCCACCAGACCAGGTTGCTCCAAGCCCCATCCAGCCTGGCC
>NW_015090830.1:26078098-26085755 GCF_001431845.1 Calidris pugnax | reverse complement strand
TCCCTGCCCAGGGCAGGGGGGTTGGAACTCGATGATCTTTGAGGTCCCTTCCAACCCAAACCATTCTATGATTCTATGATTCTATGATTCTCAGGAAACTACAAGGGCACATTGAGATGAAAGGACCACAAGCACAGAATCAGCAGAAAGCTGTGGGAAGCTTGTTCATCCATCTCTGTTGGTCTCGTTTCAGTTGGGGTGGCAAAGAACTGACAGATGTGGGAAAGGTGAATAGTTTGTCACTTATTTATGACTGTGCAAGACAGGCTGAGGTTTTGCCCTTAAACAGTGAGAGAAGCTCCCTATGGAGTGTAATCTCATGTGAGGTTTCTTTTCTACATAGCTGTTCCAAATGAAACTTAGGTTTTTCCTTGTACCTCATTCATCACTGGTGATGATAAACCTTTCAGTTATTTCCAGTAAAAAAAAGCTGCCTTTAGGAAAAGGCTAAAGAGAACAGAACATCTGCTAAGCATCCCTAACTTCCATAGGAACTTTGGACACATAGCAACTGATCTATGAGAAGTCATTCATTTGTAGGCTGTCAGCTACTCCATGACTCAAACCATACAGAGATATCACAGACTGAGGTTGGAGGGGAAAATGTCAGCAAAATCAGACAAAACACAACCTTAACAGTGGAGCCACAGGCAGTGCTTCCAGACCATCCTACCTCGGCTGATGTTTATAAGGGTGGCTGTGGGTTTCATCAGCCCCAGCTCCTTTTTCCCAATCAGTTTGCGAGTCTCAGGAGTCAGGTTCACAACCACCATAACGAAGTCAGATTGCTGCAGCAGGTCTGCCATCTTCTCACAGTAGTGGGCACCAACTGCCTCTTCCTCCTCCTTTCTTCTGAAGGAAAAACGCACACCACACCCCCAAATTGACACCAATCTTTCTAAATGGCTTTAACAACCAATCAGCCCCAGGAGAGATCTGGAACAGCAGAGATCGAGAGGTTTGAGGCCAAGGTAAAGGAAAAAGACATTGGTAGGTACAGAGTGTGGAAGGGAGGAGGGAAGGATGCGGGCCAGAGGGAGCAAGAGGCTAGAGGGGTGGTGGGACACTGAAGGAGTGATGTATGGGTGAAAGCAAAGCACGTTGGTGATATTAGGTATAGGGGACAGAGTCAGACCCCACTCTTCTCTCCTGTGTCTATGCCAATCCCTGTAGGGTCTCTCCTTGCCTGACAGGTGAGTTAGGACTTGAGGTGGAAAAGGAATGAAGGGGAAGTGAAGAGTGATGAGCCATCTGGCTGGGCTGAGGAGAGGGGTGACCAGCTGGGTGGGCCAGGGATGCTCCCAGAAGCCTGAAGAAGAGTCTGGCAGGGCAGGGGACACAATGAGGGCATTAAGCCTTGTTTGCTTGGACAAGTTCTTCACAAAGGTTACACAGCTCGTGTTCCAAACTGCTAACCAGGGCAGAGTGAGCACAGGAGGGAAGGGCGAGCTGCTTCCCAAGGGAAGCAGTAGGGAGCCAAAGCGAGGAAGCGGTGGCAGGCAGGTGCTCCTCAACTGTCACAAGTGGCTAGGAAGACCAGGGAGACAGAGCAGAGCTGTGGTTTCCTTCACTGCTCCTGACTAATTACATGGAGAAACCAGATGTTTTTACCTGCGGTTCCTGTTATGGTACAGGATCCTCATGTTGAAGGCTCTGGCCCTCTGAGCCACTTTGTACCCAATGCTGCCCATCCCGATGATCCCCAGCGTCGCCCTGGTTACTTCCACTCCCAGCCAGTCAACAGCAAAATACTTTGTGTCTGGAGAGACCGCAATCTGGCAGCCTGAGTGTGAACACACGATAAATGGGTACAAACTGACCATAAATGTAGGCTTAGGGGGAAAGAAAAAGTTTCTAACCAACACAGCAGCACCCATGGAGAAACCAGATGTTTTTACCTGCGGTTCCTGTTATGGTACAGGATCCTCATGTTGAAGGCTCTGGCCCTCTGAGCCACTTTGTACCCAATGCTGCCCATCCCGATGATCCCCAGCGTCGCCCTGGTTACTTCCACTCCCAGCCAGTCAACAGCAAAATACTTTGTGTCTGGAGAGACCGCAATCTGGCAGCCTGAGTGTGAACACACGATAAATGGGTACAAACTGACCATAAATGTAGGCTTAGGGGGAAAGAAAAAGTTTCTAACCAACACAGCAGCAAGGCTCTGGAGCATCCCTTACAAAACATACTTGCTAATTGTGACCAGTTTATAGAAGGGCCTGGATGGTGCCATTCCCTTCAGTAGCCAGGGATGGAACCAGTGACACAGAGTGGCTCCCAGGTGGATACTGTGCTGGGAAGAATGGCTCCTCAGGGAATTAACTCTTCCGTGGCCACAGTATTTTCTTGGAAGTTCAAAAACAGCTTCTTTGACACTTTCCACCCTACAAGCATTGGCTTCGCTTTTTTTTTTTTTCCCCTGGGGTAAATCTCACCATTTCTCTCCTGGATCACAAGCCAAAGCAGCTCCACTGCTTGAGCAGGGGTGACAGCTGCAAATTCCAGCTCAGTCAGGGATCTCTACGAGTTTTTATGGAAAGAACTTGAGGTCCAACATGATGCAATAGGGAGAAAACATCATGGGGAAAGAGGTGCTATTTCATGCTCGGGGTGGAGCAGTGGTGACAGAAACACTGTGAGTCCCTGAAGACAGTGGCAACTTCTTGTGGTAACCTCTACTGACACCTTCCTTCCCCTGAAAGGCATTGCGGAGCAAGGGCATGTGGGGAAAGGACCTGGACACAAAAGGACACAAACTAATGTTGGTACAGTTTGCAATAATTTTGTCATAAGGATTATCAGCTATTTCAATAATAATGTTGATGCTCTTCTGGAAATACAATCCATTGGCAGAAGTGGGAAAAAAAAATGAAGAGTTATACTAATTACTGCTCTAAAGATGGGGATATAGCCATTCATGCTTTGTACCTTCCTGCAGCTCCCAACACTTGCTCCAAGGGGAAATGGAGAGGTGGTGATATTTGATTTGGATGCATTTTGTATTCAGTTTTTACAGCTATAAACATCCTACCCAGTGAACAGCCAGAGGAGAATTAAGCCCCAGACATTATTCCAAACAGGATATCACAAGTGACTTTAAGGTCCATAATTTAGACAAAGGCCTTACTCTTGTCACCATTGCCTTAAAAAGAAGAGGGACAAAAGAAAAGCAGAGACCTCTGAAAATGGAGTCCTCAGATTTTTTTTTTTCCCAAATGTAAAAACATCCCAAATACTGATTTGCACAGATCATCTGTATCATAGTGAAAGTGATATATGCCCAAGAAGTAGCTAAGATCCAGGAAAATTTAAAACATTACCTTCCACTAGTCTTCTGGCAGAGGCCAGCATCAAAGCCACTCCTATGTCTGCTGTTGGGTCCGCCACGGCATGGGGGGTGTTGGTCACTTTTACGCCAAAGTTAGAAATCATTTTCAAGTCTAAGTGATCAACTCCAACCCCAGAGTTTCCAATTACCTTTAAATTAGGCAGGCTTTCTAGCAGCTCCCGGTCAATAGTTGGCCTGCACTCAAACACGAAAACAGATTGGATTTTTGTGCTCATTTCTTTTTTGTTTTCAAGAAATTCCTTCATGGTGATAAGCCGAAAGTGCTTTTTCAAAAGTGCTGCAAGGTCTTCTAGCACACCATAAGTTCCTCCTATATCCAGAATCAAAACGCCCGGCAACTCTTCTTCTGCCATGACCTGCAACAGGGGAACAGAAGGAGATAATCCTCTGTTTAGGGAAACACTCTTAGAGGGGTGATGCTGTAGTCATCATTTAAATTCACATCTGTAAAACAGCAAACTGATGGAACTCCATACTGCTTTTAATGACACAGAATAAATCCAGCCATTTGGTACAAGCGTGGTACATTAGACAACTTCCCAATATTTTCACTAAGTGCTGGTTTAGACTATAACACCAAGGAATATCCATCCCCTTAGATCTAAATCCAGTCCCACAAAGTGTTCTTCTCAAATAGTGTCATTTTAGTCCTGAATCAATATTGATTTCATACAAATCTGGGAGCTTCTCAACCTCATTCACAAATATATTTATATAAACGGTGGTATGAAACAGAGGCTACTAGAAACTCAAAGTTTCTTGCCTATTGATTATGGCTGGTGAAGCTGCAGGTGGTGTAGGGAGGCACCAAGGCTCAGATGGGTCTGACAAACATGTGTCAGGAATGGTTAGGTCTAACAAAATTGCACAATGAAGGGCCATCCTTGGACAGCTGCTGCACTGCTTGCCTTCAGTGTTTTAAATATCCAGGCCCATACCTGAACTTATTCCACAAAATTTAGCACACCCATGCCTATATGCTGAACCAGAGGTGATACTACAAGTCCCACTGACTACACAGTCCTTCATTCTAGAACTTTACCACTGCCCACACAGTTCTGAGCCCAGTTCTCTCCACAACACCCACACAAACATTTCATATCCTGCAGTAAGACAGGGGGCACCACGGCCAGCCACATGCCTAATTATAGGGGAGAACTGCGGCCCTTATTGACAAAAATGGTAGCTGAAGATTCACTACATGTCTTAACAACATTCCTGTCTAACTTCCAGCAGTGTGCCCAAGTGGCCAAGAAGGCCACCAGCATCCTGGCCTGTATCAGGAACAGCATGGTGAGTAGGACTTGGGAGGTGATCGTCCCCCTGTACTGGGCACTGGTGAGGCCCCACGTCAAGGGCTGTGTCCAGTTTTGGGCCCCTCACCACAAAAAAGTCATTGAGGTGCTGGAGTGGATCCAGAGAAGGGCGACAAAGATGATGAGGGGTCTGGAGAATAAGTCTTATGAGGAGAGCCTGAGGGAGCTGAGGGTGTTCAGCCTGGAGAAGGCTGAGGGGAGACCTTCTCACTCTCTCCAACTCCCTGAAAGGAGGGTGTAGAGAGGTGACTTCTCCCAAATCACAGGCGATGGGACAAGAGGAAATGGCCTCAGGTTGCACCAGGGGAGGTTCAGATTGGATATTAGGAAATTTTTTTACACGGAAAGGGTTCTTAAGCCTTGGAATGGGCTGCCCAGGGAAGGGCTTGAGGCACCATCCCTGGAGGTGTTCAAAAGACGGGTTGACATAGTGCTTAGAGACATGGTTTAGTGATGGTTTTTTATCAGAGTTAGGTTGATGCTTGGACAGGATGATCTTAAAGGTCCCTTCCAACCTAGACAATCCTATAATTCTATGATTTCTACAATTCTGTTTGCTGTCCTCCACTTGCTTTAGGTCTCTATCCCGTACTGTGTCCTAGACTTGGTTGCAGGAAACCTGTGCTAATGGCATCAGAAGTTTTCCACAGCAGTATGCTGGTTTATTCTGGGCAGGAACTTCCTGCTGCTTCAGTCCTCTCGCACAAGCCTTCAGTGAGTAACCAGAATTCAAACCTGTGACAAGAAGGCGCCATTGCAGCCTGAAAGTTTCCATCAAACCATATTTACCCTTGTCCTGAAAAAACTTGGGCTCATCCTAACTGCATATTGCAAGGCTCACAATCTTGACTCCAGTCAATACTGCTGTATCCTGGCCTTGACCTGCATCCCTGTCTCCTGTGGTACATGGGCTAGAAGGGGCCTCCTTGTTAGGACAGGTCTGCAGTTCACCACGAACAGTGGAAGTCTCCAATAACACTAACCAGTTCTGAACAGCAGCAAACGAAGCAATGAGATGAATATTACAACTGTATGGCAAAAGAATATCACGTTCTTAAATATATCTCATCTATTTCTTGCCAACTAGAAGTATTTTGAACCCTGGCAGCCCCATACGGTTGTGAAAACTGCAAATTTCACCAGCTGTAGCCGGTATATTTCCTGGAGCCTCCCAAAACACGACCTTAGAAGAATAAACTAGATTTGTTCTCCGGAATGAATGAGGCATAGAACAAAAGACACGATTAGATGTTGTACTGTGACAGTGTTGCCCAGCTTCTCGATGAGCAGAACCTGATGCTCCGGCAGCAACTTAACTCAGAAATGGACAGTGGCTAAACCGTATCCTGTTAAGGGATGGAAAACTGGGTGCCATGTCTTACACCATTCGTTTTCATCACCACTTCCTCCTCCATTAGAATATACCACTCACAAAGGGAGACCCGCGTTCATTTTAGAAGCACTTCCTAAATTTCGCAAGCAGCAAGGTGATCCAAGAGGAAGCCACAGTTCAGCACAGCAAGAGCTGATTCAGCTTTAAACAAACCAGGTGGTGTGCTAGAAACAGGCTGGTTGCTGGTAATTAATTTTCTAATTAGTGTGGGCACAACTTCAGCCATGTTTGTTGTGCACGTGAATCCTTAATAGCCCGCAGCTTTGGTTCAGGAACTGGGATTCTGCTGCTACCAGGTACAATCTTAAAAAAAATGATATTGATAGTAGTCAACTAAAACCACTTAAAAGAACCTTGCAGAGGGAAGGGGGCTCTCCAGATACCAACCTTGGTCTGAGGAGCGCTTAGTATTCGTCCTCCAGCACTGCCTGAGCATGTCCTGTACCTCTGTCTGTAATCCACACCTCTCCTGTGACAGCGGTGTCCACGAGAAGCAGTAGCTGGATGAATAAACGTATAAGCCAAATTTGGCTGGCCAGGCACCCAGGGAATCGGTTTTAACAGGCTGAATGCTTTGCTCCTGAACATAATTACTCAGATACCAGATGTCTTGTCCAGTGTGCTCAATGTGACACCTGTTAAGGATATGACAAGTTTGGTTTTGGACTAGTATCATCTGCTAGCATCGCTGGACTCTGTTTGGTTTTTTTAGTGGTTTTTTGTTTGTTTGTTTTTTGTTTTTTTTAAGCTGCCTCTCCTCACATGTTCCATTTACGTAAGATTATCTGATTCCATGTATGCATGGAGTCAAATATAACACTGATAATAACGTATGCACACTGATAATAAGTCCTGTTCCTTGCATTGCAGAGAAAACTTTGAAAATATGAAATTACAGTGTGACAAGCGGGGAAATGAAAAGAACCACCAGCAAGTATTAACTTCAGCATCGCTATTTTTCTAAGCTGGCCTGGTTTCTTTTGGGGAGCTTGACTCACTGCTTACTTGCAGATTTGCTGACGGGCACCGCTGTACCATTTTGGACTTTGCCAAATCACCGCAAAACAAGTCTCGTAGCTTTTCCCGGCTCCGTTTTAAATTCAAATATAACACCCTGCGTTACCCGGAACAAATTCCTCCCACTAATTGCTCTGCGGAAGAAAAGGCATTACCTGAACAACCGCCTCAGACTTAACCAGGGCTGGTGTCTTTTCTGACGGTGTCTCTTCCCCAGCCCGACCCCGGAGAGCAGCGGGAGGAGCCGGCAGCTCTGCCCGCCCCCTGCTCGGCACAGCCCCGGTACCGAGCCCTTAACCCCTGCCCGGCCCGCCGCCGGGGCTGCCCCAGTTTCCCCGGGGCCATCCCGGACCCTGTGGATTTTTTTTTTCTAGTGGAAAATACGCTTTTCTCCCTCTCTGCTGCGAGCAAACCTTTCAAATGAGCGTGCGGTGTAGAATAATAGCTGTTCCTCTCGGAAGCACAAAGATGTCCTATCTCAACGGCCGCCTCCGTCCTGAAACGTCCCGGTTTTGCTGCTGATCCCTTCAAGGGAAACATTACAGAATCACAGAATCATATGGGGTTGGAAGACATCATCTC
>NW_015090830.1:26076613-26078088 GCF_001431845.1 Calidris pugnax | reverse complement strand
AGGTGGGTTTGGAATGTCTCCAGAGAAGGAGACCCCACCACCTCTCTGGACAGCCTCTGCCAGGGCTCTGCCACCCTCACAGGAAAGAAGTTCCTCCTTATGTTTAGGTGGAACTTCTTATGTTCCAGTTTGTGCCTGTTCCCTCTTTTCTTGTCACTGGGCACCACTGAAAAAAGACTGGCCCCATCCTCTTGACACCCACCCTTGAAGTATTTATAGGTGTCAATCAGATCCCCCCTCAGCCTTCTCTTCTCCAGACTAAAAAGATCCAAGTCCCTCAGCCTTTCCTTGTAAGAGAGATGCTTCAGGCCCCTCATCATCTTTGTGGTCCTCTGCTGTACCCTCTCCAGCAGTTCCCTGTCCTTCTTGAACCAGGGAGCCCAGAACTGTACACAGAGCTCTAGATGGGGCCTCATCAGGGCAGAGCAGAGGGGGAGGATGACCTCCCTCAACCTGCTGGCCACACTCTTCTTGATGCACCTCAGGATGCCGTTGGCCTTCTTGGCCACCAGGGCAGATTGCACATTCACCCAGTGTGTCCCAGTGGCGGTGTGTTGATGGTGAATGAGGGAGCACAAGGGCATCTGTCCCTCTCTGAGCCACACAGGACTCATTTATCGTTCAAGTCACTTTACTTTTCAGTACAGCCTTCAGGTTTCCTTGTCTTCTCCCAGTTCCCCTTCCCACGTTGGGAGGGGGTCATTGGGTGATAGACTAATTGTCTAAATGACAATAAATTGTTGTGGGTTGTTCAAACCATAACAGTGTGAAGTGCGACTCCTGCCAGGGGCCGGGCAGATCTGCTCCCAGCGGCAGGGTTGGTCCTGAGTGTAGGGTGCATCAGGAGGAAACACAGAAGCTGGATACGCAGTTGTGATCCAGCTGGGTCAAACATATCTGTATTTTCACACTGCGCTCAAGCCACAACTAGCTCATTGCTGTGGGTTAATATACTGAGAGAATCTTCCGTAACCAGGAGGTGGATGGAACTGCTCTCTCTGTTGCAGCATCTCCTGGACCAAATCCAGTGGAGGCACAGGGAGGTTTTTTAACATCCATAGAGCGGGCAGTGGCAGCCCTTTGGGTCTTGTGACCTCTGTTTCATAGAATGGTCTAGGTTGGGAGGGACCTTTGAGATCATCTAGTCCAACCATCAACCTAACTCTGATAAAAAAACCACCAAACATCACTAAACCATGTCTCTAAGCACTATGTCAACCCATCTTTTCAACACCTCCAGGGATGGGGCCTCAAGCCCTTCCCTGGGCAGCCCATTCCAAGGTTTAAGAACCCTTTCAATGTAAAAATTGTTCCTAATCTCCAATCTGAACCTCCCCTGGTGCAACTTGAGGCCATTTCCTCTTGTCCCATCACCTGGGACTTGGGAGAAGAGACCGACCTCCCCTGGCTACACCCCCCCCCCAGGGAGTTGGAGAGAGCCAGAAGGTCTCCCCTCAGCCTCCTTTTCTCCAGGC
>NW_015090830.1:26043985-26076365 GCF_001431845.1 Calidris pugnax | reverse complement strand
GGCTGTCAGCTCCCGGTTGGTGTGTATCGTCCCGCAGGCCCGCCACCCGCCCTTCAGGATGTCGTACATGCTACCGCACTTGCACAACGGCTGGCAGGTGGACCAGGCCATCCTCTCGGAAGAGGACCGAGTGGTGGTCATCCGCTTCGGGCACGACTGGGACCCCACCTGCATGAAAATGGATGAAGTGTTATACAGCATTGCTGAGAAGGTGAGCTGGAGCGAGCTGTGACGTGAGACAGTTGCTTGGTGCTTCAGGTGGCTTGTATGAAGCCTGAGGCGGGTTATAACTCGGTTCCTGGAGAGGCATTCCAGCTTTAGGAGGCAGGGAGAAAGCTGTTTGGTTTGCTTTTGTTGAGTGTCTCCTAAAGTCATCCACTACCCTGATCTTTGCAGCATTTAATAAGGTGAAAAGAGTGTTGCAGGTTCTGAAATCAATGTTGCTGCCTGCTGATAGTCTATCACTTAATGAACCTCAGCATTCAGGCAGAAATAGATGCTTGGTAGTAGGGCTGCTGTGGCTCTGGGTGGTGCAGCATTGTCACTTTACCATAGGAACATATAGTAGCTTCAGATTTCCATTTGAGTAACTTGAAAAGTTACTTTTATTGGCCTCTAAAAAATGGTGAGATCCTAAAATGTACAGGATGATGTTGATTCATCTATCAGTGATGTTACTTGTGGAGGCAGATGGCATTCCATTGAGTTGCATGACCTGAATTAAATTTTAGGAGCCAAGCTCTGAAGCTGTTTTCAGATGGAAACTGAGCGGCTGCTGACACCTGGTCACTCACTTAAGAAAGGTAAATACTGAAGAAGAACTATGCTGTTAACATAAGCAATCAGCAAAAAACTTTTTCATGCATTTAGTCAAGGTTTTGCGTAGTGATAGGTGTAGAAAATTGACAGCTCTTCTTTAACTGAACCACATAGAAAATGAAGCCAAATAATCTGAACCAGAAACAGTATCTTGGGTAGGAAAAGGAGTCAGCTCTCTTAGTGTAAAATTGTAGACATGCTGCATAACTTAATACAGAGTTCTTTTTGTGGGGTACTCCTTTCTCTTTTAATTTTATTTTACATAAATGAACTTCAGTCTCAAAAGGCCCTACAACGAAAGACCTATACTTACAGC
Source organism: Calidris pugnax (assembly GCF_001431845.1). NCBI lineage: Eukaryota > Metazoa > Chordata > Aves > Charadriiformes > Scolopacidae > Calidris > Calidris pugnax. The sequence goes on along the minus strand of NW_015090830.1, from coordinate 26,075,230 downwards.
CAAATGTTAAGACATAATAGAATCCAGTAAGGAGTTGTGACATGTTTTAATTTAGTCATTTTGTGTTTATCATGGTGGGAGTGCCTTATGCTCAGATACTGTTAGTATCAACTTTTGGCAAGCTGCTTGGTGGTTTGGCAGACAGGTTGGCAGTTAGGGGTGACTGGGGGAAGAAAGAACAATGTAACTTCTTATTTAAAAATCTCCCTCTGCAGAAATGGCAAATTAAAGGGGGAGATCCTTCCTCATCTTCTTGCTTACAAGCCATGTTTGGATCTCTGCTGTTTTAAAGAGTGAGTAAAAGTTCCAATTGTACAGGTGTTTATGCTACAGAATAATACAGAATGTTAACATGCTGTAATTGCATGCTACATTTGAAGAAAATGTAGCCATATTTTACATTTGTTACCATGGGTGCAATATTCTTTCAGTCTGCGGCGTATTTTTGGATAGCAGTAGTATTTATCTGTACTGTGTAATTGGAAAACAGGATTTTTTTCAGTTTGAATCCTTTCAGAGAAAAAGAAACTAGAACACTGTATGAAACTACAAAGCGGATTATTTTCACTGAGATGTACTCCACTTACAGTTGACTTTTTCCCCCCAGTGTTGTATGAAAAAGAAGCAAAGTTTCACTGAGTTTCAAAATAAATGGTAATTGTAAGATGTTAGATTTTTGTTTTATCAGCGTTTCGAACAAACATCTAAGAACTGAGTTTCATAAAATTCCTCTGGAACACCTTTTTTTAAAATACACCCTTTTTTAAAGGAAGCTTACAGTTATAAAAACCCTTCCCCTGAAATACAGGGCTTTGGCTACTAAATTACTCGAATACCTCTTTTTTTAAAGAAATATTTTAAACCCATGATTTATCTAGGATGAATAAGATACCCTTTTGTGAAACCGGGTCGCTTGAAACAGTAGGTTGTATTGGGTCAGTGTGGGTTTAGGGAGGACTGTCCAAATGTTTTGCATTTATTTAAATGTAATCAGAAGTGTAAATAGCTTTGGCTTAAACATTAGTTGTGCATCTGCATTTCTGTTATGGTTGCATGAAAAGTGAGAAAGGAAAAGAAAGTGAGGGGGAGGGGAAAGAAGGAGCTATAAAAAAAACTATATTGGTATTATAGTTATTGGTGTTTGTAATTAAAGTTGGGCAAAGATAATCCATTCACTGGTGTATAGTTTTCATAATTGTTAGATGTAAGTATTGCTCACAGCAGTACAATGTATTTCTCTTCTCCCCTAGAAATTTATCACAATTACAGCATAATTAGCAAGAAAAAAAATGCAGATGTTGTCAGTACTACAAACTTTCAAGTTAGTACTTACTGCGTTTGCAGCCTCTTCCAGTTCAGTAATGGAAGTCTGCTGACTGCCTTCACCTTAAATGAATTGGTGTGAAAGCTAGTCTCAGTGCCTCATTCCCCCCACCCCAGGATTTCCTTGTCCATAAAGACATCTAAACATAAAAAATATTGTCTAGAAACTGATTGGAAAGATAAGAAGATGGAATCTTGGATCTCGTCTCAGATTTCCTTGGGTAATTGCCATATACACTTTGGGCCATAAGTTAACGTCTGGTGGTGAGATTTGATTCTTAAGGGGAGCTGGAATCTTAACACAAAAAAAAAGGAAAAAAGAGTATTACTTAGCCCTAACAGAAATTTAAAGAATTTAAATTTAAAGAATTTAAAAAACAAACTCCACAACTGTTGCCATTCTTCCTAGTCTTTGATCATCTTGCTGTGGCAATCTCATGTTGTAGGAATGCATTACTTTTTTATTGGAATGACACTGTTAATGAAGTAAGTCAGGAGGGAGAGTTTTGGATGAGATCTACTTAATCTGGCATATGATTTTTTTCTATATCTGTGTTTCCTGTTTACCAGTAAAGCACGTGGTCTCGATCAAGATAAGATACAGAATCTGCATCTGATGTTTAGGGTTCTATAGATTTATCTGCATTACAGTCTTGGGCCGTTCCATTTAAAGATTTAATATTAGTCCACCCAAGCAGATACGGTTCTGTGAAGTATTAAAATAGGCTGTAACTGGCTGGGTAATAAGGTACTTCTGGTTTTTGTGTATGTGCAATGACTAATGTAGACTAATCTGTGAAGCTACAGTAAGAAAAATAAATCCCAAACAAACCCAACCAAAAATTGAAGCCCAACTGATGGAAGTAAATCTGTTGACGTTTTGAATCCATGCTGCTCTTTGGCTTTTAGTCTCCTACTGTCCTCCATCCTGTTCCAATTGACAGCAGCTTCAATATCCTGGTAAGACAGAGAAAGTTTTGAATTGAAAGATGGGTAAAGGAAGTCAGAAGGTTAGAAATAAATACATTCAAAAGCAAACATCTGTCTTATTTTTCTGCTGAAAATGTTTTTATCTTCAGATGTTGAACAAATGTGGAGTTGTCTGAAAGGACATCTGTTGCTAGAGGGTTGTTTTGGTTTTTGGTTTTTTTTTTTTCAGAAAGCAGCTGACTTACAGTAACACTTAGCAGCTTTGTTGCAGTATGTTAGGAGGTTAAGTACTTTCAGAATAAACTTGTGTTATTATATCTTCAGCTTCTAAAATACCACAAGGCTTTTTGCCTGTTGTCTGTACAGTAAAATTTAGGTTTACATTAGCAACCTCAGTGTAGTCTCAGTTGTTACAACTGCAGCTGCTTTTATTTAATGTGGTTTGCTTGCTCAGAGTTACATTTAATTTTTATACTGAGATCTCCATACTGTAAGCCCCATTTGTAACTCAGAAGTCAGAAAGCAACCACAGCTTTCTGTATAGCAATGTGGTTTTTGAACTGACAGCTCCATCTGGGGGACAGATTCATGACCCAGTAGATGGAGAGACGTTAAGGTTTGGTTTGCCTCCAAGTGTAGGTCAGCTCCTGCGTCCATAGCAGCCTGAATCCAGAAAAGCTACAATTGCTTTTGCCTAAAATGAAACCTAAGCTAAAGCCTTGTGAATTAGAGCAAGCTGTGTGTGAAGCCAGCTCAGAAGCTGCTCTGTACTGCTGTGTCTTGGCTCCAGTACTGTGTCTGTGACAGTAAAACTGGTCAATACTGTGCAGAGACATTTGACTAGTTCTGCAGGGCTTGTCTTGTGTTGAAATAAAATGCCTTTTGGTGACAAGCCTGCCCAGTCTGGCATGGCCACTAAATGGTAGATGTTATGGCCACTGTAGTGCTGCTGCATTATCTTTTCCATATTTAGCCTTTTACCCATGTTTTTGCCTTCATTCTTGGACCTGAATCCCAACTTCCTACTGCTACGAATATTGGAGTGTTACATGGCAAGCCATATGTCACAGGCAACCTTGGCAGCCAATGTCCAAACTGAACAACACGCACCCCTTATTCAGTGCACTTGCAGGCTACGTGGTTTTGGAGGGGTAATTTTGGCAGATTTGAAATTAAGAAAGCAAAGGGGAAAGAATTGAGCAACTTTTAAAGTTCTGAATTCAAGTTTGAGAGTCCGTATCTAGCTTTGAGGTCTGCTTTAGACTTTGTACAAGCTTTTGAGCTGGCAACTGTCATCGGTTTCACTTCTATAAAAATAGAAATATTCCCATGTAGGAGAGAAGGGAGATTCAGTTAATATCAGAGATACTTGGGATTACAGTGATAACTTGCATATGTGCTGTGCAAAGGGGATTTGAATGATCCAGTCCTTTTGAGTATGATATATGTAATAACTTATTTAAGACTTGAATAGTATTTGAGTTACAGAAGTTAAACTAATGCATTCATTAATTGTGGTTCACTTTCTAAAAATCTTAGGCTGATGATCTTCATTGCTAGTGACAAGCATTTCTGGTTCTGCAACAGCTCAACTGAATTAAATATATATAATGTAAAATTAACTTTAAAAGTTTTGTTGTGGAGTACCTAGTACATGGAAGTAAAATTTTGGTTTAGCAGTGCTTTTCTGGTGGTGCAACATATAATCTCCTTGGACTGAACTTTCAGTGAACAAAGCAGGTCCTAAGAATGATGTATTAGTGCTGGATTTAACTTAAAATCATTTTCTAATCTCTAAATGAAATAATGGTTCAAAGATTATGTTTAGTTTGTCGGAATTGCCAAATGTGTTGTAGAAATTTCCCCACACGGTGAAGCTGTGCTGCTAAAAACATCAGCAGGATGGAAGAAGAAATGATAGGAGAAAATTAAAATAGCTATTCAGTCTCTGTTTTTAAAAAATAAAAAGCACAAAGGAACAGCTGTCTCTTGCCTCCCAAGGCCAACTGGGGAGTAACTTCAGTCACTTCTCAGCTAAATTGTTGACTCTGAGTATCCCATTAAGTATCTTAGAAATCGTTCATATAAAAATTGAAGTGGGCATGAATGGCCACTTTGGAGAGTGTTGGAATTTGGTGTTATGATTAACTCGGGTTTTCAAGGCTTTACCTCCTGCCAGTTTTGGAACATGGCTTAAATGGGATGTTTTTATTAGATTATTGACAGAGTCTAGGATGATAACCAGCTCCATAAAGCACAGTAAAAACTACTTAAATGCTGTTTCACTCCAGAAACTGTCTTGAAGCAGAAGTCCATCACAGTTTATTTACTGTGTGCTTCTGTTTTTGTAAACAAACATCTCCACACATCTCAGTTTGAATGCCTGCTGGGATGTTTAAGCACAAGCTACACTGTATATAATATTTTTCTGGTACAATCTAATCCTGTTTTGTGGACTAAAATAAAAAATATTTACATCAAGCAGGTATTCTACTCATCATAGCATTTCTAGATGTTTGATAGCTAAATTAACCTGTGGGTAATACTGTGACAAACAGTAAGTTTGTCACAAATCTTAGACCACGTGTGTTACCTCAGACAGGTAATTTTGTGTAGTCAGATGGGAAGGACTGAAATTGTATTTGTATGTAAGGACTGGGGGGCAAAGTTGTGTGTTCATGGTATAATGCCTGAGTGTTTGATAATACACCTTACAGTTAAAGGTTTGTGATATTTAGATGCCTACTAAGTTATATTTTTAATGTGTGTGTGTGCGCGCTAATTTCTACTGTATATGTAGAATGAGATGTATGTGAGATTAGAAACGGAACCTTCCCCTAATTCCGCTTAAGGATAAATATGCTACATCTAGGAAATAAAAACATGATTTTCTTTCAGGAATTAAGACGTTAACTATGACATTAAAGGGGAGGGATTCTTGTGTGTTTAACTTAGGTTTTCATTTTGCACAGTTACTATTTTACCAGAATTGCCCAGAGAATAGCATCTCATCAAATTGTTTAAGTATCAATTGCATTTTTAAGCTCCTGTTTCAGCTTTAAACTTCTCAAAAAAGCTATTGGTTTTTATTATTAAATTATCAGTTTTATTTTCATTTAACTAGCCTTGTTAAACAAACCAGGTGGTTTATGGGGGGGGTGAAAATTGCTCGGAGGCAGGCACCAGAGCATTTTAGATCATTAATTTTCTGAAGTCTATAAGCAGCTGACGACAGATGCGAACTGTGTCAGCCTGGCTTGCACAAAGCAGTTACTCTCCTTGTTTAGAGCTGTGCAATGTCACTGTGAGGTCTCAGTTGTACATAAAGGGCATTTGTTTCTCTGGATCTTGATTTAGCATAAGTATCTTTCCAGTTGCTACTGGATGTGAGATTAGCATCTCGGCTGTATTTAAAAATATTTTCCATGTTAATTGGTTGTTTTGGTTAAAAAAAAAAATGGCAAGACTGTTTATGGTGATTTTTATGATTTAGTGTTTTGGAAAATAAATGTTGCAGTAATGAAAGCTTGTGTCTTTTAATTTGTTATACAAATAATCAAAGGTTTAATAACATACTCTTTTTATATTTCCTGTTTTCTTCTGTTTAGGTAAAAAACTTTGCTGTTATTTATCTTGTGGATATCACTGAAGTACCAGACTTCAACAAGATGTACGAGTTGTACGATCCCTGTACTGTCATGTTTTTCTTCAGGTACATGATGGTTCTAGAATGTAACTCAGTTAAATTTTTTGTGTGTCAAATACAGTGTCTCCTGTAGATCATTTCTAAATGCCTGTCAGGATACTGATGCTTATATTTCCATTGCTCCACAAAAGAGAAAAATGATTAAATAGGAAAATTACTTTGTTTCCAATTAGCCTAGTAACAGTGTTTTGTTAATAGAATACAGATTAGTGATAGGGAAAACTGTTTTTTATTCTCCTTTGTTCTTAGCTTTAAAGCTGAAACTCCCTGTATAGAATAGTGCAGTGATACAGGAGCCAAGCTTATCAAACTTCCTTTAAGGATATACCCAAAATCTGAAGGTTTTTTAGAGCTAAAGTGTCTACATTGATGAGATAAAATGTGCTGCTGGCAGGTGTAGAACTCTGGTGTTAGTAGTGGGAAGGAAATATGAACAATGAGTTATATGCTGAAGGATAATTGCACTAAGTAGCAACCTGGGGGGCATGTTTGCAGTCTTTGTTCTGGCTTCAGGCTTTAGAAATAGGCAGTAAAATGTCAACTTGGGTGAGAGGAGCAGATACTTTTTTTGAGGCTTATTTTGCAAGCTTGGTTATTTTACAAGGGCTTCTTTTGAATCCTACACAACATTCTTGTGGGGAGTGGAAAGTTTCTTTCTGTATTACAGTACCATATTAACTTGTCTGTTTTTTTGTTTTTTTCTCTCCCTTTCAAGGAACAAACACATCATGATTGATTTAGGTACAGGTAATAACAACAAGATCAACTGGGCAATGGAAGATAAGCAAGAGATGATTGACATTATAGAAACTGTTTATAGAGGAGCCCGCAAAGGTCGAGGTTTGGTGGTATCGCCAAAAGATTATTCCACTAAATACAGATACTGACACTTCTTCAGGGCTGCCTTTTTTTTTAATCCTATGTCCACTTAAATTTATTCTTGTGTATGTGTGTACATATATATATTAAAAGAAAAAACCTACAAATGTTTCAACTTTGAGCATATTTTGAATTATTTAAAAGGTTGGAGTTCTGTTTGGAAAAGTAAAAGGCACGAAGCTTGCAACTGTCTGACTGGCAATACTGTAGATGAATTTTGGATTGTATTTTTATTTTTTAAAGACTTTGTGTTGTCCTTTTGGTATGATGTATTTTTCTACACAAAAAACCTGTTTGCAGAAAAACATTTCAACTGGGTTTGTTTTCTTTTGTTGCAGGAATATGTGGGAAAACTATACTATAGCTTTTTTTAAAGTAATGAAATAGGTTTCACTTACCTTAGTTTTCTTTAATTAAATTTGAGAATGGAAACAAGTGTAAGTGAATGCAAAATCATAATGTTGAAGATGAATCCTGGAATTGTCTAGGTTGGAAGGGACCTTTAAGATCATCTAGTCCAGCCATCAACCTAACTCTGATAAAAAAACCATCACTAAACCATGTCTCTAAGCTCTATGTCAACCCGTCTTTTGAACACCTCCAGGGATGGTGCCTCAACCCCTTCTTTGGGCAGTCTGTTCCCATGTTTGATAACCCTTTCAATGTAAAAATTTTTCCTAGTTTCTAATCTGAACCTCCCCTGGTGCAACTTGAGGCCATTTCCTCTTGTCCCATCACCTGGGACTTGGGAGAAGAGACCGACCCCCCCCTGGCTACACCCTCCTTTCAGGGAGTTGGAGAGAGCAAGAAGGTCTCCCCTCAGCCTCCTCTTCTCCAGGCTGAACAGCCCCATAATGTTGAAGATGAAGGCTTATCGCTCCTGTCAGGAATTCCTTGCATAGTATCTTGGTCTTCTGTATGCACTAAAAATAGAAAGAAAGCACTTGGGTGCCTTTATAAATATTTAGCAGAACTTGGAGAAGGTATCTTCCATGACTTCTCCGCAGCTTAGCTGACTCGTGGTGATGGACTTCTTTTTTTTCATGTTGATTATGCATACAGTAGGCACTTTGAAGTACTTAATAGATTCCACAGTGCCAAGGAGTAATTGCAGTTCTGGAGCTGGCTGCAGAGTCAACAGTTGAAGAAAGGATGAGCTGTGCTTTCTCTCATGTGACCTCCAATTTGTCTTAATGGGATGCTAAAATGCATATATGCTCATGAGACCTGGGTTGATTCCACCGCGGCACGGCTTTTTGAAGTTCCCATTTGCATTTCTGACAACTTTTGTTCTGCAGTAATGGAGCCAGTGTTGTAGGGCTTTCTGTAGGTTGGTTGGTTGGTTGTTATTTATACTGAAACATGCATATTTACAGGATTAAGAAAAACCAAGCCAGGCTATGCAGAAAGGAGATACCTGTATTTTTGGTCCAGTTTGTTACAAGACGAAGTGAAACCAGCTTTTTTACCATCTCTGTGTTTTAGAGGATTTAGATTTAGAATGAGTCATGAAAGTGAAATTAAATTAATCTGGTTTGCAGTGGTTATTAATAATGGAATAATTCATGTTGGAAGGGACTACTGAAGGTCTAGTCCAACCTCCCTGAGTAGATCCAACTTGATCAGGTTGCTCAGGACTGTCCGGTGTTGCGTTATCTCTAAGGACAGTGATTCCTTAGTCTTTCTGGAAAGCCTGTCCTACTGCCTGAGTTGAAAACAGTGTTCCTTACATCTAGCTGGAATTTCCTGTGTTCCAGCTCGTGTCTATTAACTCTCTCGTGCAAAACACCTCCAACAAGAGCCTAACTGTTCCCCGTGCTCAACCACGGGGTAGTTGTAGCCAGAAAGAAAACCATAGTCTTTTCTTAAGGCTGAACTAACAGAATTCTTTCAAACATGTTTTACAATCCACCACCTCTTGGTGGCTGGCTAACTGCCTCATAACAATGTATTTCTTGATCTGGGGAGCCCCAGAATTGGCAGAGTTTTCGGGGTGTGATCTCAGTGGAGTTGAGGGCAATGACCCACTGCTTCTGATGGCGTGTGGCTGCACCCTGTGGTGCCTGGGCACTCTGCCCACTCATGTTCAACTCGTCCCCCAGACCCCACTCCTCTCCTCCTGTGCTGCAGGACAAGCTTACCCTGTCCCAGAGGCCAGGCACTTGCCTTTTGAGCATCATGAGGTTCCTGCTGGCCCATTTCTCCAGCCTGCCCTCTCATAGCACCCTCTCCCCCAGCTTTGGCGTTGCTTGCAGATCTACACTGATTAAAGCATTGATTAGGATGATTTCTTGATACTAATGAAGACGCTGAAGAATCTATAAGAGATTATAAGTATTAAGGCTCTGCCAAGATTTTAAAAAGTGTATTTAGCCTTCATTAGTTGAGGTAATCTATTCGCCTGGCAATGCTTCAATTTCTGCATTTCTTGTAAGAGGATCCTATTAAGTTTCAAACAAAAAATCTTTTCATGCCAAAAGTGCCAGTGTTCTGCTGCACAAGAACCTTAAACCGATGTTCTGTTTGCTTTGACTCTGCAATGTCGTGTTTGGTAACTAGAATTCCTGTCTCTCTCAAATTCTTTAGGCTCTTCCAGTAAAAATGGCTAATGTTAACTGAAATTGGGACAGCGTGTGTGCCTGAATGATGTTATTTCCCCAGGTGGGCATGGCTTTGCGTGGGCTTGTGGCCAGAGTAACAACTGAAGAGCTGGGATCTCTGCAGATGCTGCAGAAGAGTCTTGTGTTCATTGTACCTATACAGTTTTGCAAAGCACCTTTTTAATAACATCAAATAAGATAAGGGGCATTTTGGAATGTAAAACATTTAAAGGAGTCTCACAATAGCCCTCGCAAAGGTAGAAAAGTTTTGATCTTGTTATTCTGAGAATGTTGAAGTTAAAAAGGCAACAAAGAAATAGGAGGAAAATTTTAATGTTTAACTGAAACACATTTTCATACATTGAAAAAGTGTGTGACCGGATAAGTTCACTATGTGGGCTATAGTTTTCTATCCAAAATAGTGTTGTTTTTTTTTTTTTCTCCCCTGAAACTAATAGTTCTTTCCCAACTACAGGAAATACAGTGTCCCATTTAGATGAATGAATGAACGCAGCCTTCTGCTTTTTTTTTTTTTTTTTTCTTCCCCCCTGAGGCAATAATTTAGAAAAAATAAATTTGGATTCTATTGCGACGTGATGCAAGAGCGTTTGTTTTCACTGACAGGAGAGTGATTGTCATCTCCCAAATTGCGTGCGCTGCTCTTCTCCCTTTATCTTTCTCCATCACATCCTCATTTCAGTGCTGCAAAGACAGAGTGAGTAACTGGGTTAGTGGTTTAATTATTCATGAATGTGATTCAGCATAAAAATGGGAAGATCTCTGCACGGTTAAATACGGCCCCATGGATTGTCTCTCTCTTATTTTTGAAAATTATTACGTAGCTTATCACGCGAAAGGCATCAGAATGAATAATTGGCTAGATTATTTCAAGGTATTTACAGATCTTCCTGTCTTTTGCTGGGTAAGCAGTGCCTAAATGATAAAAATGATGGATGTGTCTGGGTTTGAATCAGGGAAGCGTGTAGCAACAGGAAGAAATCACCCACGCCCAGAGAACACGGAAGCAGCGTTCCCTTGAAAATACGAAGAACAACAGCTAAGGCATCCATGGTACACAACTCAGTGTACTTTAAAATCCAAGTAAATGCAGGTATGAGAAATAGGTTAACAGTGTTTTCGTGCTAGGGGGCCGCCCACGGTTCAAAACTTAAGTGGAAATACGTAAAATACAGTAAAACTTCATAATTAAGTTTCTTTACTCTCAGCTCCTCCTCGGTGTTTTCGATCCCCGCCTCTGTCATCAGGTCAGCAACGTGCTTCTCCAGGTCATCAATGCGCTCACCCATTTCTTCCAGTAAAAAGTTAAAGATAACTTGATACGTAAGGATTCTATCATTTTCTATTATTTTTTTTTTTTTTTTTTTTTTCTTCTGTGGGGGAAAAAAAGGAGCAGCTTTCTTCCAGGTGTCTCAACCTCTTAACTTACTCTCGTTCAACTCCAACGCAAGACGAAGCCTGCACAGGGCTCTATTACTACGAGACAACCCTGCTTTCTTTTGCAACAGAGAAGCGAGTTTTTCCTGCTTGAATTTCTTTCAGATTCTAAAGTATTTTCAGATACTTTCCCTGCCTGCCTGGGAGGGAACTGGAGTATTTTTTGTGCAAGAGGTTGTTTTATTTCCCAGGAAATAAATGATACTGTACAGTCAGCTTAGACAATTGGAATATAAGTGCTGCCAAAACATTATTATTCTCTTACACTGAAGCAGCTGTTTCCTAAAAGGTCGGGTTTCAGAAAAAAAATGGAAAATGGAATGAATTTAGAGTTTCAGGAAGCAGTTTTTTGTGAGTACACCTAATGAGAAAGCTCAGAGCCCCTTCAAGTCTTTAATTTCTCTTTTTGAGGGCTCACCTTCCCATACTCATGGGATGTTCGTTTTAAAGCAGTTGTTTTAAAAACAACACTGCGATACGCTGGTTTAGGTGGCATTTTTGAAGATGGTTGTTTCCTTTTTTTGGTTTTTTTTTAATGTACCTTCAGAATCTTTGCCTATAATTTGCTGCTTATTTCACTTGAGAGCAAGAACTGCCGCGCAGAGATTAGCTCCCGGGGAGCTGATGCTGCTTTTTTAGGCTTTCCTTCTTAGTAAAGGGAAAAATAAATGGGTTTGGGGAGGTGGGGGGAGCAATTCGGGGGTCTTTGCCTCACGGGCGTTTAGCGAAGTCGATGGTTATATCTTAATTTGATGTTTGGGGGGGGGAAACGCATCCCGGGGTGAAAAAAAACAAGGGAGGGGGGAGACACAGGGCGAGCGAGGGGTGGGAAAGCGAAAAGAGGATATTTCTCAGCGTCATCTTTTCAGCCAGAGCTTGAAAATTCTCCTGCAGCTGATGCAGCAGATTTTCCGCCTGGAAAAGGAGGGGAAATAGGGAAAGCAGAGAAAAAGCAAGAGCCCCGGAGGGGGGGGCGGCGGCGGCCGGTCCCGGTCCCGGTCCCTTGCGCTCCTCCTCCCGGCCCTATGGGGGGGACCCACCGGTGCCCCCCACACCCGTTCCCCCGCCAGCCCCCCACCTCTCCCGGCGCTCACCAGCTGCGAGAGGTCCCCGGTGCCCGGCGGGTCGGTGGCCGCCATCGCCTCCGCCTTCCCCCCCCAGCCCTTCCCCGCTCCCGGTGGCGGCGGGGCGGGCAGGTGAGCGCCGCCCTTCACCCCGCCTCTGCTCGGGAGGGAGGGAGGGAAGGAGCCGGTGAGTCCTTAAGTACCAGCCAGCCCTGGTATTCCTTTATTTTTCCCCAAGAAATCCTAATTCTTCAGGGCAATGACTGCCGGAGGATGCTGAGGCTTGATCCTCAGCATCCCTCTAGATGATGAAAAATGCTTGTTTACCAACAAGCCCCAAGTTTGGCGTTGGTTTTTTTCGTGGTTTTCTTTTTTATTATTATTATTTTTTTCCCAAAGGTTTGCTTCCTTTCCCCCATGTAATTAGTTTTGTCCTACGGAGTGATAAAAATGCCATGTTGTCGAAGTTCCTTGCGTGGGAACGCCTAAAGAGACAAGAGCGAAGGCATCAGCAAGAATTGGGCGGTGTCTCTTGCAGGCACGGTGGCATGTAGGTCATCTCCGTGGTTTTTAGCTTTGTAGCATATAAAAGGAGGATGGAGCCGGACTCTTCTCAGTGGTTCCCAGTGACAGATCGAGGGGCAACAGGCACAAGCTGGAACATGGGAAGTTTCACTCCAATCTGAGGAAGAATTTCTTTGGGGTGAGGGTGGCAGAGGCTGCCCAGGGAGGGTGTGGAGTCCCCTTCTCTGGAGATCTTCAAGCCCCACCTGGATGCCATCCTGAGTGATGTGCTCTGGGCAGCCCTGCTTTGGCCGGGGAGTTGGACTGGATGATCTCTAGAGGTCCCATCTAACTCTGACAATAATGTGATCTATTTCAGAGGTGTCTTGTGTATGCAGGTGTTCTTGATTTCTAGAGGTCCCTTCCAACTCTGACAGTAACGTGACCTATTGCAGAGGTGTCTTGTGTACGCAGGTGTCCCGGCTGCTGTAACTGTTGCCTGATGTAAATGAAGAGGTTTTCAATTTGCTGTGCTTATACTGTTAGGAGAAATCACTGTTGGGCAAGAGCTTTCCTCACTCTATTACTTTATAGATGAGCCAAACACCTAACAGTGCCTTCACCCACAAGTTTCTTTCTGGAGTTAGGAGTGACCTCAAATGTTGGAAAGATTTATCTTTTGCAAGCCTACCACTTAGAATCCTTCCTAATAAACTTAACTGTTTTCCTTCACACCTTTCCCACCTCCTTTTGGAAGGTGTGTTAATCTCGATGGTGAGATTCTGGCATCAAAGCAAGCTTTGTTGCTGCTTCTCCTAATCATGGCTTCTACTCTGTACATCCTTATCTTCCAACTCTTGCAGGTTCTCCTCCTTGCCTTTCCCGTTGTAGAAAGAAAAGTAAAAATCTGCAGGGGTTGAGTGCTCTAGCAGTGCTACTGCTCTAGAAAGGCTCTAGATAAAACAATCTGGACAATAATATGCCTGTAGATATGCTTCACATTTGTACGTAGCCACTAGGTGCAACCACATAGCTTTTTTGACTCTTGCAGGTTCTCCTCCTTGCCTTTCCCGTTGTAGAAAGAAAAGTAAAAATCTGCAGGGGTTGAGTGCTCTAGCAGTGCTACTGCTCTAGAAAGGCTCTAGATAAAACAATCTGGACAATAATATGCCTGTAGATATGCTTCACATTTGTACGTAGCCACTAGGTGCAACCACATAGCTTTTTTGTTCTGTTGCATAAATCACAGAATCACATGGGGTTGGAAGGGACCTCTGGAGATTATCCAGTCCAACCCCCCTGCCAGAGCAGGTCCGCCCAGAGCAAGTTGCACAGGAATGTGTCCAGGCAGGGTTTGAATGTCTCCAGAGAAGGAGACTCCACCACCTCTCTGGGCAGCCTCTTTCAGGACTCTGCCACCCTCCCAGGAAAGGCATGTTTCCTCCTCATGTTTAGGTGGAACTTCTTATGTTCAAGTTTGTGCTGGTTACCTCTTGTCCTGTCCCTGGGCACCACTGAAAAAAGACTGGCCCCATCCTCCTGACACCCATCCTTTAAGTATTTATAGGTGTTAATCAGATCCCCCCTCAGCCTTCTCTTCTCTAGACTAAAAAGCCCCAAGTCCCTCAGCCTTTCCTCCTAAGGGAGATGCTCCAGGCCCCTCATCATCTTTGTAGCCCTCTGCTGTCCCCTCTCCAGCAGTTCCCTGTCTTTCTGGAACTGGGGAGCCCAGAACTGGTCCCAGTGCTCCAGATGGGGCCTCCCCAGGGCAGAGCAGAGGGGGAGGATGACCTCCCTCCACCTGCTGCTCACACTCTTCCTGATGCACCCCAGGATGCCATTGGCCTTCTTGGCCACAAAGAGAACATGGTCGGCTCATGGTCATCCTATTGTCCAGCAGGACAAAATACACAGTAAGAAACAGTTGTTGCTTTTTACCTGTTCATTTGTGGCTAATCCATCTCCCTTCCCTCAGGGCTAGATAGTAGAACTGTACTATTTTTTTTTTTTTTTGCATTTTCACTCCTGATAACAGCAGTAGCCTTCTTGGTTTTCCCTCCTGCTGGAACAGCTACGTAAGCTTGGTCATCCTATTGTCCAGCAGGACAAAATACACAGTAAGAAACAGTTGTTGCTTTTTACCTGTTCATTTGTGGCTAATCCATCTCCCTTCCCTCAGGGCTAGATAGTAGAACTGTACTATTTTTTTTTTTTTTTGCATTTTCACTCCTGATAACAGCAGTAGCCTTCTTGGTTTTCCCTCCTGCTGGAACAGCTACGTAAGCTTCCCTCTTAGCCAGCAGCATTTTCCAGGGTCCACAGCCCAATTGGCTCTGTCTGCTCCTGCCCAGGTTTCTTGAACAAAGTCATAGGGTCCTGTTTGCAGGGGTAAAGAAACAGCTGGAAACACGGAGGTGCAAGCGTTCACACAGCCCATGAGTTTGCAAGAACTGCCCCAAATCTTTGTCGCGCCACCTTTTAGCAATGGCCGGGTTTAGATTTCACCTGAAAACGTGGTAGAGGCTTTTTGTAAACAGCTTCTGTTTGCAAGGCAGGTCAGTGGGGTCAGGGCAAAAAACCCATGGTGTCCAGCCAGCGTGGCATTGGAGGAAGGGGAATTGAAAGCGTGAGGGAGACTGAAGGAAATATTTCGCCCTGGCTTTTCCCCTCCAAAGTCTGGTTCTTTTACTTTGTAGGCTCCACACCTAATTTGAATGGCCCTCCTAGTTCAAATCTTCAGCTGAATTAGGCCAAAAGTCCACAGCTGGGTTTGTGGACTAAAAATGGAAGGGTCTGTAAAGCCAAAACTGGTCGTGGAAAAGTTCCAAAGTTCAGAAAACCTAAGAATAGAAGAGACAAACTGCAAGACCAAAAAGACTTTGATTAACAATGTATTTATTTAAAATAGAAATAGAGCATTCAGCTTTGCCCTACTGTCCTCTATTCTCTCCCTCCTTGGTGGGCTCACTTGGGAATGTAAGACGAGCCATATTTTAAAAGCCATAGTCCATCACAGGCATCATCCATGGGCTAATGGAAGCTGAGCAAAAATGGGGTTTGTTCTTGTTTTCTTGTGGTGTTGGTTTTCAAAAGCAGAGGTCTAGCTGAGAACCAATAAACAACCAGTGATACCGGTGTTCATAAGAATATTTACCGCAATAAGTAAAGAATAGTTCATTTGCTAAAAGGGTACCAAGAAGTTCATGTTGGCAGTGAACACAAAAAAAGGTCTGGAAGGGCTTAGAGAAAGGAAAAAAAGAGAAAAATGGACAGTATAAATTTATTTTCCATGCCAAAATATGCTCTGTGCTACTTTCTTTCAGTGAAAAGCTTAGACTTCAGTCACTTTCAGTTTAAATATGCCCTCTTGGTATGAAGAACATGAAGTAAAAATAAAAAATAGGGTGACTTAGAGGTTGGGGAGCCATCTGCTTCCATCCTGTTTCAGAATTGCAAGCCTGTGCTGTGAACTCTTCACATCATGGTCTCGTGCTCAAACGGTATCCAAAGTGTGTTCCTCTTGCTCTTTCCCAGGGAAATTCCAGTCCCTCCAAGGCTAGAAGGAGAAGCCAGGGTAGCAGGATAGGAAAAGCAGAAGTGACACAAAGTCCTTTCTCTCTCCTCTTTGCTGACAAATGAGATTTTATATACCAGGGGTCAGGAATCCTCCGGTCACGTACTCCAAGCACGTCTGGCTCAGGGCCACTTTGGAATGGAGGTGAGGACAGAGAGAGGGTGTCTCAGAAAAAAAAAAAAAAGAGGCTTAATATTACGTGTGTGGTAAGAAAGAAAACAGGGAATTTAGTCTTGGAAGGAGACAATCAGGCAAATATTCTGGGGCCACCCATGGCAGCTTGTCTGGCTGTAGATCAGAAGGCAGGGTGCAAGTCACACTGCAAATTTTTTGGGGTTTGCTTTTTCTTTTGCTTCCTGGCAGAGGCATGGTCAGTTGTTAAAGCTGAAGGGAAAAGGGCTGGGTACAAGCTAGTGCTTGCACCACAGTCATGGTATTTCTGCTACCAAACTGCAGGGTTGGGTCTTTGAGTCATGCTGTACTTGGTCTTTCCCTCTTTCTTAGGAAGATTCTCTTGCATCACCTTGCAATTCTTTAGGGGAACACCACGAGCAGAAAAAGCATCTGGCTTTGCTAGGTCATCGGCTTTTATGTGCTGAAATCCTAAATGCTGCTGATGTTTCTTGGAAGCAAACTACTAATATTAACCTGTTCCTTTTGACTCAGAGTGCTGGAGTTCACCGAAAGCTTGTTCCACTGGATTACTTACTGGTGAAGACGTGGCTTTTCTTTCATCTGGTAACATCAGTAGAATTAACAAGTCGGTGTTATTTAAAAGCATGGAAAGATGTGAGTGAAATGCAAAGGGGGAAAAGCATTCAGGTCAATAATGGTGCCTGACAACCATAGGGCTTCTTTGAAAGACAAGTAATTTGAGGTGAATATTAAAAGCTTGGGTGGTTCTGCATGGTTTGAATTTCAGGCTCTGTATCTTTGAAGAGAAAAGTGTAATTCCAGCAGTCGGGAAACCTGATCCCTGATGGAAGTGCTCTGTCTTCAGTGAAAGTGTTGCTTTTTGGGACTGCTGCTCATAAATCCACTTACTGTGAACCTTGTTCAGTCAGTCCCTTTCTGCATGTTTCTCCAGAAAGAAAACCATCGAGGTTAAGGATATTCTTTATCAGAAGTTCCCTGTGTGTGCTATGGGCATCACGTAGTGCAACGTAGCTGTAACAGAACACAAGGTATAGTTTTCCCTGTAAGTGTTCTCCTTCACTGGGGATGAATGGAGGAGCAGCAGAAAGCTTGCTGCAGATGCTTCAGCTACAGAGGCTGGTGTGGTGGCACCCTTTGGCTCTCTGAAGAGTTGTGTGTAAGTCATGGCTGTGCGAAGTCACCCATCTGGCTTCTGTTGACTGAATTACTACGTGGTGACCCAGGGATCTCTAGGTGTTTCCCAGGCATGGCTGGTAAGAGATGCCACTTATCATAGAATCATAGAATGGTCTGGGCTGGAAGGGACCTCCAAAGGCCATCTAGTCTGACCCCCCCGCAGTCAGCAGGGACACCCCCAACTAGACCAGGTTGCCCAGGGCCTCGTCGAGCCTCACCTTGAATATCTCCAGGGATGGGGCCTCAGCCACCTCCCTGGGCAACCTGTTCCAGTGCTCCACCACCCTCACAGCAAAGAACTTTCTCCTGATCTCCAATCTAAATTTGCTCCCCTCCAGCTTAAAGCCATTGCCCCTCGTCCTGTCACTGCAGGTCTTTGTAAACAGGCTCTCCCCAGCCTTCCATAGCCCCCTTCAGGTACTGGAAGGCTGCTATTATTAGGACCCCCCCGGTCTTCTCTTCTCCAGGCTGAACAACCCCAGCTCCCTCAGCCTGCCCCATGCTGCTTTCTGTTCCACCCTTGTTCCTACCGTCTTTGGGCAACGAGGGTGGAGGAGCATTCATCCAGCAGTTCCCCTCCTGGAAGGCTGCAGGAAGGAGTTGGAGATCTTTGTCCCACGTGGAAAAGAGTGCAGGGTCTGTTTCTCCAGCCTGGTGGCCCGCTGGTGACATGCCTGGCACCGGATCTGGAGGCTGTGTTCAAATCACCCCGCAGCCTTGCTCTTTACACTTGGTGCCAGATGTACCTGATGGAGCTTTCCTGAAGAAAACACAGTGTGTAACCTCCGTGAGGGTAAGAAAAGGCAGCCCCCGTGGCACCAGGATGGTGACCCAACCCCATGTGTTCAGGTCCCACAGCCTTCTGAGGCTCTCTTCCAGGTACCTCATGGTCCAGAGCAGAATGTGTGCTTTGCACACAGAGATTAAATGCGTCATGTGTGGGGGCCAGTGTGATGGAAAGAGTATTTGTCTACAAATTTTGGTAAAAAGGCCTGTGCTGTAGAGGCTAGAAGCTGGGCGAAGGAGGGAATGGTTCATTTGAAGCCACACTTTTTGCTTTTCCAGAAGCTGTAAAGAACAGTAGCAAAAGTTTCCTGTGAGCA
Source organism: Calidris pugnax (assembly GCF_001431845.1). Lineage (NCBI taxonomy): Eukaryota > Metazoa > Chordata > Aves > Charadriiformes > Scolopacidae > Calidris > Calidris pugnax. The sequence continues at coordinate 26,056,760 of NW_015090830.1, read as the reverse complement.
GACTGCAGCTACGTTCCTGCTTAGATACCCTCCTTGCAGCTTCAGAGATTATTTATCCCAGAGAAGACAAGTGGAGTGTTTTCCTGGGGCAGGCAGCTTAAATTCACCTTGAATTAGCAGAAAGCACGCGCTGTGGTTGCAGAAAACATGGGTGGGTTTGGACAAATGGGGGGGATAACGCTGGGGAACATCAGGGTTTGGAGGAGTGAGCAACGACAGTAACAGAAGAACCCAAGGGTATGGGAATCTGATTCTTTGGCTATTTTTGTTGGGAGAAAAAGCTTGAGCTTCCTTGTCTGAAACGAAGATCTTTTGCAAATTAGGAAAAATTTTTTCACTGAAAGGGTTCTCAGACATTGGAATGGGCTGCCCAGGGAGGTGGTTGAGGCACCATCCCTGGAGGTGTTCAAAAGACGGGTTGATGAAGTGCTGGGAGGTATGGTTTAGTGATGATGCTCCTTGTTTGTTGTGTGGGTGTCTATTTTTGTCAGTGAGGTTGACGGTTGGACAAGATGATCTTTAAGGTCCCTTCCAACCTAGAAGATTCTGTGATTCTGCAAATGTGCTTTTAAGGCTGAAACCTTCACCGGCCACGGCCTGCCTGCTTGGCTTGCTTTCTTCTGTGAGACATTTGGGGCAGAGAAGGGGGGTGCTAAGAGCGTGGCAGGTTATTTCATGCAGCTTGGCTGCTGCAGGAGGTCCTCCCACCCCTACTCTGTTTGCCAGCAGGAGTTTCGTGGGTGTGTATTTCCAAGCGTGCCTGGCAAAAGGTCTCTGAAATGACAAGGACACAGAGGGACCGGGGGGTGCTGAGGGACTCTGCCAGCTTGGTCTGGCATGATCATCACCTGGAGAGAAGGGCTCTGGAGAGCTGGGTCGCCGTAGCTGGGGGAAGAGGTGGAGCAGCACGGCATTGGGGTGCAATGGCAGCGTGTCTGGCTCCAGACCAGAAGGCTGCGTGTTTAAGTCACACGTGCAATAATGCTGGGTTTGTGGGGCTTTTTTCTCCCCCGTGCTGAGCTCTTTGCTCCTGGTAAAGGCGGAGTAAATCTGCTTTGTTCTCTTCTTGTGCGTAGAAGATGTCCTTATGTGTGCTATGGATGCTGAGCATGTCTCGACTAAAGCAATCCAGGAGTGTGTTACACTACGTAAATGGCACCAGAAGCACTCTGTCCTCCTGGAACACAGAAACAAAAAATAGAATGATAGAATTGTCTAGGTTGGAAGGGAACTTTAAGATCATCTAGTCCAACCATCAACCTCACTCTGATAAAAAACCATCACTAAACCATGTCTCTAAGCACTATGTCAACCCACCTCTTAAATCCCTCCAGGGATGGTGCCTCAACCCCTTCCCTGGGCAGCCCAGTCCAAGGCTTAAGAACAGTTTCTATGGAAACATTTCTCCTAATCTCCAATCCGAACCTCCCCTTGTGCAACTTGAGGCCATTTCCTCTTGCCCCATCGCCTGTGACTGGGGAGAAGAGACTGACCACAACCTCTCTACACCTTCCCATCAGGGAGTAATAGAATGATAAGGTCTCCCCTCAGCCTCCTTTTCTCCAGGCTGAACAAATAGTTTGGATGCTGTAATGGTATTGACTCCAGATCACGTGGTGGTATTTTGAGTCATGCCAAAGCTATAGTTTCCGTGTCATTTTTCTTTTCTCTCTCTGCTTCCAAGCTACTCCACAGCTTCATCAAGAGAGGGAGAAAGTGACTTGGGGAAAGCTAGGGATAGTTCTGGTGGGCCTTCCCATCAGGGAGTAATAGAATGATAAGGTCTCCCCTCAGCCTCCTTTTCTCCAGGCTGAACAAATAGTTTGGATGCTGTAATGGTATTGACTCCAGATCACGTGGTGGTATTTTGAGTCATGCCAAAGCTATAGTTTCCGTGTCATTTTTCTTTTCTCTCTCTGCTTCCAAGCTACTCCACAGCTTCATCAAGAGAGGGAGAAAACGACTCGGGGAAAGCTAGGGATAGTTCTGGTGGGACTTAAGACACTGCACTTGTACCCTCACTCATTCTTCAGAGATAAAGCCAGGTTAAGGATTTCCCAAATGTCATTTCCCTCCCTGTACTGGATCTGGCTGGGATGGAGTTAACTTTCTCCGTAGCAGCCCCTCTGTGTTTGATTTGTGACCTAAACAGTGTTGATAGCACACCAGGGCTTTAGCTATCACTGAACACTGCTCACATGGCACCAAGGACTTCTCTGTTTCTCAGCCTGCCCCCCCAGCAAATGGGCTGGGGGTGGGCGAGAGGGGAAACAATCAGGACAGCTGTCCCCAGCTGACCAAAGGGACACGCTGGACCGTGTAGCATCACGCACAGCAAGGAAAGCAGGCTGGGATGGGGTGGGGGTGTGGGGGTTCTTCTGAAGTAGCTGTTGCTTGGAGACTGGCTGGGCACTGGTCTGCTGGTGGGAGGTGGTGAGTGATTGCCTTTGCATCGCTTATTTTTATTCTTTTTCTTCATTTGTTAAACTGACTTCTCAGTCATCTCAACCCACCAGTTGTTGTGTTTTATTTTTTTCCCCTCAGTTTTATCCTTCTGATACTCCCTGTACTGGATCTGGCTGGGATGGAGTTAACTTTCTCCGTAGCAGCCCCTCTGTGTTTGATTTGTGACCTAAACAGTGTTGATAGCACACCAGGGCTTTAGCTATCACTGAACACTGCTCACATGGCACCAAGGACTTCTCTGTTTCTCAGCCTGCCCCCCCAGCAAATGGGCTGGGGGTGGGCGAGAGGGGAAACAATCAGGACAGCTGTCCCCAGCTGACCAAAGGGACACGCTGGACCGTGTAGCATCACGCACAGCAAGGAAAGCAGGCTGGGATGGGGTGGGGATGTGGGGGTTCTTCTGAAGTAGCTGTTGCTTGGAGACTGGCTGGGCACTGGTCTGCTGGTGGGAGGTGGTGAGTGATTGCCTTTGCATCGCTTATTTTTATTCTTTTTCTTCATTTGTTAAACTGACTTCAATCAGGACAGCTGTCCCCAGCTGACCAAAGGGACACGCTGGACCGTGTAGCATCACGCACAGCAAGGAAAGCAGGCTGGGATGGGGTGGGGGTGTGGGGGTTCTTCTGAAGTAGCTGTTGCTTGGAGACTGGCTGGGCACTGGTCTGCTGGTGGGAGGTGGTGAGTGATTGCCTTTGCATCGCTTATTTTTATTCTTTTTCTTCATTTGTTAAACTGACTTCTCAGTCATCTCAACCCACCAGTTGTTGTGTTTTATTTTTTCCCCCCTAGTTTTAACCTTCTGATTCTCTCCCCCATTCTCCTGGGGGGGGGGGAAGGGGAATGAGCAAGCAACAGGGTAGGAGCTTTGCTGCTGGCTGGGGTCAACCCACCACACTCCATCTTTCCCATCTCACTCCCCAGTATCAACAGCTTCTTGCTGAATACAATGATCCTCTTCATTTGTTAAACTGACTTCTCAGTCATCTCAACCCACCAGTTGTTGTGGCGTATAAAAATAGTCATTTTAATAAGACAGAATAAAAAGAGGAATATAGATAGGGAGTAAACTTTACGTACCTTATGATGCTGGGTGCTTTGCATTGGTTCTGCACTGGATGGAGCCTGGATGGGTTTTCCTACTGGATGCTGTGCAGATCCTATCTGTGGAGAGGTTCCTTGTTTCTGGTCCTTTGAGCCATTATGTATTTTCTTATGAGACAACAACTCATAATACGTTAGAATCACCCTACAGTGTCTGCATTATATGAAGATTGAAGGGGTTGTTTTTAGCCCTATGAATCTAAGCAGTAAAAATTAGTGTTGATTTGGTTTAGTGGAAATCTAATTCATTTTGCTTAGTCAAAAAGTGCACAAGTTAAATTTTCCAGACTAGCTATTAGTCAGAGAACAGGCTGCAGTTTGAATTTGAATTGCATTGCATTCAAGAGGCAACTTGGCAATCTTAGGATGTACAGGCCCTTTGGGGAATGGAATAGCCTGTCCCTGTTCCATATATACTCACCAGAGACTTCCAGTATGGGTACCAGTTAATTGCAAGGACAGATACCTGCTAGGAAAAGACCTATTTAATTGCAGTTGCTATTCAATAGCTGTTGGTACAGCAATGGTTTCTGCATGTTATTATTCTAGACTGGATTCAAAAGAAACCTTGAGGAGGGGGGGATCTTCTTCCTCTCTCCTCCAAGGTTAAGGACTGAAGCAAGAATGTAAGTACTATAAACACAAACTTATTGAGTTATTCACTTATAGTCACCAGGAGTTAAATTTCAGTGTTAAGAGAAAATAATTGAGAATTTTTTCTTATTAAAAAAAACCAACAAACTAAGTAGAGAGAACTTTTGGAGTCTTTAAATCTAGTAGTAACTCTGCATGTGACTGTTAACTGTGAATGCAAATCTGTGGAAACTGCAGCTCAAGCTGTGTTTGCAGCTGCAGGATGCTAGAATGCTGATGTAATAACCTAGAAAGTGTCCCAGATGAACTTTTCTTGGTGGCTTTTGAAGGAATGACGTTGTATTTTCATATTGAGGAGACAAAAAATGATCTTAAAACTGTGGTCCCAATCAGAGTAGAAAAACATTAGACCGTCTCAATGTGCTAAAGTAGTTCAAAGTTTTCCACCACGGTAACTTACTATTTTTGTTCACGTTTCCTGTTAAAGGATGTCAATCCAAACAAAAAATTAAGTCCAAGCGTCAACATAAATCATCATTTGCAATTGTACTGCTTTGTCTCTGCAGTATTGTAGCTTGCAATCCTTGGCTAGCAGACCATGACAGTGCCTGCAACCTTGCCGGGTTAGCAGATTGCACTGGGTCTGACTGGGATGGAGTTAAACGTCTTCATAGCAGCCAGTGTGCACTGTGTTTTGGATTTGTAGCTAAACCACTGGTGATCAAAAACAAAAGCCTGGGCTACTGCTGAGCAGTGGTTTGCACAGTGTTAAGGTATTCTCCTTTTTTTTTTCCCTTGAGTAGGTTGGGGGTGTACAAAAGATTGGGAGGGGACCTGGACAGGACAGCTGATCTGACTTTGCCAAAAGGGATATTCTATAGCGTATAATGTCATGCTTGGCTGACACTGGGGCAGAGGAAGAAGGGTGGGCTTTTGTTTTCCAGGGTGGCTCTTTGTATGGACATTGATCTGCCTGTGGGAGGTGGCGAGTGATTTCCCTCGCATCATTTCTTTTTTTCCCTCCCTCTTGTCTTTGCTGATTAAACTCTCTTTATTTTAACCCATTGCTTTTGTTCTTCCTGTTCCCTCCCCCAACCTATTACGAATGAGAGAGCAGCTATGTCTATTCTTGGATTCTTGTCTATTCTTGTTTGCTGCTGGCTGGGGTCAACCCACCACACTCCATCTTTCCCATCTCACTCCCCAGTATCAACAGCTTCTTGCTGAATACAATGATCCTGTTTGACGGTTGGACAAGATGATCTTTAAGGTCCCTTCCAACCTAGAAGATTCTGTGATTCTGTGATCCTGTAATTAGTAAGTATTCTGGCCTGGGGAGGGGTGAAGTGTGGGAGAGGAGGAGATGGTGCAGGGCTCTTTCTGCATCTCAGCAAGGAAGGTCCAACAAAAAATGGCTTATAAAAATAGTCATTTTAATAAGACAGAATAAAACGAGGAATATAGATAGGGAGTAAACTTTACATACCTTATGATGCTGGGTGCTTTGCATTGGTTCTGCACTGGATGGAGCCTGGATGGGTTTTCCTACTGGATGCTGTGCAGATCCTATCTGTGGAGAGGTTCCTTGTTTCTGGTCCTTTGAGCCATTATGTATTTTCTTATGAGACAACAACTCAGGTGCCCAGGTGGCCAAGAAAGCCAATGGCATCCTGGCTTGTGTTAGAAATAGTGTGACCAGCAGAAGTAGGGAGGTGGTTGTCCCCCTGTACTCAGTACTGGTGAGGCCACACCTGGAGTGTTATGTCCAGTTTTGGGGCACCTCAATACAAGAGAGATATCGAGGTGCTGGAGCGAGTGCAGAGGAGGGCAACGAAACTAGTGAAGGGCCTGGAGAATAAATCGTATGAAGAGTGATTGAAGGAGCTGGGACTGTTTGAAGCCTCAATACAAGAGAGATATGGAGGTGCTGGAGCTGGTGCAGAGGAGGGCAACGAAGCTGGTGAAGGGCCTGGAGAATAAATCTTATGAAGAGCGATTGAAGGAGCCCAGGACTGTTTAGTGTGAGGAAGAGGAGGCTGAGGGGAGACCTCATCACTCTTTACAACTACTTGGAAGGACACTGTAGAGAGGTTGGGGCTGGTCTCTTCTCACAGGTAATTAGTGATAGAACAAGAGGGAATGGATTCAAGCTGCAACAGAGGAGGTTTAGACTGGACATTAGGAAGAAAATTAGGAAGAAAGAGTGGTCAGACACTGGAATGGGCTGCCTGCAACAGAGTAGGTTTAGACTGGACATTAGGAAGAAAATTAGGAAGAAAGAGTGGTCAGACACTGGAATGGGCTGCCTGGGGAGGTGGTTGAGTCGCCATCCTTGGATGTGTTTAAGAGCTGTTTAGATGTGGTGTTGGGGGATATGGTGTAGGGGAGAACTTTGTAGAGTAGGGTTGATGGTTGGACTCAATGATCCCAAGGGTCTTTTCCAACCTGAACAATTCTATGATTCTACTCCTAAAGGCTCCTGATGAGAGAACCTCTTGCTGCACTGTTAGACACAGGCAAGGATGTGCAGGTGGTGCAGATGCTGGTGCCGAGCAAGAGCTGCCTGCAGGCTCCTCTGTGACCCTGCAGCCACGGGACACACGCCATATGAAGAGCACATGAAGAGCATGTGAGGAAGAAAAGGTTGTAGCCAGTCAGCTGGACCTGTTTGACAGAAGGACAGGATGTGGGCTGAGCAGTCTTGGTTCAGCTTCTTGCCTGTGTGATGTGTTGTTTGTTTAATTCTCCGCTCGCCTGAACTTTGTCCCTTGTTTCAAAGCTGTAACAGTTTGAAGAAGGGTTCATGCATCTCTGCCAGCTGTCAGGTTGATTTCTACTTCTCTGGCATGTTTGGTCTGGGCCTTTTTCTTCATTTGTCCGTGGAGATGGTCGCAGTCCAAGTACAGAGAGGACTGTAATCTGCTCAGCCTGCGTGGTCCTTGTCCCTCTCCCAGCTGCAGAGCGTGCCACTGCTGCCCAGAGGTGGGCTCGTAGGCTGGGCACGTTGGTCAGAAGTCCTCTTTGAGAGTGGAGAGGGAGTTCCTTTGCATACCATTGGGTGCTCCACCCATGCTTCTACTCACTGCTCTGTTTAGAAAGGGCAGAAGGAAAAATAAAAAGTGGTGAAGGTGTGCAATAAACCAGTATCTCCTCTCTGTTTAGAAAGGGCAGAAGGAAAAATAAGAAGTGAAGATGTGCAATAAACCAGTGTTTCCCGTTAACACTAGCTCGATTCTGTCCATCAGTTGCAAAAGCAGGGGCTCATCAGTGTTTGAAGGGGCCAGGAGATACCTTCTGCCACCAGCTGCAGTGAGGTTGCTTTAGAAAATTGAAAGTGGAGAGAAGAGGACAGCTGATTTAGCAATAATGCATCTTGGTAGGAATCGCCAATTTCAAGGTACTTAAACACCCATTTACTTGTTTTATGAACAGTACAGTGAATACTTCTTTTTAATCTCACCATGACTACAGTTGTAGAATGAGATATGACGTGATAATTGAAGGGAATTTGGCTACCGTAGGAATTCACATAATCCTTATGACAACATGTATTGTGCAATGTGTTCAAGGAGTGACTTGGAGCTTATCTGCACTGTGTTTTCAGCCTACACCTCGCAGGGACTTCCTGTGCGTCCTTCAGTGCAACAGCATTTCTCTAATCTAGAATGTAAAATGATTTTTTTCAATACTCATCTTTCAAAATCAATTGGCAGAGCAACAGGCTGGTTAGAAACCTGGCAGCAATCCGCTGGTTTTGCTCCTGCAGTAAATACAAGTGAAGCACTGACAGCCCCCCTCATCCTGTAAAAAAAAAACAACAAAAAAAAACTGCAAAGAAGGAGCTAAGGCTTTGGTCCTGAGACTGGTCCAACTTGGGTAGTTGATTCCTGTGTCCTATTGGCCTGGTATCCTTCTGCCAGGAATATAGATAGATGGAGCCAACTCTAGAAATGAGCCTCTGCTTACTCTGAATTTCACTGAATTTTTTAGAGTTGGAAGGGACCATAGAGATCATCTAGTCCAACTCCCCTGCTGAAGCAGGATTGCCTAGAGCTAGAGCATGTTACTCAGGATGGCATCCAGGCGGGTCTTGAAAATCTCCAAGGAAGGGGACTCCACAACCTCCCTGGGCAGCCTGTTCCAGGGCTCTGTCACCCTCACCGTGAAGTTTCTCCTCATATTTGAGTGGAACCTCTTATGTTCCATCTTGTGCCCGTTGCCCCTCGTCCTCTCACTGGGAACCACTGAAAAGAGTCTGGCTCCCTCCTCCTTCAACCCTCCCTTGAGATACTCTTCTAATTCAGTGATGTAATTTGCAAAAGCAGAACCTTATGTAATCATTTTTACCACCTTTACCAGTGTCAAAATCCCTTTGAAAACATCCCGTGTCTGTTCTCCACTTTGAGCTTGCTTAAACTGTATCCAAAGACACTGTAGGAATATTTCCTAACAAGTGTAATCTCTATCAGTGTCTTAATCTGGAATAAATCAAAATTCTTGTTATGATTGGAGGTTTGGGGACTTGACTGTCACCAAAACCCTAACTGCTAGGACCTAGTTTGTAACCAGGTGGCTAGAGCTGCTCATGCACTCAATTTCAATTCTCTTACTGCAGTTGTCATGAAGAGATTAACACCTGTCTTCAAAGACCTGGTGTGAAACATACTGCCTGCTTCTGTTTTCTGAATGGGTAATGCAGTCCTAGCAAGTGGACATATTTTTTTTTTTTTTAAAGGGGGAATTTTGCCAGTCCCAGTGGAAAAATAAACACACCTGTTCTTTTTCTCCTCACTCAAAACCAGAGGATTGCTGTCTGGCAGTGGAGCAGTGCTGTTTCTATGGTAGGCTCTGCCTTTACACCAAGGAAGCGGTCCTTTGAGCTCCCTCTCAGTTACCAATTTCCAAAGAAAACTACTTTGATGTAAATCTTTACAAGGCTGAGCGTACTCACCTGGCTGCACTCAGACCTGGAGGTGGTGGAACTTCTCCTTGATGAGGCTAGACTCTCTTCAGTCACCTGTTATCTCCCCATCTTTAGATAAATGGCCAAGAAGGCCAATGGCATCCTGGGGGGCATGAGGAAGAGTGTGACCAGCAGGTTGAGGGAGGTCATCCTGCCCCTCTGCTCTGCCCTGGTGAGGCCCCATCTGGAGCACTGGGTCCAGTTCTGGGCTCCCCAGTTCAAGAAGGACAGGGAACTGCTGGAGAGGGGACAGGAGAGGGCTACAAAGATGATGAGGGGCCTGGAGCATCTCTCTCAGGAGGAGAGGCTGAGGGACTTGGGTCTTTTAGTCTGGAGAAGAGAAGGCTGAGGGGGGATGTGATCTGATCAACACCGATAAATACTTCAAGGGTGGGTGTCAGGAGGGTGGGGACAGTCTTTTTTCAGTGGTGCCCAGGGATAGGACAAGAGGAAATGGGCACAAACTTGAATATCAGGAAGTTCCATCTAAACATGAGGAGGAACTTCTTCCCTTTGAGGGTGGCAGAGCCCTGGAAGAGGCTGCCTGGAGAGGTGGTGGAGTCTCCTTCTCTGGAGACATTCCACACACCGCCTGGACACGTTCCTGTGCAACCTGCTCTGGGTGGCCCTGCTTTGGCAGGGGGGTTGGACTTGATGATCTCCAGAGGTCCCTTCCAACCCCATATCATTCTGTGATTCTGTGAAATTTTCTCCTTGGGACTCTCTCTGAGTCTTTCTGGGTCTGTTGCAGTTGGATGTTCTGTGTGCTGGGCTGTATGTCCTGCTGGAGTCAGCCAGCACATTAGGACACACCACTGCCAAAGGACATTTCCCCTGCCTGCTTTGAATTCCCTGAGACCTGAACCGTGTCCCTCCCCGGTGCTGGCACAAGCTGTCGTGCAGCTGCTCAGCCTGAGGAGGAGTCCAAGCCAACCTGTCCTTCCTCCCCCCACCCGGTGTCTGGCATCACTAGTCGGTTTAGTTTACATCAGCGGATTAACTCCCAAATGACTAGGAGATCTGTCAGCGACCAAAACTGAACTACAGTCACACAGGGACAGGCTGTAATTCAGCGTTTTCACCCTTACAATTCCAAGTAAGGGTGAACAACCTAAGTTAAGGCAGTGGTCTGTCTGCAGCTGAGTACTTTAGAGTCTTAATATTGTGTGTAATTTGTTACCACACAGACTTAAAAGCGTCTTGGAATCATTCAGGAATCATCTCCAGCCAACCTGGAATCATTCTGGAAGCCAACCTGGAGAACTGGTGTCAGCCTGGGCAGTTTCTTCTCTGTAGGAAACCATTACTTCACAATATCTGTTTTCTCAAAATAATTTCTCAATGTTTTCTCAAAACACATGTATTTACATGACCAAGAGCTGGCTGCCTTCTCTGAGCTACTCTTTATTTTTATCCTGAGGCTTGTTTAGACCTTTGTGCTTAAGGAAAAAATAATGTGGCGAGGGATCCCAAGCAAAGTTTGGAAAGAAGCTGGAGTAACTGTGTGATTATATCACTGCACGAGTGATATACATAATATGAGCCATTAAGTAAAAAAAAACAGTTAAAATTACGCAGTTTATACATAATTTGATTGTTATACTCTCTCTGAATGAGTCAGATGCTCTGCAATCAACAACTTCGGGCCTCCTCATCCAAAAATCCGAATCAAATACTTTCACTGTGTATTTTTAACGTTGGCAACCAAGCTCTCAGGTCTGTGGAATGAAGGAGAGCTTTGTTTGAGCAGCAGAGCTACTGCTTCCCTGTAGGAAAGGCGAGTCCTAATGTTACCACCGGTCCCCTTACCTGCGTAGGTAGGTTTTTTTGGATGTTTCGTGTGATGGTACCCCAAAAGTGGCCTGTGTAAAATGCTCTCTGCAGCAAAAAGCAGGTTTAGGTGCTGCACAACACACCCATGTGTGTGTTTGGACGCTGCAGAAACTTGCCAGGTGGGAGGAATGGTTGCAGTTGAGTAAGGTGCTGCTGTGCAGGGAGTAAACAAAAGGCTTCAGAAGCCCCGAAACAAAACATTTCTTTGTATTTTTAATTCAGCTCCTTTCCCTTCCGGACTCACAGCAAACATTGATGGTTGCCGAGATACCACACGAAATAATCCATCACTCAGTTGCAGGAAAACCCACCTCCTTTCTCACCTCTCAGAGGAGAAGCAGGAGCATGAAGAAGGAAAGAGGAACCTGTCTCTGGAGCTCCTGCGGGGAGCCCAGGGAATGAGCTCTGGAGGCCTCTGTGCAGCCACTTGTGTGGTTAAAGGGATGGACCTTCCCTTTTAGTGTAACTGAATCAGAGAATGACGTGGGGTTGGAAGGGACCTCTGGAGATCATCTCCTCCAACCCCTCTGCCAAAGCAGGTCCACTCAGAGCAGGTTGCACAGGAACGTGTCATAAAAGGCCACCAAATTTGCCAGGCATGCACAGGAACGTGTCATAAAAGGCCACCAACTTTGTCAAGCACGGTGAAGCCACGTTGGCTGTCTCCAATCCCCTCCTTATTTTCCCCATGAATTCCAGGAGGAATCCAGGAGGATTCCAGAGATTCCAGGAGGATCTGCTCCATGATCTTGCCAGGCACAGAGGTGAGACTGACCAGCCTACGGTTCCCTGGTCTTCTCTTTTTTTTTCCCTTTTTTTATTAACATGGGGGTTATGTTCCTCCTTTTTCCAGTCAACGAGAACTTCACCCGGTTGCCACCATTTCTCAAGTATCATAGAATCATAGAATTGCCCAGGCCGGAAGGGACCTCCAAAGGCCATCTAGTCTGACCTCCCCGCAGTCAGCAGGGACACCCCCAACTAGACCAGGTTGCCCAGGGCCTCATCGAGCCTCTCCTTGAATATCTCCAGGGAAGGGGCCTCAACCACCTCCCTGGGCAACCTATTCCAGTGCTCCACCACCCTCACAGTGAAGAACCCTCTCCTAATCTCCAGTCTAAATCTGTTCCCCTCCAGCTTGAAGCCATTGCCCCTCGTCCTGTCACTGCAGGCCTTTCTAAACAGGTTCTCCCCAGCCTTCCTGTAGGCTCCCTTCAGGTACTGGAAGGCCGCTATTAGGTCTCCCCGGAGCCTCCTCTTCTCCAGGCTGAACAACCCCAGCTCCCTCAGCCTGTCCTCGTAGCAGAGGTGCTCCATCCCCCTGATCATCCTTGTGGCCCTCCTCTGGACCCGGGCCATGTCCTTCTTATATTGAGGGCTCCAGACCTGCACACAATACTCCAGGTGAGGTCTCACCAGAGCAGAGTAAAGTGGCAGAATCCCCTCTCTGGACCTGCTGGCAACGCATCTTTTGATGCAGCCCAGGATGGGATTGGCCTTCTGGGCTGCAGCTGCACCCTGCCTGCTCATGTCCAGCTTCTCGTCCACTTCTCATCCACCAAGTATGACGGAAAGCGGTGGAGCAACCTCACCCACCACCTCCCCGGGGACCCGTGGATGGATTTCCTCGGGTCCCATGGACCTCCAGGTCCCTTGAGTGGTCTGGAACCCGATCTCCTCGTACAGGTACCGGTGGCGGGGGGCATCCCGCACGCTGGCACGGCACCGGGCGGCGCCTGGCCCTCGCTGGGGGCCCGCCGAAGGGACGGGGTCCCCTCCGGGAGCTCCGATGTGTCGTGTGTGTGTGTGTCCCCGCTT
>NW_015090830.1:25975887-26043838 GCF_001431845.1 Calidris pugnax | reverse complement strand
AGCGGCGGCGGGGAGAGCGCGGGCAGGTGAGGGAGGCCCCCCCCGCTCTCTCAGCCGGGGGAGGGGGGGTGCCGGTGTCCGTGCCCTCCCTGCCCCACCGCACCTGGGGCCTGGCGCTCCCCCGCCGCTGGAGAGAGGTGTCCGAGGCGGCGGAGAGCGTGTGAGGGAGGGTTGGGGCGGCTCTCCCTGTGAAGGGAGCCCGGGTTGGGGCGGCGGAGCGGGGCCGGCTCTCCCTGTGAAGGGAGCCCGGGTTGGGGCGGCGGAGCGGGGCCGGCTCTCCCTGTGAAGGGAGCCCGGGTTGGGGCGGCTCTGCCCGTGAAGGGAGCCCGGGTTGGGGCGGCTCTGCCCGTGAGGGGAGCCCCTGTGAGGGCGGGGGGTGCGGCTCTGCCCGTGAAGGGAGCCCCTGTGAGGCAGGGCGGCTCTGCCCATGAAGGGAGCCTCTGTGAGGGCGGGTTGGGGCGGCTCTGCCCGTGAGGGGAGCCCGTGTGAGGGCGGGTAGGGCCGGCTCTCCCCGTGAAGGGAGCCCCTGTGAGGGCGACTCTCCCCGTGAAGGGAGCCCCTGTGAGGGTGGGTAGGGCCGGCTCTCCCCGTGAAGGGAGCCCCTGTGAGGGTGGGTAGGGCCGGCTCTCCCCGTGAAGGGAGCCCCTGTGAGGGCGGGTTGGAGCGGGGGCAGCCCCCGGCCCGCCAGCGGCAGGTCGGCCGGGGTGTGTGTGTGTGGGGGGGTTCGCTGGATCCCGGCGGGCGGGCTGTGGGAGCAGGGGGAGGCGGGCAGGCTGAGGTCCCGACCGGCTCCGTTCCGCTCCCCCAGGTCCCGGCCCCGCCAGAGAGGACGCAGCCATGGTGCCGCATCCCCTCCCGGAGCCCGTGCGAGGCTGAAGCCCATCTCCGGCGAAGAACGGCGGCGGAAGGCCCTTCCCTTCCACGGTGACTGCCCCCGGGGCAGCCTCCCCGCGGCCCCCCGGCATGGAGACGGGCGGGCTGGAGTGGCTGCTGGTCCCCATGCAGCAGCTGGTGTCGTGGGGTGCGGCGGGGGCCATGGTGTTCGGCGGGGTGGTGCCCTACATCCCCCAGTACAGGGACATCCGCCGGACGCAGAACGCAGAGGGCTTCTCCACCTACGTCTGCCTGGTGTTACTGGTCGCCAACATCTTGAGGATACTTTTTTGGTAAGTTAGTTTGGGATTTTTCTTTTTTTTTTTTTTTTTTTTTTTTTTGGTGTGTGTGTGCCCACTTCTAAAGCTTCTTACTTGCTTACCGGTTGTAAAGCTTTGATTTTGGAATGCATGGTGTGTTTTGTGTACTTTCTCCCCTTCTCTTGAAGATCAGCGTACTGTCTTGCCTGAAGCGAGTGAATCTGCATTGGGTAAAATGGGCAGAGCTCAGGAGCACTCTCTGTTAGACTCACCAGATCTGATCATCGGCCCTCTCGTGTTCCACGATGCAACTTTTTGACTTGTTGGCAAAGGAAAAGAGGTTTATTCTGAGTCAGGTCTTTCTTCTTGCTGACTGTATTTTACATTTCCCTTGCCCCTCTAACCCATTTCTCGGAGTGAAGACCTGCCTATTCTAGCATCTAGTTGGTTTTTAATGTCACTGGGGCGCTTGCCAGATGTTCCTGTGTTTTCCTGGGATGCCAACTGGCTTCAGAGGGGGTTCTTTCTAGAGCCCCATGCATGGCTACATCTTTGATAAGCAGGCAAAAAGTGGGCTGTCTTTCAAAGCAAATTCTTTTCGTTTTCAACTCTACTTTCAATATTTAAAAGCAAGTTTGCTTCCTTATTTAGATCTTGTGCTGCCAGACAGAGAAAATGTTATTAGCGTGTGATGTCTGTGAATGAGTTTTATTAACTTATATTCCTCATTACTTCTTATAACATGGATGCTACATCACTGAGACTGTAATTGAGAAACCAAAGATGAAATAGTCTGGGAGACAACTGTGACTAAGAGCAGTTATTTTTGACTACAAAATACTGCTTTGTAATCCACAGAGAACTGATAGGTAACGGGCTACATCCTTTTGTTGGTTTGCAGCTTCTTTTTAAAGCTCCTCTGACTCATTAAGTAGAAGGAGCTTCCTGGATTCTAATACAGCAAAATGCAACGTGTAGGTGCTGTGCTGGAGTGGAGAAAACAGGAGGGGGTCTGTTTTGGGGACCCCAGCCAGGAGTCAAACTGAGGAGTCGTCACTAAATCAGAGCTACTTGTTGCATTGGACCTATTTTTTCCTGGGGAGAAGTGTATGGAGCAGCTGCTGGAGAAAGCAGAAGGGAAGTAGAGGAATTGGCAGGGGGAGGAGAAGCAAAAGGTCCGAGTTCGTGGTTTGAGAAATGGAAATTGTGTAACTTTTTTGTTTCCCTTGGGAGGAGTTGAAATATACAAATGATTTGCACCTGAATGGAGATGCTGTCGGTTTCGGGGTAACCCAGGCCAGCGCATCTGTTAAATGAGACTTGGACTATAGAAAAACTGAAAGATCTTTAACTTGAGTTGATTTTAAGTATGTCTAATTAAGAGATGTGCAAAAGAATAAATGCTACAAGTAACGGAAAGTTATAGTTTATGTCAACATTAAAAGGTTTGAAAACACTTCAAAGGAGAGAGATTGCAGGTATATTGATAAGATGATGTAATTTTTTTCCCTGTGAGTATTTAAGCCATGTAATAGTATCACTCCCTGCACACGGCTGGCTTGTGGGACAAGCCAGGGGAAATATTGCAGGCATGAGCCTGCAGAAACCTTTCTGTCTCTACTTACAATTAATCTTATCTCTTTCGAGTTCTGTTGAGTTAAAAGACAGAAGAGATGACTTGCATAATGATAATTCAGTGTTCACTGACTAGGATATTTTGCTTCTCTTCTTGCAAAGATTAGGCATCCCTGGTGGTTCATTATAAACGCCAGTAAGTCATGAAAGCTGCAACGGAGGGTGGATATTATCCTTGTGCATATGGATGATTAAAGGAAGATAGCAGGGCAAGAGCCTCTGATTTCTGTGAACGTGTTTAAAATACACCCACAGGGTAGCTTGGCAATGCAATTCTTGTGTTAGTTGTTTAATATCACCTATGGTTAATGTGTTATCTGGGTGTAGATAATTCAGCATAAACAGCACAGTTATTTTAATGTGTATGTGATATTCATGGGAGGGAATTAGAAGGTTTTTGTTTATTTTGTTTTGAATTTATTAATAATTTGATCCTTTCAGAACAGAACTGTTCCTACAAGTGATTTTGTTTTGTGTAGAATTTTTCCCCAATCTGGCTTTCAAAGTACCCGTTGATGACTCCTCCTTCCCTTTAGCAAACCAGTCCAGATTTTAATCCAAGTCTCTCTTCTGAGACCTTCACTGACAGACAGCTGCTGTTTTCAATTGTTTTCAGTTTCTCTTCGTTACCCCTTGTTATTAAGCCTATGATATGTGCCAGGTTCATCCCCTCTGACTTTATCTCCACTCTAATCCAAAAATTAGTACTTAAAGTAGTGGGCCATAAAAACTTTGAAGTTCTAATAGTGTTGCTTTCCAGGCATTAATTATTTCTTAGATTAGCTCATGGGTTTTTTTGAAGTTCTAATAGTGTTGCTTTCCAGGCGTTAATTATTTCTTAGATTAGCTCATGGTTTTTTTTGTTTGTTTGCTTTGGTTTGTTTTTTTAACTTCAAATACATTTCTGTAATTCATTAATTCGTTTCTTTTGCTACTTCCAGATTTTCCTTGAATTTCATATATTCTCAAATCTGAGGCTCACAGAGCGGAATGTTATGTATTTCAGGTGCACAGGCAACAGGAATGAACAGTTCCTGCTTTTTATGCCGTGTTTCCTCTGTGTTTTCACTCCTGAGCTGTGCTGGTCTTTCTGTGTCTCTCTCACTCACACCAAGTCCCACCTTTCCCCTATGGCTCTGCTTTACTTTGTTCACCACCTCTGTGGGGGCAATTCCCTCATTTCCTATCTGTGAATTGGCAGATCCATATGTTCCTAGAACTGTACTTTGTTCTCTCAGAGTTGTGTGGGTTTTTGTGGTGGTTTTTTTTTTTTTAACTTCTGGTTTTGCAGTGGGTGAAGTTTGACCTTTCGTCTCCCCTCCAAAAAGAGTATTTGCTTCCTAATCTTGGCACATTTTGTGTGTCAATAGAGCTGCAGCTGGTGTATTGCCCTTTGACAGTAGCCAATGAACAAAGTACTGCTGAGATCAAGGATAACAAACCTGTTTCCAGTTACCTGTTTTCACAGTTTCTCTCCTCCAACTAGACAGTCTCCACTGGTAAGCCATCTTTTAAAGTCCAGAGGAGTGAGTCTGTGCAATGCCTCTCCTCCTTGTCTTCCTCCCCCCCAATCCCTTAGTTTCAGAGAACTTCTGTTTGCTGGTGATGACAGGAACCCATTATCCACTGAGTCACTTTTCATGCTTCTCTATTTCACAATGTCTCAAAATGTCATCTTTAAAGAGACGTTTCTGCTTTCACTTAGCTGCGTTTGGCCTTGCCCCGTTCCAGCAGTGAGCTACATGATGCCAGAACTTTGTGGAAAAGCAGTGGGAGAGGACATGTCTGCAAGAATGAAAACTGTGTCTGGATAGCAATGGGCATGATTCCACTTTGTTTATGTACACATGGCTTTTGTTTAGGAAAAAGAAAGTGGAAGTTTGAGTACACAGACTTGTGGTTCATTGTGCTGCCTGTATGTGAAGTCTTTGGCCTTTTTGAAGAGGATTCTGAAAAAATAAATAAAATTTGAAAAGTAGGCAGTCTGCGCTCGCGGCATCACACAATGGGGTCTCCGTTTACCAGTGTGAAAAGTAGATTCTTTGCTGTGACTGGACTTGATACCAAGTTAGCTTTATTTTTAGTAATGTTCTATTGTTATAATTTTATATAATGCTTGAAAGTGGTGCTTATTTTGGGGTGCCATTGTAGATGCTGGTTGTGATTTACGATTGGTATCAACTGCTCCTTTGTTCTAATCCTTCTGCTGTTGTCAGTGCTGCTTCTCCTGCCTGTCTTCTCCAGACCCCAGAGGTCATTGTTTCTCACTCTCCACTCAGTTCAGCTTCTGGACTGG
Source organism: Calidris pugnax (assembly GCF_001431845.1). Classification (NCBI taxonomy): domain Eukaryota; kingdom Metazoa; phylum Chordata; class Aves; order Charadriiformes; family Scolopacidae; genus Calidris; species Calidris pugnax. The sequence goes on along the minus strand of NW_015090830.1, from coordinate 26,038,774 downwards.
TCAGCCTGGGGAAGGTCTGTGCTGTGGGTGAAGAGGAAGAGACAGTGCAAAACTCAACACCTTTGTGATTCTGGTACATATGAAAATGTATGGCATTCTCCAAAAAAATCTGATAGCAATTTTTTTTCCCCTCTGCATTTTTAATAAAACGCTTCATTTCCCTTTTTTTTTTTTTTAGGTAATTTCTTTTCGTACTTGCTAGAGTTAGCTCTGATTTCTTGTTCAAGACTAGTTGGGAAATATCCACGGGAGTCTTACTAATGCTCAAGTTTAGAGGTGGTTAATCATAGGGTTAAGCTGTCCTAGGCTGTTTTGACATTGTGGCCCAGCTTCAGAGCATGCCCTGGCACTTGAACTTAGCTGTGGCCAGCTGGGTTGGTCTTGGTTGACGTGGCCAGCACTCTGACAGCTTTGCATGGTCACGATCAAGAACAGGAGAGGGAAGGCAGAGTGAGAGTTGTGTAATCAGCTGGGGGTGGAGGATGCAGAAAAACTTACTTGTGAATTCTCTCCCTCTCTCTTTCCCCCCTTCTTTTTAAAGCACAGCTTATGATGAGATAAACTGTGGTTTCTTATAATATTAAAATCGGAATAAATAGATAGAGGGACGGGAAGTGTAGATTTCTCAGAAGTCAGCAGTAGGCATTCTTATTTGTATCTTGAGTAAATTCAGCCAAAAGTACTTATGCTCCCCGCTATTCCCAGACGTTTTTGGATTATTTTAGTTTTTGCAGTCCATAAAATGTTTTATGTAGTGGTATGATACGGTTTGTATATTTTCCAGGAAGAAAGTATTCTTTCCAAAAGGGTTGAGGTGTGATCCTGTGGGCTGCTGGTCCGAGCCTCATACAGCAACACCACAGAAATCTAAACAGCAGAAAATAAAACTGCAATTTTTGGAGCTGTTCTCACGAAATAGATGCCTGAAGACAAACTGTGGAAACAAGTTCTGACAGGTCAGGGAAAAGATGAAAACTAGGGAGTGTGTTATTTTTGAGCAAAGGCAATTCTCTACCCATTCCCCATCAGTTTACCTTCTGAAAACTGTAATGGTGGTAGAACTGGGAGCTTTCCGTGCCAGACTCAGTGGAATAAGCTCCCTGTTGTGAGTAGAGGTTTACTGAGACAAGCATGCAGCTGGAGGTAATTTATAGGAAAATGTTGGACTTGCTGTTGCCTGGGGTAGTTTCCTACATACTTGTTTATTTTGCTGTAACACCTACAGTGCTGCTTGTGGATCAGGTCCCTGCTGTCAGGTGCTGCTTTGGCTTCAGATGGTGGGTCGGTGGTGCCTCTCTGTAGGGCTTCCTGTGGGAAGGAGAAACACTTGCTTTGAAGACTTCTGTTACTTAAAATGGGTCTCGCCAGCTTTTACCATGTGGGGAAGGTGGGATGATGGTATAAACCAAGCTGACAGAGTGACTGCAGCTTGGAAGGATTGCAGTACATATGGCCTGCTAGTGGAATCTCACTTGGATATTGAGAGCAGAAGAGTTATGCAATTCCTCCTCCTTTTCATACCTGCCAGAGAGCAAGGATAAAATGCACTGCTCTTTTGTACAACAAAGTAAAGTAGGATTTTGGTATGCCCAAGTGAGAAGCTTGTTTTGGGTGCTCCAGAAAGTCCTGGAAGTTTAAGTGCCAAGAAGAAACTCGTGTCAACAGATCCTATTGTAAAACGAGATTGTTTCCTGTTCCTTCTGCTGATTAGATTGAAACTCGTATCAACAGATCCTGTTGTAAAACGAGATAGTTTCCTGTTCCTTCTGCTGATTAGATACTGTAATTGTATGGGCTGTCTTTCAGGACAGCTGCTGTGCTGCCTCACCAGGCTATCTGTCATGGCCCTGGTGCTGTGTGTGCAGCATCTCACACGCTTTCCATGCTGCCTAGAATCCAGAAGCTTCCCAAAGGGCTGGAAAAGTCAATCCAAAGCAGCGAGGCCCGTAGTGGCTTTGGTGGTTTCTGCTCTTGGGGTGGGTGGAAGCTGAAATGGCCTCCAGGAGTGTTAGGAGAAAACAGTGTGGTCGGGATGACGGTCACCCGGTTGCACCAACAGCATGCAGGTTTTTTTTTTAAGACACCTCTTAGGAAAGGTAATGAGCAAACCTTTTGTGTTTGGTCGAGTTTGGGCTGCTTTTGCACAATCGATGTTTCCTGTTTTGAGTAGGTCTGGGACTGGAATAACAGGATTATTGCAACAGGATTGAGTCAGTTTGGGCTTCTTTTGCACAATCGACGTTCCTGTTTTGGGTATGTCTGGGACTGGAATAACAGGGTTATTGCAACAGGATTGAGTTGTACCTAGTTTTCTCCATGCCTAGTTAGTCTCTGCTCTGGTTTGAGTGTTCACTTCTCTTGCATTTTCACCCTGAATATGCATTAATTGCTTTAAGATAGTTTTCTCCATGCCTAGTTAGTCTCTGCTCTGGCTTGAGTGTTCACTTCTCTTGTCATTTTCACCCTGAATATGCATTAATTGTTTTAAGGTTGTTATGATACTAATAAAGTATAAGCCCCTCCCTCCCCTTTATTTACATATTTTACTAGTACAGGAAAAAGTTCTTTTGTTTTTACAGTGTTAGGTAAACAATGGAAAAATCTCTTTGTAGTCTGACCTATGAAGTCTGAGGTCCCTGAAAACTCCAAATGTCATGGTTGTTCACTTTGTCACATAACACTGTAGTTGTGGGGTGAAAATGCACAATAATGATGGTGACGCCCTCATTCCCAGGGCTTCAGAGCTGCTCTTTTCTGCGATCCTGCTCCAGTATCCTAAAGCTCTTCATCTTATAATCTGCTTTAATGTTCCCCCCCTCCCAGCTCCTGCTCCGGCAAAGATGGGAATCACCTTGTGAGGCAGAAAGTAAATAGCATATGGAATAGTGCATTCTCTCTGCAGTGCTCCTGGCTCGAGCTGGCTTGAGGAGTCTTAAACTGGATTAGTGTTGCTTTGACAGGCCCTAGTATCAGCGTGAAGTAGAGTAAGCAGCCTTGAGAGATGGTTTGCTTCCATGGTCCTGGGCAAAATGAGTGTTCTGGCTTTACTTTTAATACCGAGGACCCGACAGTGGTCCTTGGCACTGGTTTCCCCTTCAGTCATCTTGTGGTGGTAGCGTGGTGTAGACCATGTCCTGTTTGCTCTGCCTGTTGGTCTCCAGGGCAGCTGTTGGGTTTTCTGTAGGTAGAACTTCCCTTAGGGCATTGTGTTGCCTGCGGGACTCAGGGGACTGGTGTTTGGGGAGATGTATTTTACCTGAGTATGTTTGGTTGTGTAACCTTTGTCTTTGGCTGGAGGGTTGTTACAAAAAAATGATGCAATCTACAGGTGTTGTGCATTGGTTGAAGTCTCTTGTAAGAATTTTTACATTTCCAGTTTACCTCTCTTGTGTGAATTTTATTTTACTTTTTTTTCCCCCCAGTTTTTAAGTGGTAGAGGATCTGCAGCAATACTTCCAGTCTCATAGAATCATAGAATGGTTAGAGTTGGAAGGGACCTTAAGGGATCATTGAGTTCCGACCCCCTGCCCTGGGCAGGGACACCTCCCACCAGACCAGGTTGCTCCAAGCCCCATCCAGCCTGGCCTTGAACCCCTCCAGGGATGGGGCAGCCACAGCTTCTCTGGGCAACCAGTGCCAGTGCTTCACCACCCTCACAGGGAAGAATTTCTTCCTAATATCTAATCTAAATCTCTCCTCTTCCAATTTAAACCCATTAACCCTTGTCCTGTGACTACACTTCCTGATGACCAGTGCCAGTGTCTCACCACCCTCACAGGGAAGAATTTCTTCCTAATATCTAATCCAAATCTCTCCTCTTCCAATTTAAAACCATTACCCCTTGTCCTGTGACTACACTTCCAGATAAAGTCCCTCTCCAGCTCTCCTGTAGGCTACCTTCAGATATTGGAAAGCTGCTATAAGGTCTCCCTGGAGCCTTCATAGAAGAGATACTCCAGCCGTCTCATCATTTTTGTGGCCCTCTGCTGGACCCCTTCCAACAGGTCCATGTCCTTCCTGTGTCGAGGACTCCAGAGCTGGACACAGTGCTCCATACTCTCATTTCCAGTAAGGTTGTGGTGTTGGCACATTGTCCCGATCAGATCAGACAGGAGGTGACCGTGCTTATGTGTGTGTGTAGTGGGTGGATGTTTGTACCCCAAGCAATGCTTTTGTGAGGCACCCATTGCTGCATGGCCAATAATCTCATCAGCAGGGAGAAGGCAACCTTGCAGTGACCTGCGCTGGGTTTACCAGCATAATAGCTTCTAGCTTAATTGTCCTGTTAGCTCAGCCCTTCTTAAATGCCTTACTGTATTTTTACATGTAAATGCAGTGGTAATTGGAGATGGTTTTAAAAGGCTAATGTAAACAGTTTTAACTGCTCTGTAATAGTAAGCCTTTCCCATTTTGTTTTTCTCATTCCCTGGATAAGAGACAAATAGAACAGTAGCAAATTTCAGTAGTTCAGGAGAACTTGGCCACAGTCAGCAGCGCGTGCTGAATGAGTTTTGTGATCATGGGCAGGGGTCATAGGCAGGACCAAACTTTTGTTCTCCTCTGCTTTTTTCCCTAGTGCAGTGCAGCTTTATCCAGAGAGCACTCTGCCTGTGATTACATGCATCAGTTTTGTTCTTTATTTCCTTCCTCATACCATCCTCCAGATTTGTTATGATAATGGCTCTCGTGTGGCCCACCACAAATCCATCGACGGTAGGAAGAAGTGGGGGGCTAAGGTACACTACGTGCAACTGCTCTTCTTCCAGTAGCTGCTGGTGGTGTCTTTGGCATTGTCATACTTTTCCTTAGCTGTATGCCATTAGGCAGGAAATGCTTAGCCGTTTTAATTAGTATGGGCTGCTTGGCTGTTTCTGAGGAAGCTAGTCAAGGACTTTCTAGTCTCTCTCCTGTGCCTTATTGACTCATGACAAAGAAATCTCTCTGTAGTGAAATGGCTATAGTGGAAATGTTTGTTTGAGGGAGTGTGCCTGTGAGCCTAGTTGATTTTTACTAACACGGAGCTCTGCTATGAAAGTAGCCCAAGCAGATGAAACTATATTTTGCCAGGGTGCTGTGAAACAGGAACTATTAAGACAAGGGCAGTGGTGGAGCACTCAGAGAACGGCCTTAGAAACTGTAGAGGGAAGGAATTCAGAAAGCCTGTGTGCCTCATGGTGCAAGCTGGAGGAGTTGGGGAGCACAGCAGTGTGTTTTCACCAAATCCCTTCCTCAGCATCTCTGTCTTCAAGACAAAACCTGGCAGAACTGAGCGCAGAGAAGCAGCTCACTGCGATGTGCGTGCCTGTAGCCTTCCTGTTGTAAATCCAATGGACTTTGAGGGCTGTGGATGAAAACCTTCTACCCTTTACCCCTAATGCACTTACCGAGCGTGTGTGGTGAGGGTTGCTGAGCTTTCATCAAGTAATGCAGGAAGAGCAGCTTGGAACATCACTGGTCCTTATTGCTCTCTACAACTCCCTGAAAGGAGGGTGTAGAGAGGTGGGGGTCGGTCTCTTTTCTCAAGTCACAGGTGACAGGACAAGAGGAAATGGCCTCAAGTTGCGCCAGGGGAGGTTCAGGCTGGATATTAGGAAAAAATTTTTCACTGAATGGATTATCAGCCATTGGAATGGGCTGCCCAGGAAGGTGGTTGAGGCACCATCCCTGGAGGTGTTCAAAAGACGGGTTGATGTAGTGCTGGGAGGTATGGTTTAGTGATGATGCTCCTTGTTTGTTGTGTGGGTGTCTGTTTTTGTCAGTTAGGTTGACGGTTGGACAAGATGATCTTTAAAGTCCCTTCCAACCTAGAAGATTCTGATTCTGTGGTCCTCACTGAAGGGTCTCATATTCTTGTGCAGAACCGTGTGTGATCACGTAAGAGTAAGCTCTCCAGTCAAGACTGGCCACAATCCAACTTCACCTCTCTGTGTTACATGCAGGAAGGGCTCAGTAATCCTCACCAACCATCATCTTGCTTGCAGAAGAGCAAGCAGAAATTAAACTGGGAGGAGAGGGGAGGACAGGAGAGGACAAATGATGTATATTTGGTTCCTACATCTTTTGGACTTAGGATCATAGAATTCCTTACTTTCCCCCCATCCTTGTTCCAGACTAGACATAAATTCATGGTTTGGTATGTTCTCTGGGTCTTTCCACTCATGCTCTGTCTGCCTCTGGACATCTAATACTTCCCCCTGCCCCTTCGGAAGTTGCCATGTAAACCTAGCAAGCTGTGGGTATTTATTTCTTTATAGGGCAAGTGCTATTGGTTTTATGACTTCATTTTAAAAATGAAAAAAAATTGAGAGAGGTAAGTTTTGCACAGAAGTCCTTGTGAAATCTGTATGGGGTGTGTATGTGGAGAGGACACCTAACTGATATTAATTAACACGGTGTAACTCCCTGGTCTCTCCGTACTGCTTAGTGAATCTGCTGCTCCTTTCAAAACCAAAGGTTTTCTGCTGGCCTTGGAAACAGAGACTCAAGCTTCCCGTTTTGTAATTTTGAGGATCAGTCCACAGGGATGTTGTAATAAGGTTCTTAAATACTCCTGCAAGGCGATTGTGGCTCTGAGTTACTGTCTGTGCATCTAGATTTGACTGGTGACTTTCTCTTCCTCAGCCTTTCATACCTGTTACCATTAGAATTTCCTTTTTCAGGTGCTTAGGTAGGATCAAAGAATGAAAGTAACCGAGTACAAAGCTTGTCATCTTTGTGATGTTTTATATATTTTCCTTTTTTTTTTTTTTTCTTTTTAGGTTTGGAAGGCGTTTTGAATCCCCTCTTTTGTGGCAAAGCATTATCATGATCATGACTATGTTACTGATGCTGAAACTGTGCACTGAAGTACGGGTGTCCAACGAGCTAAACATAAAACGACGCTCTTTCGCAGGTTAGTGACAGGAACTGGCTTTTGCAGAATAAATCTTTTTGAAAGCATGGTGCACTGTATTTTGGACAAAAGTTCTGTTCTGCATTGCAATCCAGTCCTCTTTCTTGATAATGCAGTGTAGCAATTCCTGAACTTTTTTTTTAAAACCGCTACGAGAAGTATGTAAAGCTGTAATTTTATTTCAGATAGGTCTTGATTCAGTATAGAAATTGGAATTCTCTGCAGTATTTCGCACCACACCCTGAATATATAGCTGGCTGATATGCCGTTGTGCTAGCCTGGATTTTTTTTTTTTTAAGATCTTGGCCAGAATAAAAAGTTATTTTCTTCAGCTGTACTTCCTACCAAGTTCTTATGTATGGTTATACACTATTACCTCAAATTTTATTTTGCAATTGCAAACACTTGCTTCTGTTCGTAATTTATGTTCTGCTTACTGAGTTATTTGCTGTCAAAATAGGAAGTGCTGTCATATCACTGTTGCAAAACTATGTCTTTTTGTATACCTTTTTCTTGGGGGTTAAATATCTGTTCGTAATTTATGTTCTGCTTACTGAGTTATTTGCTGTCAAAATAGGAAGTGCTGTCATATCACTGTTGCAAAACTATGTCATTTTATATACCATTTGTATTGGCTTAAGTACGTGATTAATTGGGATTTATTGGAATTTTCACATTTTTAAAAAATTTTGGTTATTTGTTAATTTTTAGGCATTGATAATTTCAGTCGAGGCCAGAGTGTTATTCCTTATTTAATGAAATGTTCAAGCTTTTTGGAAAGTCCCTGCTTTTTTTTTTTTTTCCCAGATACGAAATGCGAGAGGGGTAGTTTTGTGTTTCTCTGGGTTGGCTTTGACACATAACATTTTATGTTACAGCTTATTACCAACAAGAACAGAATTAATGCTGTCAGCTTTTTGTCAGTTGTTTTGCCAATACGGATGTATAATTTATTCTCTCCATCTGTTCTCTTCCCTCCCTCCCTAATAATTGAGGGTCTGATTCAGTTCCAGATTTCCACAGCCATCATTAGAAGGAGGCATCTACTGGCTGTGCGGTAGGGTAGTTTATCTAGTAGCTAAGGAAGCTACTTCCATTTCCACTCATTGTGGAGTGGAGTGTGAAACTATTCAGGTAAGTGAATTCATGCAGAAGAGGAGCACTCCAGCTCCTAAAGAGAAGCTGCTGTGTTCACAAGGCTTGTTAGTCTGGCCGGATGAATGACTTGAAAACTATTTCCAGCCAGATTTAGCGGCAGTTAGAATCCAGGAAGCACTCGGGAGGGGCATGTGTGCTTTCTCCCTCCTTTGCTCCGTGTGTTAGCACTTGGGGAACTGGCAGAAAGGTTTCTCTGTTTGCCCTTTCTGAGGGGAAATTATCTTCATGCACGTTTACACACACGCTCTTGCAGGCTCCTAAGGTAACCTTTGTACAAAAAGGGAGGCCATTCACTTTAGTATATAGCCCTCTTTAAACAACTCTCCCCGGAAGACGTACATTCTCTTAAAGGATAATCAGTCATTCCCTTACCAGGTAATGGCAATTCCTCAAGGTTGCATTGTGTCGTTTCATCCTTTTCCCTGAAACTCAGCTTGTCATGTATTTAATTACTGAGAGAGACTGGTTTTTGCCTGCTTTCATTGTTTGCTCTCATCAGAGGCTTGCATCCTCCTGCAAACTTTGAAACAGCTAAAATCTTTTTCTCAGCTGTGATTGATTTTTAGCGAGGCAAACTATAATGCAATGGCTCAGAATAAACATATAAATGCACACAAAGCTACTTTAAAAAGCGTCAGAAAGGTTCGTATTTCAAGCACAATAGGAGTAGGAGTGAGATCCATGTTTCTAATCTTACTCCTAATCTTATCTCTTAAATTTTATGGTGATCTAGGCAAGCTGATAAATCTGTGTACTTACTTTCTTTCCGCATAGCTTACTGGGGCAGCAAGAAGCTAGTTTTGAAGTTGGTGTTTTTGATTAACCTCGCAGAATCCTGAGGGGAAGGTGCACAATTTCTGTATGATAATATAATTTCCTATTTCTCACATGGCTGGTCTTCAATTTAAACATTTTTCTTCGTTAATTTCTATCTTCCCTCTGAATGTTCCTGCAAAATAGTCCAAAATATTTAGAAAGTGAATAGAATATTTCTGTGGAAGGGAGTTTGCTGTTTTCTTGTATTACTATTAAATGCAGTATTTACCCCCAGTCACATTAGTATATGTTTACCAGCATGTTTTGAATTATGTGGGAGTTGCCTTTTTTCCCCTTGTTTTTACTATTCTCACAGGTGAGATGCCTTAAGAAATAACTAGTTCAGAAGGTTTCTGCTTAAAAATTTCTTGCAGCATTAAGGAGCAGCCTCTCCTAATCCTGTCAAGTTGTTTTATATTCCCTTGCCCATTTTGTGGCCTTACTGGGTTAAAATACATATCAATAGCAATTCAGAATGTAGACATAAAGCCATTTGGTGGAACTGCTTGTGCTTTCATTTATCGGGTAACTATCATAGCATGAAAAAGACAGTCTTCCTGGACTCTATTCAGTAATATTTGATTATTTATTGTAGGGTCTATATAGAGAATTTATTAGGAAAACTTGTGTAATCTTTTATTATTTCTCTCAGTTATGGGATCTCCCTTTTTCCCATTTCCCATTCCCCCTTCCTTTTAGCGTTGCAGAGTGAAAGTAAGTTGAAAGTGGTGGAGCCCATCTTGTGCTGCTGCTGCCTTCTTCTCTGATATCTTGTTCTGGATACAAAAACTTTATCCTTTAATTACATGTGCTGATTGAATGAAGACAGAGTAAGTCTTCTTTATATATCCAACTGTTAGATTATTTTTTAAACTTAGAATAGATAGCCTCTTTCAGCTTGTCTGAACTGGAAAAAAAAAATCAAACAAAACAAGAAAACAACAAAAAAACCCCTTTATTTTAAAACCTCCCATTATAGAGGGTTCTCTCTCCTGTGTGTGAATACTTTAAAAGCTATGGGAAGGAGTCTTCAGATGAAATCAGCAGGCATGAACAATACCTCCTCATCTTTTATCCTTTATTTAACGCTACTTTGATTGCATCTTGACTGCTTTATTTGCAGATCTCCTGGTATCATTGTTGTGGTAACAATAGCTCTCCTTATTCATTGCCCACTTTTAAATTGGTGTCTGTGCAGCCCTATGTGCGTGCTGTGTTGTTAGCTTGGTATAGAAAGGCTCAAAGGTCAGTGGTGGTTCTTTTTGTTAGAGTTGTTTTTGATTTTCTGTGGCGTGATGGTGCTACCATGCTAGAGAGCTAGATACTGAAAAGCAAACTGTGCACATCCCGTGTCTTGCCTGGAGAATCAGGGCCTTTTCAGGAAGCCCAAGCAAGGTCCTCACAGGTACAGACAGCTAAAAACCATCTGGTCACTCATGAAAATGTTGGCAGGCCAGACCAGTCTCTTCATATTCTTAGAGAGACAGACACTCTGTGAAGAGCTCTCTTTTTCTTTCCCCAAATAAGCCTTCTACCATTCTCCAACAAACACTCCATTTCGGTTATGCCCAAGACGTTGTGACAGGTACCATTCTCCAACAAACACTCCATTTCGGTTATGCCCAAGACATTGTGACAGGTTTTGAGCACTCTGAATGTCTGAACTATGCTGAAAACCAGGGGACAGTGTTTCTTAAAAACTCTTCTTATAGTAAAATCCAGGCTCCTTAAGTAGAACATGGGCTCTCGTGTTGTTACGTGAAGATGGTTTCCTCTGGTCATTCATGCAGATTTGTCTTCTTTCCAACTGCTGGTTGTCTTAACCTGCTTTATAACTTGTACCTTATTATAGCACTCTGATCCCTTGCAGATCTCTGCTTTTGGCACTGGAAAGCACTCTTGCATAATACAGGGTTTTTAACTGGCAGAGGAAGGCTAGAGTGAAAAAATTCATCATGGAAAATGGTTGCAGATGGGGTCTGCTCTGTCCTTCTTGATACGGCTGGCTTAAGCTCAAGCCTTTTGAAATTATTTTAGAACAGAACTGTATTGTCTTAACTGATTATACATACATATCCACACAGCATTGCTGAGGTAACAGCTTGTTTTCTCTGATCATGAAAAGTATATAAAGTAAGAGTTAAACTGTCTGCTTCTTTAAGTCTTCCTTTTCTCCCTCTAGGTATATCCCTGTTGTGTTGTACGTTGAGACTGTGCTGGGACTTCCTACTGTTCGGCCCTATATTAACATCAAGGGGTGGGAGCCTTATAGAAAGCATGGAGACTAAAATTTCTAGCATGTTTTGTTTTGGCTATTATTTTTTTTTATAAGAAAAATATACTAACTGACTAAAGTGTAACTAAAAGACCCACTGCTGCATTTAATCATACAAGTCTCTTTGTCTTCCTTTTTTTTTTTTTTCCCCCTTCAACTCTTTTTATGTAGCTGCAGATAGTAAGGATGAAGAAATCAAAGCACCTCCCAAGAGATCCTATCTGGGTATGTACTGCACAAACCCATTCTGCATGAAGTTGTCCTCTCAACTACACGTTTCACGCTTTGCTACTTTTTGTAACCATTTTCAGAAATGATTGCATGATCATTTCTATAGAGAATGTCTACATTACCTTTTCTTGACATACTAAAACCTGGTGCATGATTTTTAAATTTTTTTTAAATATTTCCCCCCCTCTCCTCTTTTAACTTTCATAGAGGAAAAGATGCTTTCAGCTCTATTTCAGAAACCAGGTTTCTGAAGACAGTTGAATTCACCGCATTGGGTGTCTCAATGACATCTTTTTTTTCCTTCCTCAAGCTAGACAAGCGAAATATTACATGATGCAGGGATCCATCTCTTCAGACTTCCAGTCTTCAGTTTCAGAGTTGGAATCTATGTTCTTTAATTTGCCTAAGGAAGAGGAAATACTAGGTGCAAACCATCTTTGCAGTATTTTCAACTCGTAGTTTGGAAAGACAGTTTTTGTCAAGTCACGGTAATTTTGTTTTAAATTAGTTGGGGTATTGCATTAAGGAAGTTATACTGACTGGAGACACAGAAGTTCCCCAAAATCAACTTTTAGGCTGGTTTTAGCTGAAGTGATTCAGTCTCACCTTGATACTAGTTATGCTCTTTTGCAATGCTCAAGTTAGTAAGGGATCAACTGAAAAAAATACAGGGTAAGGAAGAATATTACTGGTGCAAAAGGAGAGTCTCTACTTCTGTATTTGTCAACACACACAGTTAATTAAACTGGAGCTAGCTCTGAGAAACACTACCAAAGAGTACTGTTAACTTGAGTGCTTTCTTGAAGCCATGAGACCATTCCTGCTAAGGTTGAATAGACTCTCTTTTAATGATTCATCTTCTGGCTCTCCCCTTTCAGATTCTGGGGCAAAATGCACGCTTTGGGCAGTTTACTTTATTGGGTCTGATACCAGTATTTTGCAAAGCACCTTTTCCTTTTGTGTTTTCAAAACATTTTTTTTTTTTTTGGACTTGCTATCAAACTGTTTTGGTTTTGTTTGTCTTTCATTCCAGTCTGTAGGCATTCTCACTGGCTTGCGACATTAACCAATGGAATGTAAACTTTCAGCAGTCCTGCCTTCCTTGTGCCTAAAACCCTGTTGTCTTTTACCAGTACTCAGCAATGCTCTATTTCCAGCGTCAGAGCTAGAAACAGCTGTCTGCTCCTAGTAATGGTTGAATGGATTATTTAAAAATGCTTCGAGTGGTTAAAATTAAACAGAAATAAGTAACTTAATGTGACCTTTTACTCACTTTAGATTTTTTTTTTCCTTGTTTTTTCTTTTCTGGTTAAAAAGTCATTTGCTTGGTAGTTTGATAGCTTAAAAAGTTGAGGTTTGTAGAAAAAAAAGCGCATTATACCTCTTAATCCCACTTGGTCAACAAATGTTACTTGATGGTCATTTTGGAATTGCTTAGCAAAATGGGATGAATTGAATTATCACTAAGGGGTGGGTGAGTCTGTTTAAACATGATAATTCTTACTGGTGTAAACAAATGGGAAATGTTTTTGAGGTGTTGGTGTGTAGTGTACATCCTGAGGTATGTCCTGGTGGCTTAAAGAGTGGGATGCACGGTGCTTTATGTCACAGCATAAGTGATACTCCAAATTACAGAGGGCTTAACTGAGCTATGTCCTGTGGTGCTGTGTTCTGCCACAGCTCTGGGGAACTTATATTAGAGGTTGGGTAAGAGAAGTATTTGCCATACTTTCCTGTGGCAGTGCATTCTCACAATGTCTTTTAATGAGTTTCGGTTAAACTTTTGTTCAAGGGTCTGTTCTCTTCCCTCCCTCCCTAATAATTGAGGGTCTGATTCAGTTCCAGATTTCCACAGCCATCATTAGAAGGAGGCATCTACTGGCTGTGCGGTAGGGTAATTTATCTGATAGCTAAGGAAGCTACTTCCATTTCCACTCATTGTGGAGTGGAGTGTGAAACTATTCAGGTAAGTGAATTCATGCAGAAGAGGAGCACTCCAGCTCCTAAAGAGAAGCTGCTGTGTTCACAAGGCTTGTTAGTCTGGCCGGATGAATGACTTGAAAACTATTTCCAGCCAGATTTAGCGGCAGTTAGAATCCAGGAAGCACTCGGGAGGGGCATGTGTGCTTTCTCCCTCCTTTGCTCCGTGTGTTAGCACTTGGGGAACTGGCAGAAAGGTTTCTCTGTTTGCCCTTTCTGAGGGGAAATTATCTTCATGCACGTTTACACACACGCTCTTGCAGGCTCCTAAGGTAACCTTTGTACAAAAAGGGAGGCCATTCACTTTAGTATATAGCCCTCTTTAAACAACTCTCCCCGGAAGACATACATTCTCTTAAAGGATAATCAGTCATTCCCTTACCAGGTAATGGCAATTCCTCAAGGTTGCATTGTGTCGTTTCATCCTTTTCCCTGAAACTCAGCTTGTCATGTATTTAATTACTGAGAGAGACTGGTTTTTGCCTGCTTTCATTGTTTGCTCTCATCAGAGGCTTGCATCCTCCTGCAAACTTTGAAACAGCTAAAATCTTTTTCTCAGCTGTGATTGATTTTTAGCGAGGCAAACTATAATGCAATGGCTCAGAATAAACATATAAATGCACACAAAGCTACTTTAAAAAGCGTCAGAAAGGTTCGTATTTCAAGCACAATAGGAGTAGGAGTGAGATCCATGTTTCTAATCTTACTCCTAATCTTATCTCTTAAATTTTATGGTGATCTAGGCAAGCTGATAAATCTGTGTACTTACTTTCTTTCCGCATAGCTTACTGGGGCAGCAAGAAGCTAGTTTTGAAGTTGGTGTTTTTGATTAACCTCGCAGAATCCTGAGGGGAAGGTGCACAATTTCTGTATGATAATATAATTTCCTATTTCTCACATGGCTGGTCTTCAATTTAAACATTTTTCTTCGTTAATTTCTATCTTCCCTCTGAATGTTCCTGCAAAATAGTCCAAAATATTTAGAAAGTGAATAGAATATTTCTGTGGAAGGGAGTTTGCTGTTTTCTTGTATTACTATTAAATGCAGTATTTACCCCCAGTCACATTAGTATATGTTTACCAGCATGTTTTGAATTATGTGGGAGTTGCCTTTTTTCCCCTTGTTTTTACTATTCTCACAGGTGAGATGCCTTAAGAAATAACTAGTTCAGAAGGTTTCTGCTTAAAAATTTCTTGCAGCATTAAGGAGCAGCCTCTCCTAATCCTGTCAAGTTGTTTTATATTCCCTTGCCCATTTTGTGGCCTTACTGGGTTAAAATACATATCAATAGCAATTCAGAATGTAGACATAAAGCCATTTGGTGGAACTGCTTGTGCTTTCATTTATCGGGTAACTATCATAGCATGAAAAAGACAGTCTTCCTGGACTCTATTCAGTAATATTTGATTATTTATTGTAGGGTCTATATAGAGAATTTATTAGGAAAACTTGTGTAATCTTTTATTATTTCTCTCAGTTATGGGATCTCCCTTTTTCCCATTTCCCATTCCCCCTTCCTTTTAGCGTTGCAGAGTGAAAGTAAGTTGAAAGTGGTGGAGCCCATCTTGTGCTGCTGCTGCCTTCTTCTCTGATATCTTGTTCTGGATACAAAAACTTTATCCTTTAATTACATGTGCTGATTGAATGAAGACAGAGTAAGTCTTCTTTATATATCCAACTGTTAGATTATTTTTTAAACTTAGAATAGATAGCCTCTTTCAGCTTGTCTGAACTGGAAAAAAAAAATCAAACAAAACAAGAAAACAACAAAAAAACCCCTTTATTTTAAAACCTCCCATTATAGAGGGTTCTCTCTCCTGTGTGTGAATACTTTAAAAGCTATGGGAAGGAGTCTTCAGATGAAATCAGCAGGCATGAACAATACCTCCTCATCTTTTATCCTTTATTTAACGCTACTTTGATTGCATCTTGACTGCTTTATTTGCAGATCTCCTGGTATCATTGTTGTGGTAACAATAGCTCTCCTTATTCATTGCCCACTTTTAAATTGGTGTCTGTGCAGCCCTATGTGCGTGCTGTGTTGTTAGCTTGGTATAGAAAGGCTCAAAGGTCAGTGGTGGTTCTTTTTGTTAGAGTTGTTTTTGATTTTCTGTGGCGTGATGGTGCTACCATGCTAGAGAGCTAGATACTGAAAAGCAAACTGTGCACATCCCGTGTCTTGCCTGGAGAATCAGGGCCTTTTCAGGAAGCCCAAGCAAGGTCCTCACAGGTACAGACAGCTAAAAACCATCTGGTCACTCATGAAAATGTTGGCAGGCCAGACCAGTCTCTTCATATTCTTAGAGAGACAGACACTCTGTGAAGAGCTCTCTTTTTCTTTCCCCAAATAAGCCTTCTACCATTCTCCAACAAACACTCCATTTCGGTTATGCCCAAGACATTGTGACAGGTTTTGAGCACTCTGAATGTCTGAACTATGCTGAAAACCAGGGGACAGTGTTTCTTAAAAACTCTTCTTATAGTAAAATCCAGGCTCCTTAAGTAGAACATGGGCTCTCGTGTTGTTACGTGAAGATGGTTTCCTCTGGTCATTCATGCAGATTTGTCTTCTTTCCAACTGCTGGTTGTCTTAACCTGCTTTATAACTTGTACCTTATTATAGCACTCTGATCCCTTGCAGATCTCTGCTTTTGGCACTGGAAAGCACTCTTGCATAATACAGGGTTTTTAACTGGCAGAGGAAGGCTAGAGTGAAAAAATTCATCATGGAAAATGGTTGCAGATGGGGTCTGCTCTGTCCTTCTTGATACGGCTGGCTTAAGCTCAAGCCTTTTGAAATTATTTTAGAACAGAACTGTATTGTCTTAACTGATTATACATACATATCTACACAGTGTTGCTGAGGTAACACCTTGTTTTCTCTGATCATGAAAAGTATATAAAGTTAAGAGTTAAACTGTCTGCTTCTTTAAGTCTTCCTTTTCTCCCTCTAGGTATATCCCTGTTGTGTTGTACGTTGAGACTGTGCTGGGACTTCCTACTGTTCGGCCCTATATTAACATCAAGGGGTGGGAGCCTTATAGAAAGCATGGAGACTAAAATTTCTAGCATGTTTTGTTTTGGCTATTATTTTTTTTTATAAGAAAAATATACTAACTGACTAAAGTGTAACTAAAAGACCCACTGCTGCATTTAATCATACAAGTCTCTTTGTCTTCCTTTTTTTTTTTTTCCCCCCTTCAACTCTTTTTATGTAGCTGCAGATAGTAAGGATGAAGAAATCAAAGCACCTCCCAAGAGATCCTATCTGGGTATGTACTGCACAAACCCATTCTGCATGAAGTTGTCCTCTCAACTACACGTTTCACGCTTTGCTACTTTTTGTAACCATTTTCAGAAATGATTGCATGATCATTTCTATAGAGAATGTCTACATTACCTTTTCTTGACATACTAAAACCTGGTGCATGATTTTTAAATTTTTTTTAAATATTTCCCCCCCTCTCCTCTTTTAACTTTCATAGAGGAAAAGATGCTTTCAGCTCTATTTCAGAAACCAGGTTTCTGAAGACAGTTGAATTCACCGCATTGGGTGTCTCAATGACATCTTTTTTTTCCTTCCTCAAGCTAGACAAGCGAAATATTACATGATGCAGGGATCCATCTCTTCAGACTTCCAGTCTTCAGTTTCAGAGTTGGAATCTATGTTCTTTAATTTGCCTAAGGAAGAGGAAATACTAGGTGCAAACCATCTTTGCAGTATTTTCAACTCGTAGTTTGGAAAGACAGTTTTTGTCAAGTCACGGTAATTTTGTTTTAAATTAGTTGGGGTATTGCATTAAGGAAGTTATACTGACTGGAGACACAGAAGTTCCCCAAAATCAACTTTTAGGCTGGTTTTAGCTGAAGTGATTCAGTCTCACCTTGATACTAGTTATGCTCTTTTGCAATGCTCAAGTTAGTAAGGGATCAACTGAAAAAAATACAGGGTAAGGAAGAATATTACTGGTGCAAAAGGAGAGTCTCTACTTCTGTATTTGTCAACACACACAGTTAATTAAACTGGAGCTAGCTCTGAGAAACACTACCAAAGAGTACTATTAACTTGAGTGCTTTCTTGAAGCCATGAGACCATTCCTGCTAAGGTTGAATAGACTCTCTTTTAATGATTCATCTTCTGGCTCTCCCCTTTCAGATTCTGGGGCAAAATGCACGCTTTGGGCAGTTTACTTTATTGGGTCTGATACCAGTATTTTGCAAAGCACCTTTTCCTTTTGTGTTTTCAAAACATTTTTTTTTTTTTTTGGACTTGCTATCAAACTGTTTTGGTTTTGTTTGTCTTTCATTCCAGTCTGTAGGCATTCTCACTGGCTTGCGACATTAACCAATGGAATGTAAACTTTCAGCAGTCCTGCCTTCCTTGTGCCTAAAACCCTGTTGTCTTTTACCAGTACTCAGCAATGCTCTATTTCCAGCGTCAGAGCTAGAAACAGCTGTCTGCTCCTAGTAATGGTTGAATGGATTATTTAAAAATGCTTCGAGTGGTTAAAATTAAACAGAAATAAGTAACTTAATGTGACCTTTTACTCACTTTAGATTTTTTTTTTCCTTGTTTTTTCTTTTCTGGTTAAAAAGTCATTTGCTTGGTAGTTTGATAGCTTAAAAAGTTGAGGTTTGTAGAAAAAAAAGCGCATTATACCTCTTAATCCCACTTGGTCAACAAATGTTACTTGATGGTCATTTTGGAATTGCTTAGCAAAATGGGATGAATTGAATTATCACTAAGGGGTGGGTGAGTCTGTTTAAACATGATAATTCTTACTGGTGTAAACAAATGGGAAATGTTTTTGAGGTGTTGGTGTGTAGTGTACATCCTGAGGTATGTCCTGGTGGCTTAAAGAGTGGGATGCACGGTGCTTTATGTCACAGCATAAGTGATACTCCAAATTACAGAGGGCTTAACTGAGCTATGTCCTGTGGTGCTGTGTTCTGCCACAGCTCTGGGGAACTTATATTAGAGGTTGGGTAAGAGAAGTATTTGCCATACTTTCCTGTGGCAGTGCATTCTCACAATGTCTTTTAATGAGTTTCGGTTAAACTTTTGTTCAAGGGGTAACAAACTGGCTTTTTCGTTTTCCCCTCTATTTCAGTGGTGCAAAAGATGTTCTTCAGTGTGTTTTTAGGCTTTAGAAACCATTATATTACTTTATTTTTCCAGTTAGGTAGCAAATGCTCCTGTGTATTGCATTTGTAATTGAAGATTGACTATCCGTGAATGCTGTTTTATTGTAAAACCGTTGAACCATTAATCTGAAAATGTGCTGGTCTACCAGTGAATTTCAGGTGAACTTGTTGGATAAACACCTAGAGATTTGTTTGATGCCTCTCTTTGAATAGGAACCGAGCTGCTGCTATGCTCCCTGGTGTTGCTTTTAGGTATGTTTTATTGTCAGTAATCCAACAAACCACTTAATGCCGCTGTTTTTCCACACGTTATCTGAAAAAGCCTTTATCTGGCACGTAACTTTGAAAACTGACTTTCTAGCAGTTAGTGCCGACAGGAGTGTAGGGTGTGGGCAAAGGTTGCAACAATTTTACTGACCTAAATAAAATAAATATAATTTACAGTACGGTGGGTCCGTTGAACCATTAATCTGAAAATGTGCTGGTCTACCAGTGAATTTCAGGTGAACTTGTTGGATAAACACCTAGAGATTTGTTTGATGCCTCTCTTTGAATAGGAACCGAGCTGCTGCTATGCTCCCTGGTGTTGCTTTTAGGTATGTTTTATTGTCAGTAATCCAACAAACCACTTAATGCCGCTGTTTTTCCACACGTTATCTGAAAAAGCCTTTATCTGGCACGTAACTTTGAAAACTGACTTTCTAGCAGTTAGTGCCGACAGGAGTGTAGGGTGTGGGCAAAGGTTGCAACAATTTTACTGACCTAAATAAAATAAATATAATTTACAGTACAGTGGACCCCCAGAGTGTAGGGTTTCCTGCTTTCATACCAAAATAAAATGATTCCCTTCTTTTTCTACGCAAAAGAAGGAATAAAAAGGATTAAGGAACTCCAGTTTTGAAGGAATAATGCTTTTATTCCATTTGTTTTCTAGATACTTTCTAGGCAATCCAGTTTTGAAGGAATAATGCTTTTATTCCCTTTGTTTTCTAGATACTTTCTAGATATTTTCTAGGCACGTATCTAGTGCCTGCTAGCATTTGATGGCTAACACTGAGGCTGAGCAAAGCTGCAGTTGAGTTATGTTTGGGTTGTTTGGTTTTGGTTTTTTGTTTTTTTTTTAGCTGCAGTTGAGTTATGTTTGGGTTGTTTGTTTTTATTTTTTCCTTAAAGAGATATTTTAGAAAAAATGTGGATAAATGTCTTAATCTGTTACACTAAAATACAAGTTTTCTATATATAAAGTTTGGGCCCTGTGATTGTTGGGGCAGAAGTAACAAAACACTAAACAGGGCATTGCTCTAAAGATGCTGTATCTTTTGACATTGTTTAGAGTGGTCTCTTCAGTGTGGCAGGTGGTCAATGTGATTTGATTATTTTTTTTTTTTCCCCCCACTAGACGTATAAACATCTTGAAAGACACATCTGGTAGATCCAGAAAACCAGGGTTTTCCTTCCTCTCTGAAGCTGGTTTTAAAACCTGCAATGTGACTGAACCCTGAACCTTGCTTTTCGCCCAAACAAAAAGTTATCCAAGTCACAATAAGTTTTAAAACAGTAGTAATAAAATGACAAAAACTTAAGATTCCCCAAATACCTGTTGCAAAAATATTTAAAACTACTTCTTTTTTTTTTTAGGGGAAAAAAATGTAAAGTGTCTGTGTAGTTAACCTCACAGAGCTAGTATCTGCATAATAATGAAGATAAAAATAGTAATGTGAATTAAGCAGGTGCATTCATCTGCTACATGGTTTCCACTGGCAATGTGACAGCCTGGTAAATAACTCACAGTTTCTCCTCTTCTTTTGTCCACACTCTTAACTGGGGGCATTAGTTGGCTTGTGGTAAATTAAATGGGGATTCTTTATCAGGGAGTGTAGTGATAGGACGAGGGGTAGCAGTTTTAAACTGAAAGAGGGGAGATTTAGACTAGATCTTAGAAGGAAATTGTTTCCTGTGAGGGTGGTGAGACACTGGAACAGGTTGCCCAGAGAAGCTGTGGCTGCCCCATCCCTGGAGGGGTTCAAGGCCAGGCTGGATGGGGCTTGGAGCAACCTGGTCTGGTGGGAGGTGTCCCTATCGAGTTGGAACTCGATAATCTTTAAGGTTTCTTCTATACTGAACCATTCTATGATAAATTAGTGGAACTCGATGATCTTTAAGGTTTCTTCTATTCTGAACCATACTATGATAAATTGTTGGCATACTCTAGAACAGCACTAATACCCTATATGTGCCATGAAGAATGTAAACTGTATTTAATTGGCCCTCTCTTCAGGGTGTTTGGTGTGTTTGGGTCCAGCAGGGGTGTCAGGCTTGCAAGCATGTAGGCACAGGCTGTGGTTTTCTGCAGGTGCTCTGTAAATGATGTGTACATTGTGCTTCTCTGTCCAGGCCTCGACACCCTGAGGAGAGCTGAAGACAGAGTAGAGACACGTAGAGAGGAGACAGAGTAGAGGCAGAGTAGAAACTTTGGTTTCATTGAAAGTGTGTGAGTTTTACACCATGATCTCTAGTAATCAGATTTCCTGTACAGCTGCTCTGCAGTTAAATACATAACAAAAGCACAGTTGTTGCTGGGATGCAGCTGCCACACCTCTGTTAGTGCATAACCACAAATGGACGTGAAGTGGCTTAGATCCCTTCTCCACAGGATTATGTGTATCCTTGTTAGACTAATTTCAAAGTGCTTTTGTTAATCTTTTGGGGAGGATGTCCAGGAGAGGGGGTTATAACACCGTGTCTCTGTGAAACTAGGATGCCCAAAGGATTTCTTTTTTTGTTTATTAATGGAGATCTAGCTGTTGAGGAGTTCAGGTCTACTTTATCTGAGGGAAAGGCATCAGCTGCATTAGCACTTTGATTGTAGTTCTGTGTGTGGTGGGAACAGTTATTTAGAAGGTCATCTGGTCCAACCCTCCTGCAGTGAGAAGGGCCATCTTCAACTACATCAGGTTGCTTAGAGCCCCATCCAACTTACCTTGAATGTTTCCAGGGATGGGTCATTGACCATCTTTCTGGGCAACCTGTTGAAGTGTTTCAGCACACTTATTGTGTTAAAAAAAAAAAAAAATAATCTCCCTTATATCTAGTGTAAATCTACCCTCTTCATTTAAAGCATTCCCTCTTGTCCTATTGCAATAGGCCCTGCTAAAAATTTTGTCCTTGTATTTTTTGTAAGCCACTTTTAAGTACTGGAAGACCGCAATTAGGTCTTTTCTGTGTGTGGTGGGAACAGTTATTTAGAAGGTCATCTGGTCCAACCCTCCTGCAGTGAGAAGGGCCATCTTCAACTACATCAGGTTGCTTAGAGCCCCATCCAACTTACCTTGAATGTTTCCAGGGATGGGTCATTGACCATCTTTCTGGGCAACCTGTTGAAGTGTTTCAGCACACTTATTGTGTTAAAAAAAAAAAAAAATAATCTCCCTTATATCTAGTGTAAATCTACCCTCTTCATTTAAAGCATTCCCTCTTGTCCTATTGCAATAGGCCCTGCTAAAAATTTTGTCCTTGTATTTTTTGTAAGCCACTTTTAAGTACTGGAAGACCGCAATTAGGTCTTCCTGGAGCCTCTTCTTCTCCAGGCTGAACACCCCCACCTCTCTCAGGCTGTCTTCATAGGAGAGGTGCTCCATCCCTCTGATCATCTCTGTCACCCTCCTCTGGACTCACTCCAGCAGGTCCATGCTCTTCTTATGTTGGGGCCCCAGAGCTGGATGCAAGTGCTCCAGGTGGGGTCTCACCAGGGCAGAGTAGAGGGGCAGAACCACTTCCCTCGACCAAGCGTCTGCCAGCTGGCCATGCTGCTTTTGTCTTTCTCTGCATCAATATTTAGACCTTTTCAGGAGACAGAAGAAAATAAGAAATGGAGATTTTAAGTAT
This sequence comes from Calidris pugnax, assembly GCF_001431845.1. Classification (NCBI taxonomy): domain Eukaryota; kingdom Metazoa; phylum Chordata; class Aves; order Charadriiformes; family Scolopacidae; genus Calidris; species Calidris pugnax. The sequence goes on along the minus strand of NW_015090830.1, from coordinate 26,016,391 downwards.
GGAGTGGCATTTTTCAGTTTGTTAAAAAGTGTTGGAAGTTCTTTGGTAGGAGGGCATACCTTTTTGCAGGCATCTCTAGTATTATTCGGAAGTTACGAAAGGAAACAATAAGCTTATCTACTTAAATTCTATATTCTGGAGAGACATTCTCCTTTTAGAAAAGAGAACTGGAAAGGGAGGAACCCAAATAATAGTTTACGATTGTTGAAATCTTAATCTTATTTCCAGAATTTTGATTAGCAATGATGATTGAACAGGTTTCTGCTGATTTCAGGCTTTGGATTGGAATGTACATTTTTAATCTTCTTTTAAGATGAGACTAAGATTGGTGGGTAGTGTCCTTTGACAGACTAATTGGGGGGCCTCCTCTGGACTCACTCCAGCAGGTCCATGCTCTTCTTATGTTGGGGCCCCAGAGCTGGATGCAAGTGCTCCAGGTGGGGTCTCACCAGGGCAGAGTAGAGGGGCAGAACCACTTCCCTCGACCAAGCGTCTGCCAGCTGGCCATGCTGCTTTTGTCTTTCTCTGCATCAATATTTAGACCTTTTCAGGAGACAGAAGAAAATAAGAAATGGAGATTTTAAGTATGGAGTGGCATTTTTCAGTTTGTTAAAAAGTGTTGGAAGTTCTTTGGTAGGAGGGCATACCTTTTTGCAGGCATCTCTAGTATTATTCGGAAGTTACGAAAGGAAACAATAAGCTTATCTACTTAAATTCTATATTCTGGAGAGACATTCTCCTTTTAGAAAAGAGAACTGGAAAGGGAGGAACCCAAATAATAGTTTACGATTGTTGAAATCTTAATCTTATTTCCAGAATTTTGATTAGCAATGATGATTGAACAGGTTTCTGCTGATTTCAGGCTTTGGATTGGAATGTACATTTTTAATCTTCTTTTAAGATGAGACTAAGATTGGTGGGTAGTGTCCTTTGACAGACTAATTGGGGGGAAAAATGTTTTCAGCTGTGCAAGCTCTTGTGCAGGTCTGAAGCAGAAACATTGATCTTCAAGCTTCATTCAAGTTTGGAAGCTACTTTGAACAGGTTTCTGCTGATTTCAGGCTTTGGATTGGAATGTACATATTTTATCTTCTTTTAAAATGACACTAAGATTGGTAGGTAGTGTCCTTTGACAGACTACTTGGGGGAAAAAATGTTTTCAGCTGTGCAAGCTCTTGTGCAAGTCTGAAGCAGAAACACTGATCTTCAAGCTTCATTCAGTTTGGAAGCTACTTTTCTCCAAGTTTAACTTTGTTATTTTTTCAGTTAGACCAGTTAAGTGAGCAGAACAGTTGCCACCTGTCAGGTCATTGTCCCCTGGACAATGTTATATTAGCTAATGAAGAATACTTCCACAATAATCAGAAATACAGCTGACAAAATCTAGGACATGGTGTATTCGCTTTGTAATACTTTGCATCATGTCTCCCGTCATTGGTGGCAATCAAACAATATACATCTCTATTCCTAGAACAGGGAGTTGAGAAGAATGTGATGTAAGCGTTTACTAGTGATCAAGGCAGGGAGCTTGGAGGATGGTGTTAATGATTTGGGGGCTACCACATTTTAAAATTATTATTTAGCTCCCTTTTAAGTTTTCAGCTTGCAGGCAGTAGGGAAAACAGCCAGCCAGAGACTTGTAAAATCTCCACTGAGTCAGAATGGTTTCAGCAAGATACTACTTTGAACTATATAGTTAAAAATGATCTGCCAGGTTGAGCATAGCAGGTGGAGGGCCCGTGCCTATTTTGAAAGCCTACCTGCTAACAAGGAGAAGGAGCTGGGGGGGGGAAAGGTGGTTGGGTGGGGATGGACAGAAGTGAGTGATGCTTGGACAGTGGGGAAGCCTTTCCTTTGCACACACCGCAGTGGTTGGGGGAGCTGGGAAGGAGGAGTGCACCTATCTTTATTAAAATAGAGAAAACAAAGAAAAAAAAAAAAAGAGGTGGGCAGGGGAAAGAAAAAATCCTTATCTGCTACCAGAAAATTCTAGTTTTATTTTAAATTGAGGGAAAACTGTCCTTTAACACTGGGAGAAAAGAGAGAGGTGGCAGAGGTGGCTCTCCATCTTAGCATGAGCATTAATACCAAGAGTTATCACGGGAGGAGATGACACAGCTCAGTGCAGTGATTCTGGAGCACGCTGCTCAGGGGTCTTGCTGCCTCTGACTTCTGGTGCCCAGTCCTTTGGCAGTCCCTGTGGAGAGAAGATGACTTAAACAGGTTCTGTTGGAAGAACTGTGAGGCGGCAGGAATATTACTTCTGGCCTAAGTATGACTTCTAGTCAGTGGTGTGGTGGGGAAATAAACCTGTGAATAAAATGTGAATTTTGATTGTGAATTTTGATCGTGCTGCGTGTATTTTAACTGGAGGAAGGAGAGCTCATAGAAGCATCTAGCCACATGAGGGTGCTCTTGGGTTTCCAGATCTTGCCTGCTGAGCCCCTCAACGGGAACTTGGGAGAGGAGTCTGTTCTTGTTCTTCTTTTTTTAGGCTTTCAGTGGTAACTGAACAAATAAGGAATAAACAGAGATTTTGACAAAATCTTTTCTCTCGTGGTGGAAGCCAGAATAATTAGTTGTTTTAATAACATGAGGGATGAAACATGTAAATGTTCAAATACAATTGATTTGTCCGCCCGTCCGGCGGATCAGGAAACACACATGCAGCAAAGCTGCTGCTTCATTTTGGAAGATGTGAGAAGCTTTTGCAGCTGCCTACTTCTTGAGCATGCCACGTGCAGTTGTATACTTGGTCATGTCTAGGTCCAAATAGTGAGATTTGTTGTTTAAAAAAGATGACAGAATAATTTGGCTTGGAAGGGACCTCTCAGATTATTTGGTCCATTTTGCTTCTTGAAGCGGATCCAATTAGATGAGGGTGCTCAGGGCCATGTCCAGGTGAGTTGTGAGTATCTCTGAAGATGGAGATTCCACAACCTTTCTGGCACCTGTGCCAACATCTGACACTCCTCATGGTGATAAAGTTTTTCTTCCATCTAATTGGAATTTCCCTTGTTAGAACTCATGTGTGTTTCCTCCTGTCCTGTCACTATGTGTGTTCAAGAAGACCCTTCCTCCATCCTCTCTGTACTCTCCCCTTAGATAGCTGTAGGCAGCAAGAAGCCTTCCAGGCTTGAAGCTGAACAGGCTTGGCCTCTTCATGTACACCAGGTACCTCAGCCCTTTAATCATCTTGGTGGCCCACCACTGGGCTCATTCCAGTAGGTCAATGACTTTCTTGTACTTGGGAGTCCAAAACTCCAGGTACAGTCTTGTGGGTATCGAATGGAGAGGAATAAACACTTCTCTCTGTCTGCTGGGCCACACACTTGTTCAACTATAAAGCCCAGTAAGTGATCAGGTGCCTTTGCCATGAGGAAACACCACTGAATCCTCCTCAAACTGGCTGCCCAGCTGCCCTCCACTGGTCTACAAAGCAGGAGTCAGCCCCCTGTACCTGAACTTCATGGTATTGCTGTCAGCCTGTATCTCCAGGCTAAGATCCCTTTGGATAGCAGTGCTGTCCCCCAGTTTGTCATGCACTCACCCTAATTTGAGATCATTTATGAACTTAAAATCATCGAGGTTGTTAATAAAAGATATTAAAGTGTTGGCCCTCATATTGATCACTGTGGGCTGCCTTGTAACTGCTCATAAATTCCATGTTTTTTCTTTTGAGGGGAAAAACTTTTAGAGCCTGATGATCTGGCCAAATTTCTACTGTTTTTTTTTTTTGTCCACTTACCAGTTGATATTCTGCTAATAATGGTACTGTAAGAGACTGTCAACAACCTTGCTAAAGGCACTATAAACAATATTCACTGCTCTCGTCCTTAAAGCTGGTCATCTCATAATACAAAGCAGGTTGGTGAGGTGCTGTTTGCTCTTGGTAAATCCCCGCTGGCTGTTCCTAGTCATCTTCTTGTCCTTCATGTGCTTTGAAACTACACCTAGGAGGACTTCTGTCACCATCCCAGGGATTAAGTTAGGCTGACTGGCCTGTAGTTCACTGGATCCTCTTCCTTGAAGATAGATGTGGTTTTGTTTTTTTTTTTTTAATTTTCTTCCTCCACCCCCCTGTCATAGAGAACCTCTCCCAATCACCATGCCCTTTCAGACATGATGGAGCAGCCTTGAAAAGGCATTAATCTGCATCCTCGACACCATCAGTCCCATAATTTACATAAATCCACCAATTTAGGTGCTCCCAAACTCACATCTTCCTATTCTGTGGGTACTGCTTCACTCTCATAACTTGGCTAGTAGGGCTCAGGAGCTGTAGGGGGCAGACCTTACCAGCAAAAGCACATTAAAGCATTAGTAATACAAGAAAGCAAGAGGTAAGTTTAAAGCCCTGATGAGAGTTGGTTGTCCAGCTTTCATTGTGATAACCAGTTTTGCTGCTTGTCTGATGTCTTTCTGTGAGCAAAACGGGCGAGGAAAGAAACGACGATTTTCTAGATGATGGCCAAGTTGCTAATTCAGTGCAAAAGGTATAAATAATGAAATATTTAAAGGGTAGCTCAACACTCCACAGACTTCAAAATAAACTTTCAAGCTGAGGTGGTTTTAGTTGTTTGTACAGGTGCATTGATAGTGTACTTTTTTTTTAAAGTGGTTTGCAACACTGGATGACATGGAGTGTGCTTAAAGAAGCGCTGTTGCCCAGCGCTGCCTGCTCAGACATAATGAATTGTCTAGACAGCTTGCTAGGGGAAAAAAATCCTGGCTGCAGCACATTTTTTAGGATCTCGTTATAGATCCTGGCACATCCACGTTTTGTAGATTTCATGTATTTTTTAAAGGAAGTTATCTTTGCCTTTAGGTAAGTGGTGTAGAATCAGTAGTTGAACACAGGAACACATCCTCAGAGTCAACATATCAAGAGCTACATCCCATATTTTTTAAAGGAAGTTATCTTTGCCTTTAGGTAAGTGGTGTAGAATCAGTAGTGGAACACATGAGCATATCATCAGTCAACATATCAAGAGCTACGTCCCGTGCAGGAGATGGGGGCACAGCTTGCACTCAGTTCCTGCTGCTGGCTCTTGTATGTGGGCTCCATATGAAACATGGACATTCTGTCACTCTGGAAAGCTGCTGGTTTCATGTGTTGAGGCCCTGTGGCCATCATTTGCTCAGGACTTTTGCTGCTGTTTACAATTTGTCTTAGTCTGTTGGCAGTGATCCTACTGAGATAAGCATACGGGGATGGACAGTGAGGTGACCCAAAGTTGTTCTAGAAGTGCTGAGCTGGGTGGCAGTCCCAGTTAAGAAGGCATTACAAGGGGCTGGTGTGACAGCAGGATGTCTGACATAATATGCTCTATGAACTCTGTGTTGCAGTGATGCCCGAGGTGTAACCTGACTGTTGTACTCAGCCTGTTTTGGTTTTTTTTTTTTTTTTTCCCCCTTATTTTTTACTTCCTATTTAGGAACACCATTTAAATAAGCCTGTTCCATCTACAGGAGAGAGAATAATTGTTGCAGTGATGCCCGAGGTGTAACCTTACTGTTGTACTCAGCCTGTTTTGGTTTTTTTTTTTTTTTTTCCCCACTATATTTTACATCCTATATGTTTTATTAGCCTTATTTTACTTAAAGTGTACTGGGAATGTGACGTTACTAGTTTCTTCTAAGCTAGAAATAAGGAATATGTTTAATAATTCTACGTTTCTGAATCTCTTATTTATAAATAATCACATGTTAACAAGACATTTCCTTATGCTGGATGTTGAAAGGCACTTACCACTGAAGCATCACTGCTTTGCCATTTTCATTGCTGTATCAAGGGAAAGCGAAATAAAACCTTTTCCATTTAGACACAAATGTCATGCTTTTAACCTGTAATGCAGTGCACTGACCATCCTTGACTGAAAACAATTAGGAATAGCTTTCTTTTACGGAAAGATTCCCATCTTCCCCCGACTCCACGCTCCCACTTTGCAAGCAGTGATACACCAAAGCTACGTTTGTTGGAAAAGGGTTTTCAAGGCCTAGATGGATGTTTTGAGTGAGAAGGAAGAAAGATCTTTGCTACACTTCAGGTAGTTCACTTCTGGGACATGAGACAGGAAATTCCATTTTATGTCCTAGCTCTGAAGCAGGAAAACTAAGGAGTGGAACGTAGGTGCTCTGGATCTGTGTCCCATGGATACAGAAGCAAGGATGATTCAGGGCAGGGGGTTTAGGAGCTCCTGCTTCCCTGAATGTTCTTGATCCTCTGCTGCCCACACAAAAAGGATGTGTGCAGTCGGCGGTCTTTTCTCCACTCCCCCCCACCATTTAGTTTGTGTCTGTCTCTGCTCCTGGATGCTTTTAGCCTTGTAAAAGCTGGAGCTGAAACAGTCCAGTTGTACAGGCTGTAAGCTGGTATCATGGCACTCACGTGGGATATGAGAAACTGAGGTGGACGTTCCTGCTTGCACTGACAGCTCAAAAGTCTATCAGTCTGAGCAAAGCCCCCAGGAAGCCAGGCTGCAGCCAGGAGAGAGGGGACCCAGAAGAAGCCTGATGCGAGCCCTTGGGCTATTTAGGTCTTCGGGTTCCCTATCTTTGAATGTGCGTATTTGAAAGATATGTTTTCTTCCTGACTTGGAATGGAGAAACATCTGAAATCTCGGTGTTTCCCATAAAAGAGAAAGGCCTCCTGTCTGGTTCTACTCTCAACTTCCCGAGTTATCCACAGAAGCTGAGGGCAATCCATTGATTGCAAATCCAGTGAGTCCCTAGCTCAGGCAAGGGTTTGGACTCTCAAGTCTGGCGAGATGAATTTCAGAAGAGGTGGTTACTTTAGATATTGAGACGAATTTTTTAGACATTTAGTGGTGTGACAGTGCAGAGCGTTAAGCAGCGCTGGCTTACAGCCACGTTCCAGGTGACACCAGAGACAGGATTAAGGTGGAAGGATTTTGTTTGCAAGCCATATTGGTTCCTGAATTCACTTCCCACAAACAGTTGTTCCTGCTTTAAGGTCCAAGGCATATCCCTCTGGCTTCCAAAGACTCTAGTTCATTGAAGCTGTGAAGATTCTTTCCATTTTCTTTGTGTGAGTGGTTGGGTTTGGAGCTGCTTTTGCAAATGGTCATTTAAATTACTAAGCAAGAAATATGGGAATAAAATAAATTATTTTGTACCTTTCATTTACTTCACCAAAGCAACTTGGTTTGCATGGTGATGTGTGTATCAATATAGTCATTATGTTGAAATATTTTTTGTTGCTGATGAAGGAAATGTAATACCTATACATTTTAGTACTGATACGGCATAATACATGATGCCTTTTATCATGTTAAAACTACATTAAATGGTCATGTATTGGATTACTTTTACTTGTAACTTTTATCAAGCTGGTTTTGATTGAGAATGATTTCAAACAGAAATGTGGAATAGCTTATTTAAATTTAAAAAATGTAAATTAACCACAGTGTTTGTACTGAATGTCCATTTTGTGGAAACATGCTTTTTAAACAAACCAAATAAAGCAGAAGTATTATTTTTAGATAAATCTTTAGTAAAATTCATTTACTCAGCTTTTCCTCTGGTCATCTTATCCTTTTATATGCTCAGTCATCATTCAAAGACACAGAACAAAGCAGGTGTTACTCAGCTCCCGGTCAGTTTCTTAGTGTTTGAATAAATGAGATATTTTTATTAACCTAAACTGAAAAAGTAAAAAATTGTTCTTGCAGAAGCAGACAAAGCTTTTTAAGCTCTGGTTCTAATACATCAGCCAGTAATCCTTTAGATCTAGTATTTGACTTGTTAAAGCTATGCAGTAGACAAGCAGTGGTTTAAATTATATTAATAGGTTGGCAAACATAGGCCTTATTAAGGTGTGCATAATCACATTTTAAAATTTCAGTTTGTTTTATTTTTTGGAGTAAATGTTTTTACCTTCAAAATTCTATTTTACCTTGTTACTAAAATAATTATATACAGTTTCTGTCTACGTGAGGAGACGACATAAGGCTGGGGAAGAAAGGATGTAACTTAGCTGTTCGTGAGAAGGCACTTCATGTATCCTCTTGAACCAACAGCAGAAAGGGTGTAATTCTTCGGTGAATCATGAATTTATGGTGAGGGTCAGGGTGCAGATACTCAGATTGCTGGTTGTGAGCTTGTGTCCTTCTTTGTGGAGGGAACTATACCACCAGCACTCCTGAAGTTCTGAACTTCTCCTTCCATATGCATTTATGATGTGCCCTACTTTCTCTTTGCTCTGCTCCGTGATCAGTATGCATTACATCTACTGCGTCTGGATCCTGTGTTCCCTCCCATGGGGAGGGGGGAAAAAAAAAAATCCAAACCCCAGAATTCAGTTCTGGCAGATTTATTTTTACTTGCATTGTACATTTCAAAAAAAAAAAAAAAAAAAATTGGTCTTGTTCATCCTGGATGATTCCATGGAGACGTAGAAACTAGTGAAAGGAAGACAGATCCTGAGTATTTCAGGGAAACATTTTTTATTTTTAATAGCTGCTTAAAGCTGTCTTTTTTACTATTACTCATTGCAACTCAAAAGCCTGATGAGAACTTGGGGAAGCGCAACATTTTAAATATTCAGAACATTACTGTTTCTTCGCTTGAGGTATATGAGTTTGGGGATTTTTTTCCCCATCAAAATCAGGACCAATACTGCTGTTTCTAAAATACATAGACTGCTTTGGTTTTTATGCACACTTCAGTAGCCTTTGCAAGCTTGCTACATTTTTTGTGTGCATAGTTAATCTTTAAAATTTGAAGACCTATCTTTATATTAATGATGATAATAAAAATTTTGTCATCCTCTCCTTACTTAATTGACTTTGTAATGGGTTGCTTTGTATATGTCACAAGCTGTGCAGTTGTTAGTACATAATTTCGGCCCCCCCTGCTTTATGTCCAGTTTGTATAGCCTTTGAAGGAAAGGGTTGCTGGTCATGATGACATGGTTTAGTGATGGTTTTTTTAATCAGAGTTAGCTTGATGGTTGGACTGGATGATCTTAAAGGTCCCTTCCAACCTAGATGATTCTATGAGTCTATGGTCTTGAAATTCTCTGCTTCCTCTCACCCCCATTTTTTTGTCCATTTATACAAACCACTGAAAACCTGGAATGACTCCTTGCTTACGTTAAGGTTTTACATTTCTGCCCCTTCTTGTCTTTGCATCCATTGGCATGTAAAAATCAGGAGCAATTATTTCGGAACATTTCTGTTGCCTTAATTGTTTTACTGTGTCTTCAGAGACACTATTTACTCTCTCGTGCTTTTTCTTCACCTCCTGTTGGGAGTAGGTTGTAGTAGAAGAACAAGTAACTGTGCACTTAGGGAATACAGCAAACGTAATATCAAAATGGCTTAAAATAGTCTTTATCCACAAGTTCCTCATTAAATTTTTGCATGCAGTAGATGTCAGAGAACTGCTCAGCCTCTGAGAAAATGTACTGTTTCTTTACAGAAGAACACAGGAATTCAATGAGGAATTGGTGGATAGGGCTATTGTTTGGGAGGTCGTTGTTTATGGTTCCCCTGTCATCGTTCTCCACATGCCCTGCACTCTGGAGTATGGGATGCATAAGGGGCACTGAGGTGGAGGACAAATCCCTGTATCACTCAGCTGTGGAAAAAAAAGGACCATACCCTGTGGTGGCAAAGTCGTCTCACTGGTGAACACTGCCAGAGCTGGGGTTGTTCAGCCTGGAGAAGAGAAGGCTCCAAGGAGACCTTATAGTGGCCTTCCAATATCTGAAGGGAGCTACAGGAGAGCTGGAGATGGACTCTTTGTCAGGAAGTGGGGTCACAGGACAAGGGGTAATGGTTTTAAATTGGAAGATGAGAGATTTAGATTAGATATTAGGAAGAAATTCTTTCCTGTGAGGGTGGTGAGACATTGGAACAGGTTGCCCAGAGAAGCTGTGGCTGCCCCATCCCTGGAGGGGTTCAAGGCCAGGCTGGATGGGGCCTTGAGCAACCTGGTCTGGTGGGAGGTGTCCCTGCCCAGGGCAGGGGTTTGGAACTCGATGATCTTTAAGGTCCCTTCCAACCCAAACCATTCTATGGCGCTGTGATTCTATGATTCTGCCTGCTTTGGTGTGGAGTTTATTTTGGTTGTCCTTTTTAAAACTAATTATATTTATAAAGGGGCATAACAGCCAAAGTCTTTTGCCTCCAGCAGTGTCTGTGTGCCAGGGTGTTTGGCAGAAATGCCAGCCTAAGATATCCCTGATCCTCTTTTTTCCCCCCACTCATTCTTGCCCCCTCAGTTGTACTGATAAAACGGTTTGTGGGATTATGTTTTGAACCAAATAAGGGAACAGATCTGGCTTAAAATGCAGGCTTGTTGGGGTTTTTTTTGGTGTAAAATCTTAAAAAAAGAAAAGCCCATGTTTTGTGGCTTCAATGAGAAACACTTCAGGGAGCTAAACAGTTGTCCTGCAGTAGCTTGAGGGTGATGAGAGGGGCTTAAATTTCCGCTGGGAAGCGTGAACAGCTTGTGAATGCACACCTGTGTCACCACCAAACTCCTCGTGACAGAACAGCTTACTTACATCTGCTACCATCACCTTTCTTTCCAGATCTTGGAGACACATTGTCTACGGAGCATTAAACTGCAGACGCAAGGTGTTTGGAAACTGTGGTGTTCAGAGTTGCATCTTGCCTAAAAACCGCTGCTCGTGTCAAAGCAGGGATTTATCTGTGGCCAAACTAAACAGCTGGGAAGTTGAAGGGGAAATTCTTATTTCAGGGTAGCTCTGTCTCACGCAGCTCCTCCGGTTACAAGCGCTGTAATCAGTAAGGCAGCCTGCAAGCACTCAAGTGAAACTCTGTACCGCTCTCCCTCCCTGTAAATTCTTCCTGCTGATGCAATGAAGTCATTTGTGTGGAAATTCCTCCTGTTTGGTCACTGTATACAGTAATTTAGATCTGTGGAGACTGGTTGTTGTAAATGGAGTGAGTTTTAGTTTAGAGATTGTGAGAGAGCACTGCAAGCATGTAGATTCTGGAAAACCTGCTAGCAGAAGTCCTTTTTTAATTTTTATCTAGAAAATTGTATGGCAGCTGAAATTATTCCCAGCTTCATCTGCTTAAATTTTTTTTAAAAAGTGAATAAATTTCCATAGTCAACTTCATAAATGTCAGTATGCTTAGATTATGTTTATGGTAGCAAATGAGGAACTGTAAATTGAGATTTTTCTGCTACTGCTGTCCATAAATCTGTGAATTGATGGTTGGAGATCAGGGTTATCACTGGCGAAGGGTCACATCTTCACAAACACACACATAAATTATTTCAGTTTGATTGATCAAAATTGTTTTGATTGATTGGTCACAATTTGTTTGATGGAAATTGTTCATCTGTCCATTGTGTCATTGTTCGTTTGAGGCAACAGCCTCATGACTGGGTGCTCCCTTAGGCCATGGGAAAACCTAGACAGAAGGTCTTTAATTCAAACCCGAGACGTTAAAAATTTAGGAACCCGTTTCCCAAATCCTAGCTGTATGTTTGCCTCTCTCTACATCCTCCTCCGGATTTTCCAAAGTCTTGCTCTTGTTTCAGCATAGGACAAAAATCCAGAAACACCAATTTCTTTTTTTTTTTTTTTTTCCAAATAGGATTCTTGTTCACCAGCCTACCCTATTATTCTTAAAGACAACAGATATCTGAAAGGAAGCCCTGTGAAATGGGATTGTGCAGTCATTTTGAGATATTATCATCTTTGCAATGCAGTTACAGAAAACGTCTGACATTTTCACGTTGTAGCAGGGACTGGGCAGAGGAGAGAGGCAAGAGAAAAAAAGAGCAGAAAGCTTCCCCTGGTTTCCTACCTGCTTGTGATGATTTTGAAGCATTAAAACTATTGATACTAAAATGGGTTAACTGAGGCAATTGCCAGGAGCTGTTTATCAGGCCCCATGGCATTGTTTTAGCAAAGGAGGGAGCTGCAAAAGGCATTATTCTGTTAGGATGCTGAATCAGGAGGGACAGTTTTGGGGTCCAGAATTTGTCTTGGCTGGTGGTGGGTTACCTAGGAAACAAAGATTAAATTTTTCCCCCAGAAAATCCTAAATGAGGAGATGAGTTTATATTTTTAGGAGGAGTGTTATCTTTGTGTTGTATACATACTTAGACATGCATATATGTGTGCCTGACACCAGTATCTGAAAAAAAAAAAAAGTCATAGAAATACTTTCTTTTTGTGATGTCTTCACAATAGAGGAGATAAGGTCTCGGGTATGGCAAGCTCAGAGAAGACTGAAAAAGAGAGAGATAATTTATCTTTAGGCAAATTACTGGCATTTTCCCCAGAGATCTGCAGTACAAAAAGGGGGTGAAGTGTTACCTGACAGTTACATCCAGAGTTTCTGGGAGTAATTTGCTGTGTTATACATGCAACCTGGCACTGTAATCCCTGGCATGGTGGTATCTGGGGCAGCCTGCATCTGGACTAATGCACAGCTTGGTTTTGTAAGACTTAGAAGAACTTCTCTTCATCTCTTTAATTGCAGTCTTTGAATGGGGAGTGTGGTAAGTGCATATTGTTTCTGATGTTATAGTAGTCTTGATATCTTCCGAGACTTAAATTTCAAAGAATAAGTTTCAGAACTGTTCAAAATGAAGTGTTTTCGTAGTGAGTTTATAACTCCAGCTACAAGGATTCGGAGCCAGGGCTGCCTGCTCTGCAGCACTTAACTTATTCCATTTTAGTCTTTTGTCTGGAGGCCTTTGTGTACTGCCTAGTAGGGCTGTGGGTGAGAGCTTAGATAAACCATGCTGAGGGTAGTGTAAAATATTGTTAAAACGGCAGTAAAAATAGTAACTTGGTACTACACATTCTTCTTGCTGTGACATTCTCATCAGCCCCGCTTAGCTTGCTGTCAGAAAAAGAAGCCTCTTTCTATAGTTAGCACAGGAAGGCGTTATCTAGCCACAAATGAAGAGTGATCTTGGCTCTAATCTGCCGCCTCCGTCATCAGCATGGTTGGGAGCAAAGGCCTTACTTCAGAGCTGTGCCTACAGGTGAAGGGTTGGGGGGATTTATTCCTTTGGTTTGACTTGCTTTGGAATTTTTGACACTTGTGGCACAGGGGGTGAACAGGATTGAGAGTGTTTGTAGAAGCGTTGGCCACCCAGAGTCACCAAAATTCTGCTGTGGCGCTCCTTGGGCTTCCCATTTCACTCCTGTGCTGCTCCTTGAGAGGAGGACTTCTTCCTGAAGGCCATGCTCTGTCTCTCAACGTGGGTTCTAAAGCCGTTTATGCTACTTTCACTCCCCCTTTCAAATGCGTTGCTGATTTTCTGTAGCACTAATTGCTTTGGTAGCTACCTCATTCCAGTGGCTCTCCTAGCCTTCTGATCTGCCCCGTTATTAGGCTGCTATTCTTCATCAGTCATCTTGAAAGTCAGCTAACAGCTGCTTTTGCCAGCTGTTGAGACAATCTCATGGAGACAGTGACTAAGAAGAAGGGTAATGGTAAATACATTGGAGTAGAAAACGGAGAGACTACTTCTGAACAGGCACAATTAGCAGTAAGGTAGATAATTTCAGAAGTCGTGTTACTGAGGAGGCCAATCTTCACAGAGGAAATACAGTCCTATAACTACATTGATTTAGATAGATCTAGGCTTAAGTGCCTAGCAGTATTGGTATGTATCTGTGGTGGTGGTGGTTGTCTTTTTTCATCTCCTTTTTCTTCTCCTAATCTTACCGGCCGTCTCTAGAAGCACAAACCTGGTGTTTTCTCTCAGCTGGACCTGGGAAGAAAACAGGAGTTTCTATGGCATATGTTGCACAAGGTAAATTGGTAATGGAGAGACTCATTCTAGATGTCATCTCCAAACAAGTTGAAGAGTGGGGGGTTATTGGAAGTGGGCAACACGGGTTTACCAAGGGTAAATCATGTAGGACCAATCTGATAGCCTTCTATGATGCCATAACCGGTTGGTTGGATGAGGGGAGGGCAGCAGATGTCATCTACCTTGACTTCAGCAAGGCTTTTGACACTGTCTCCCATAACATCCTCATTGGGAAACTGAGGCAGTATGGGCTCCACTGAGAGGACGAGGGGCAACGGGCACAAGTTGGAACATAAGAGGTTCCACTCAAATATGAGGAGAAACTTCTTCACGGTGAGGGTGACAGAGCCCTGGAACAGGCTGCCCAGGGAGGTTGTGGAGTCCCCTTCCTTGGAGATTTTCAAGACCCGCCTGGATGCTCCTGAGTAACATGCTCTAGCTCTGGGCAATCCTGCTTCAGCAGGGGAGTTGGACTAGATGATCTCTATGGTCCCTTCCAACTCTAAAAATTCAGTGAAATTCAGTAAGGGGTTGCAAGCGTTCCCCCCTGCAAGATCATAGAATCATAGAATGCTTAGGGTTGGAAGGGACCTCAAAAATCATCTAGTTCCAACCCCCTGCCCTGGGCAGGGACATCTCCCACCAGACCAGGTTGCTCAAGGCCCCATCCAGCCTGGCCTTGAACCCCTCCAGGGATGGGGCATCCACAACTTCCCTGGGCAACCTGTTCCAGTGCCTCACCACCCTCACAGTAAAAAATTTCTTCCTGAAGATGGCCTTGAAAGCGTCTGATGTCTGGAGAACTCCAAGAAATGTCCCTGCTTTGGAAGAGACTGGTCCAGAGTACGCTTCTGCAGGCTTTTCTCGGGGGTAGCGGGGAAGGAGTTTACTTCTGGCTCACCCAAAATGGGTTACACTTGTTCTGCCGCGACGTGCCGAGATCTGCACCGCTCCGGGTGGATTTCCCAGCTCCCTTGGCATTCGCCAGCCGTCTCTGAGCCCAGCAGTTGGAGCCGTGTTCACAGATTCCATACTTGCTAAAACTTCCTCTGTATTAGAACAAAAAAACCCCCCTCTGTTCTCCCCCTGCTTGCTTTTCTAATTTTGCTTTCTTTTTAATGCTTACAGCGTTAGCAGTTGTACTGTGGGGAAGATGCATACACAATGCTTGTGTATGCAAGCATATTTGGGTATGTATATATATAAACACACACAAATTAAAATTTTGATAGGTGCCGGTAACAGTGAAGCACAATTGATGTAAACAATTCGGCATCCTTTTCTAAGACAATGTAAAATGTCAAAGACCAACCTAATTTTGTGGGTTTATTTCATATCTGCATTTTTCTCTAAAATGCTGTTTTCTCTCCACTGTGAGACTCCCATGAACGGAAGCTGTGTACAAAGCA
Source organism: Calidris pugnax (assembly GCF_001431845.1). Taxonomy (NCBI): domain Eukaryota; kingdom Metazoa; phylum Chordata; class Aves; order Charadriiformes; family Scolopacidae; genus Calidris; species Calidris pugnax. Next base: position 26,001,200 of record NW_015090830.1, on the reverse strand, counting down.
AATTGCTCTGTGGGTAGCACAGCGAGGCTGTCAGCTGCAGAGGAGGTGCCCAGGGTATGAATATTTTGGTTTAGGTTTTCATTCTTAACTTGTCCTGTGTGTTGTTAGCAGCAGGGGTAAAACTTTCAGGCTAAGTGTAACTTCGTAATTGCTGTTCTTCAAGGTTCATGAAATAGTCAATATAGCTGTTACTGCTAATTAGCTCTGGTCAAGACCACTGTGCTAAGTAGTCTTCAAAGGTTTCTCTTAAACCAAAGGCTGTAAAATCTGGAAAGTTACAAATCAATGGGAAAGGCAGGGTGTTATGATTGTGGATTTTTTGACTGTTTGACTGCTGGAGAGGGTACAGCAGAGGGCTGTAATGATGATGAGGGGCCTAGAACATCTCTCTTATGAGGAAAGGCTGAGGGAGTTGGATCTTTTTATAAAGTCTGGAGAAGACTGAGGGGAGATCTGATCAATGCCTTAAAGGGTGGGTGTCAGGAGGATGGGGACAGTCTTTTTTCAGTGATGCCCAGTGACAGGACAAGAGGTAGCCAGCACAAACTTGAATATAAGAAGTTCCATCTAAACATGAGGAGGAACTTCTTTCCTGTGAGGGGGGTAAGAGCCCTGGAAGAGGCTGCACCAGGAGATTGTGGAGTCTCCATCTCTGGAGACATTCAAAACCTGCCTGGACACATTCCTGTGCAACCTGCTCTGGGTGGACTTGCTCTGGTGAGGGCTTGGACTAGATGGTCTCCAGAGGTCCCTTCCAACCCCATATCATTCTTTGAGTCTGTGATTCTGTGACTTTTGTATATATACCAGTGCATTTGTGTGTGATTTTTTTTTTCAAGTAGTTGTAGCTAACGTGTCTTAACCTTGTGATTGCTAATTCCCTTTGGTGAGGAGGTAGAGGGGACTTCATAAGAACTGGAGGGGGACAGCAGAGCAGTTGCTGATGCTTGGAGGATTGTTGTGCTGGGGGACAATATGGAAGATGAGTGAGAAACCCTAAGTGGGGGAACATTGCTGGAAAAATTTCAGCCCATTTATGTATAATTTTTTTGAGTAAGAGGAAGAGTGGGTAATAACCCTGATGGTGGAGAAGAAACATGATGTGACAAAGCAGAGACCCAGCATAAGAGACTTTAGAAAATGGTAACACCACATAAAATGAGACAAAGAAAACCAAGGCAAGTACTTGCTTTCAAACTAGAGGAGGTGATTGAAGGAGACAGGAATAATGTTGATGTAGTGGAGATTTCATCAGACTTGAACTTGTAATCTAAGCTGTCCAACCACATGCCAAAACCTCCAGTGAGCTTTTAAAGACAACGGTTCGTTGTATGAATCTTCAAGGTTTATTTGGGTCAGGCTTTCAGCCTTTTTATCTCCATAAATATTTGACACTTTTCCCCTCTCACGTGAAAATCTACTGGTTACTTTTCGTTAACTAAAGGATTTTGTGCTGCAGCTGTGAGGAGAGTCAAATACTCTATTGAAACTCTGCCTTCAGACTAGGTGTGGCCAAGGAAAGGCACTGTATGGGCCAAAGGATGTCAAAAATGGATTTCATTACACGACAGACATTTATTTAGTATAGGCTGGGGTTGTATTTTCAGAAGGTTCAAGACCCTTTGGAATATTCTGCTCCCATCCTAGGGGTGCTAGAGATGAAGAAATGACAGTGTTTGGGTACCACCTAGTGTGAAGGCCAGATGACAGTAGCCTGTAGACAGGAATGTTGTAAGGGAAAGGCACATGAAGAGATGCTCAGGTAGTGTGGTGACAGGGCTGTGCAGGTGCTTAAAAGCACACAGAGATGCAGAAATTCCTAGGTCACAGGCTTGAAGGAATGGAGACAGAGAATGGTGGTATTAGCATCTTAGCATCTTTATAGAGACTATGCAAGATGGTGAATTCATTTTTTTTTTTTTTGCAAAAGGAAAGCGGTTTGGATCAGAACCAGAAGTTTTTGGTGCTAAGCTCTCATTTCTTCTCTTTTGTACCATGAGTGAAACATAGCAAGTCCCTTTTCGGTCCCAGTGAGTGTAAAAAATGCTGGCTTCAGACAGCGCTTTGCAGGTTTCTGTCACTTCTTAAAAAAGGAAGAAAGAAAATGTAAATGTATCAGTTCTCACTGTCTGTCTCTAGTGCTGCTTCCTTCCTTCGTTCTGGACGGAGAGAAGAAAGCGCCCAGCTGGGTATGTAGTTGGTGTGAGAGAGAAAAGAAGTTATGGATCACCCAGTAACAGTCACGTGGAGCCTTTCTGCTCATCATTCCAGATATTTCCTCAGGCAACCCATGGGGTACGCAGGGATTTCAGGACAGAGGACTGGAGAAACTCACCTGCTGGCTGGGAGCTGCTCAGAATGATCAAGGTGGGGAGTGGTAGTGGGAGTCCTGGTGGACAACAGGATGACCATGAGCCAGCAATGTGCCCTTGTGGCCAAGAAGGCCAATGGCATCCTGGGGTGCATCAAGAAGAGTGTGACCAGCAGGTCGAGAGAGGTCATCCTCCTCCTCTACTCTGCCCTGGTGAGGCCCCATCTGGAGTACTGTGTCCAGTTCTGGGCTCCCCAGTTCAAGAAGGACAGGGAACTGCTGGAGAGGGTACAACAGAAGGCTATGAAGGTGATTAGGGGCCTAGAACATCTCTCTTATGAGGAAAGGCTGAGGGACTTGGGTCTTTTTATGAAGTCTGGAGATGAGAAGGCTGAGGGGGGATCTGATCAATGCCTATAAATACTTAAAGGGCAGGTGGCAGGAGGATGGGGACAGTAATTTTTCAGTGACAGGACAAGAGGTAACGGGCACAAACTTGAATATCAAGAAGTTCCATCTAACCATGAGGAGTAACTTCTTCCCTTTGAGGGTGGCAGAGCCCTGGAAGAGGCTGCCCAGAGAGGTGGTGGAGTCTCCTTCTCTGGAGATATTCAAACCCCACCTGGACATGTTCCTGTGCAACCTGCTCTGGGTGGACCTGCTTTGGCAGGGGGATTGGTCTAGATGATCTCCAGAGGTCCCTTCCAACCCCATGTCATTCTGTGAGTCTGTGAAGTGAGGGGGAGCCTGCCGTACTATAGCCTGGTGGTTAAAACCCACGGGCAGGGCTGAGAGTTGTAGGTTCCAGCTCCTGCATCCTCGAACTGTGTGTACATTTTACATCCTTGAACTGTGTGTACATTTTACAGTCAACAGACCATAGATAATAACCTGAAATAATCCCCGGCCATGACTGCATTTTGTAACTGTTCCAGGTTGGCTGAATTACCATTATCAGGCTCTTTCACAGCGTGTAAGCCCTTAGGTTTTGGATTCCGGTGTTGTTAAGGGAGGCGTTTGACATCTGACTGCTCAGGCTGGAGTCCTTTGATGGTGTGCAGAAGTAGGCTGTGACAGGAACAGTCAGGTCAGGTGGGGCAGACACTGTGGTCCAGAGTTAGACGATGGAAATTGGAGGTTCTTTGAACAGCAGTCTCCCAAAGCACGAGACTTAGCTGTAACCCAGGGGGAGGAGAATTAGCTACACAAGGATCTGCTTAGAAAAGCAGTCAGCAGCAGAGAGTGTCCAACGTGCTCTTAGAATGAGTTAGTGAGTGGTGTTTTTCACAGAGGAGGTGAAGGGTTTGGGTGAATTCATGGCTATGAATTGATGGTGTTTATAAGGAACGGGAGGGAGCATGGTAAAATAAAACCAGTAGCCTTCATAAAAAGGAAAGAGTTAATTTCCTTGGCAAAGCTCTACAAAGGGCTCAAATGCAAACTCTCCCACCTCGCAAAGACAGGGAACGTGAATTGCAGGCTCTTCATTGACCTCAGATGCAAGAGGGAACCAAACAAAAAGTGGGAACTGGGTCAAATGACTAGAGACAAGTGTACATGAATGTAGCGCAGGGATGTAGGTACAGAATTAGAAAGGTCAAGGCACAAAATGAGATGTAAGTAGCAAGAGAAATTGAGAGCTACAGTAAATAATTTTTAGGATGTCAAAGTCTTTGCTTCACTTTCCCAAAAGGAACTAACATGGTAGCTGACTTGGTATAAAATGCTTCTTGACTAAAAATAACGTAACTGTGTCATCCTTAAGTGAAAGTTGATAGTGGGGACTCTTCTTTGTGTCACTTGGCATCTATCCCGCACCGGATCTTAAGTCTTCTACTCGTATTTTGGCCTGACTAGTGCTAACCAGGGTTATTTGCAATGCTGTCTCTGCCTGCTTTACATTTTTCATACCTGACGTGCAGTGTGTCTCCCAGCGGACGTCTTTTCATCTCATCTTTCTTCACCCTCAAGCTGTGTAGACTTTTCCTCCAGTCAGTGCGCAAAGAACCTGCTGAGCTGCACCTTCCCCCAGCATCAATAGGATTTGCCAGCGTAAATCTTTCATCTATCAGCGGATTAACTTGTTTAAAATGCAACTCACTGAGTGGATTAAAGAGCTTGGGCACGGGTAATAAGATACAGTACCTTTCACTGCAGTATGGCCAGTTCAGATCAATCCAGGGTGTTGGTGACTAGGAGTTACCATTGGAGCTGCATCAACTGAGTATGGTTATAAACTGGTATCGTGAATTTCTCTCTGGGCAGGATGGGAAGCCAGTGAAGGGAGGGAGCTGTGCAAGCAGGGCCTTCCCATTTCAGGGGATAGAAAGATGCACATCCAGATTTAACTTGGATGGATTTTAAGCTGCTTGATAGAAATAAATTGTGGTGCAGGGGGATTTCTTGTTTTGTCCTTTTAAAGAAAATGGATGATGTTTGCTGGGGAGGACAGGCAAAAATCCCAGTATCGTCTTTATTATTCATAATTTTCTTCAAATGTGAATAATGTTTGCAATAATTTTATAACTTTGTTCAGTTCTGCACTCAGAGGACATGGCCCACAGCACTGATTGGTATCCTCTGGCTATCTTCTTGGGATTCTTCAAATGTGAATAATGTTTGCAATAATATTTATAACTTTGTTCAGTTCTGCCCTCAGAGGACACAGTGCACAGCACTGATTGGTATCCTCTGGCTATCTTCTTGGGACAGTTGTGGCTATATCTGCCCTCCCCTCTGCTGCAGACTCCCCTCTAAGGAGGGGAACAAAACTGGTCTGCACACATGAGTGGATTTTGTTTTGTTTTTAAAGCACCTCCTATTTTTATTTTAAGAGACAGTTCCCGTTTGTTTTTGAGCATTTGAAAGCCTTTTTTTTTTGCATATACCTGTCACAGTACTCAGCAGAACCAACATTTTGGTCTTTAAAAGTATATAACTGCTAGGAAAGAAAGAATGTGTGTGGACCCCCTTGAGAAGGGAGCCACTTGGAAAAATGAGTCACAGTGTTTTTCCAAACCTTGAAGTGATGCGTATGTGATTTTTTTTTTTTCCCCTCTGAATTTTTGAAACCATTTGTCAGAGAAAATAAGCTTCAGCCTTGGTTAAAATGAAGCAATCGTGTGGCAAAACAGTTTAGCAGTTCAAGTAAGGGCCAGAGAAAGTGTGACCCTTATGAAGGGTCAGGCATGCCATTCTCTGCCTTTGTTCTTTTTTTTTTTAAGTTCGGTCATATTTTACTTCTTCCTGGAAGCAGTTAGTAATGCAGAGTTTGGTGATGTGTGGTGTCTTAAAATAGATTTTTGCATTTGGAAAATACATCTGTTAAGTAGAGCAGTTAGTGATTATGTATTGTGTTGTTTCCAAGATAATTCAGGTGTTTTTCTGTAAGGCTATTACCAAGGTTATAATTGTTCTTACCTCATTTTAGAGTCATAGGATGATAGAATGGTTTGGGTTGGAAGGGACCTTAAAGATCATGGAGTTCCAACCCCCCTGCCATGGGCAGAGACATCTCCCACCAGACCAGGGTGCTCAAAGCCCCATCCAGCCTGGGTTGGTTCCCAGAAAAACATTACTAAGCAAAATTTACAGCAGAAATGAGAACTCACTCATAACCTGGTATAGTGAAATGGAGACTGTGTAGCATCATGATAGTTATGAGCAAAAGAGAATCTCAGTCTCTTTCTTGTGTTAGTAATTAACTCTCCTGCTTCCGCTGAAGGCCTGTTTCACATGATAGTTTTCTCATCTGTGTATGTTATTAGAATAGAAATAATACTTAAGATTTTCAGACAAAAGATGATGAGTAAATTATCATAATTACCAGATTTCTTGGCTGCCTAATGCTAGGTTCAGGGATGTAAGTGCGTGTGTGACTGGAAATGGACCTCAGTGCAGCAGTTCGGAATACGCACATGAACAGCTGGCATAGCAGGAGGTAATTGCGTGTTTAAGTGTTTACATGGGTCCATGAATTTCATAGCTGGCCTCATGGTAGCTGTGTGAATGCTTTTTGTTCCATGAAGCTTCCACACACTCACGTAGATTTTGTTCTTTCATTTCTATTATGGAAATAAGCTACAGGGAATAAGGATTTGGTGTTGCGAGATGGGTATTTTAAAAAGAATCGTCCTTGACCATGTGGAGAACACAAGAGGAGAAACACAGTGTATGCAGGGCAGCCCTGACAGCTGGTGGGAGGGTTTAATGAGCGAGGGACCAAGGATCCTACACATCCATGGTAGCACAGCAACCACATCCAAACTAATGCTGTCGAGTCCAGGATTTGAGCTGTAATGACTATACAGCTATCTTGAGAGCTAAGAGGGTCTCTTCTAGGACTGGAACTGTCTAGAAGAGTGTGCTTCATGTGTTCTTGCCTGTGGCTGCCACTAGTTGCTAGTTTTCAGGTATGGGTCTGAGATGGCATCTATTGAACAGTTATCAAACTTGAATGACCTTTGCTGGAGAGTAAATGCAAGTTTTCCACCTACCACTTGCCTTTTCAAGGGTTGAAAGCCAGTGCTGTAGGTGTTTGTGAAGAAGCTGAAGGCTGTGTGAGAACATCTCAGAATCAAGGTTTAAAGAAATAATCTGGTAAAAGTAGTAGTTACGTCTTACTCAAAAGCCATCAATATCTCTCCTTTTCTACAGTGGAGGTTGCTGTTTTAAATTGCCTGTAGCCTCACCGACTTTCTCTTCATCCCCTTTTCTTCTGCTCATCATTATTCTGTCCCCGTTGTAAGCCCAAATGCCTCTGTCCCTGAGAGCATCTCTTGGTAATATAATGGTTGCATAGTGTCAGATGCGTTGTGTTGGGTCAGGTCATTTGCTTGGTATTACTCATGAAGCTGGCAAAATTAGCATGAATTTACTCTTGTTACGCTTCGTGCTATTTTATGTTATGCAGATGTAGATCAGGCAAAGTGAAAGGAATGGGTAGTTTTGCGAAGCTGGCAAAATTAGCATGAATTTACTCTGTTATGCCTCGTGCTATTTTATGTTATGCCTATGTAGATCAGGCGAAGTGAAAGGAATGGGTAGTTTTGTGTGTCTCTTATTCCTTCTACCTTGTTCTCATTGACTGTTCCTGTCAAGAAAATGCAACAGAGATAAATGAAAGTGGATAAAGTTTTTCCTGCCTTTCTGGTTGTGGTTGTCTTGTGCTTTGTTTTTTTCTGCTTCATTCTATTTCGTTCTTCCTCCACCTCCACGAAGGAAAACCTTCCTTAACCTCCAGAAATGTGCTGTGCCCAGGACTGGGTCCCTGAATTCTGAGGCTGAGGAACCACTGCCACAAAACACTGAAGGTCAACGTGACAATGGCTTGGCCACAGATTATTCAATCTGATTCCGAGCGATGGCTGGCAATGCTCCAGCTTGGGCATGGCTTCTGGCTGGTTTTGCCTTCCTCTCTGCGTGACAAAGCAAAATGATTCAGCTGGGTGCAGTCAGTAGTTGTCTTCAGGCATGGGTTTGCCAAGTATTAACGAGGGCTAGTTAACAAGGAGTGTCTGAGGGCCAGACTGATAATGATGTGAAAGTGTGAAAAGACGCGGAAAATAAAACTATTATTTGGCGTGTCTAAGTGTCCTTAGGCAGCTAAGTGCCTGTGCAGATTTATTCCCCTTCCACTGAATTTGTTGTTAGTGTTAATCAGCGGAGGTCAATGTCTTCCTTGCCTGAGTTAACAACAGGACTTTTTTTTATAGCATTCTGTACTGCTGCTGAGGAGGCAGTGATAAAAATCTTCTAGTTCTGTGGCAGTGCATTGCACATATTTGGGTGGGTTGGAATAACCCTGTTAGAACACCACAGTTCATCATCTTGATAATTAACAGAATCCAGTTGGTCTGATACAGGTATTTTTTAACTTGAAGTGCTTTTAAGAAAGGAAGACGTGAACAGCACCTGCTAATGAACAGTTGTTTCAGAGGTCTTATTATTCAAAATTAGGTTGTTATTTTGCTATGCAGGAAAAGGTAATGGGGTTGTAGGTTTTATGTTTCATTAGTAAGATAGCGACGTTATCTTCCAGGGGTGTGCTGTTAGTGTGCCAAAAAAATGGCACGGTGGGTTTGTTCTTTCTCTGGTTCTCTCAAGAGAGGATACAGTGTTTTGTTCTGGTGGGTGTAGGAAGGGGTGCACACCCTGCACTCATCGGTGCTTTTTGTCCTTGAAGAGAAAAGTGGTGATGTCTGCAGGAGGTGGTGTTTCAGGGGGGATTCTTGCGGTGGGACACTGGCACAGGTTGCCCAGAGAAGCTGTGGCTGCCCCATCCCTGGAGGGGTTCAAGGCCAGGCTGGATGGGGCTTGGAGCAACCTGGTCTGGTGGGAGGTGTCCCCGCCCATGGCAGGGGGGTTGGAACTGGATGATCTTTAAGGTCCCTTCCAACTCTAACCATTGATATCTGAAGGTCAATGCTTTCTCTTTAAAAATTGTCTTTGTAAATATTTTGGCGGTTTGCAAATCTTTTATTGTTTCTTTACTGAACACCCTCACCAAAAATGTTTTCTAAATCAAGACTCCTGGTTTTTATTTTTTATTGTTCATGTTGGGTTTTGAGTTTTATGGGGTTTTGGTGGTTTTGTTTGTATGCTTTGGTTTTATTTTTTTTTTAATCCTTTCCTTTGTTTTCTAACTTTCTCTGCCTCCAAAGTCTTGCAAGTGACTCCCTCATGCTTCCCAGTTCCACCTTGATTAACTTTGAGCCTGGTTGGGGAAAAACATACTTCATTCTTCTTCCCTTCCTATTCTGTTGCAGATTTTGACTTGAACTATTTTTGGCATTGGAGCAAGTTTACAGACTACGTGCAGTGTGTCCTGACCTTCACTTGTGTGACCGGTTACATCACTTACCTCTGGCTTGACTCATCTCTCTTTGTGGAGACACTGGGCTTCCTGGCGGTGTTCACCGAGGCCATGCTAGGTGTCCCTCAGCTCTACAGAAACTACCAGAACAGGTCCACAGAAGGAATGAGGTATGGTGTTTGTCTTGCATAAAACAAGTAAGCGTGCGTGCATGCGTGTAGGCAAATCTTTGTGTAGTGTGGAAATACTTTTCTAGGCAGGACAATGTCATCTTTCTAAATTTCACTTGAAAATACAGCAGCCGTCATAGTAGAGTCTCAATCAGCTGGAGCACTGCTGGGGGGTGGTGGAGGCTGTTACACCTCTGATGTCTGATCCACTGTCCAAGTCCAACTGGATAGTTCTGAGGTGAAACACATTTTAGTAAAATAAACATGTAAAACTACTGCTGTTGCCATTAGCGACATACTGTCGTTCAACTCCAGCTGTACCACACTGGTAATTAGAAATGGACTAAAGAGATCCTGTGTATCAAAATCAATAAAATAATAAAGAGGAAGAAGATACTTTGAGCCTGCAGTGGGTAACTGGCAGTGTAACTCACATATTAGCTCATCACTTTTTCTCATGTATCTACTCATCACTTGTTTGTAATACATTATTACGCCTGTAGCAAATGACATCAGTATGTGTTTTTGTGTAAAAGTTTGTCACATTAAAAAAAGCTCAAACGAGACATTTACAGTCGTGACTGGGAAACCCTCTGTAAACAAGTGAGGGACAGAAACACTGTTGGGGTGTTAAACTAGATTATCTACATTAAAAAAAGCTCAAACGAGACATTTACAGTCGTGACTGGGAAACCCTCTGTAAACAAGTGAGGGACAGAAATAATCTTGTTCCCACTGTTGGGGTATTAAACTAGATTATTTTTTCATACTGCTGACTGGATATCTCAGTGGTAACACTAGGATTTCCAAATTGCAAAGGCTTTTCGTAAATTGTAAAGCTTTTTAAGAGAGAAAACATTTATTGTGCACTGGTCTATAGAAACAGTACAGCAGCAAATGAACTTCCCAGAGTGCTGTGACCATTTGTGACACTGTCTACTCTTTCATTGTTTTGAAATGACTTCTCTTTCCTCGCTTTTAAACTTGCTGGGATAGTTTTCATTTTGGTCAAAAGAAATAACTGTTCCCCAACACCCCCAGACCAAAGCAATTCTCTCCTTTGTCTGTTGACATTGTTCCCTTTACTTGTTTGGCTGGGGGACACTTACACTAGCTACTTTAAGTTCTTTTCTAACTTGAAATATTGATGAGGGAATGTCCGGAAATTTGCTTTGATGCTTAAGGCATTTTCTGATTGGGAACCCCTTTGGTACAGAGTGAGTCAGATTTTGCTTCCAAAATATTGGGCTATTTTTCATGCACTCACTGCCTTGGACAAATTCTGTACCTGTCGTATCCAGAAGGCAATTTACCTTCTGGACCTTCTTTCTGCTCTGGTTTGACTTTTCCCTTTATGTTTTTTTATCAGTGAATCATAATGCCATAATGCCACATTATGATAGCTGCTGCCAAATAATGTTTTGCTTTTCTTTAGCTCCTCTCTGGGAACCTGAGTTTCAGTCCAATTTCCTGTATAAGCTATTTAGCGAAAGGAAAAAGCCAAAACCCTTTATGCTTCACAACGACGGTTTCTTTGTAAAGCACTAAGTACAGAATTGCAGAATTCTCATCTAAAATTGCTTGGCAAGGGAGTGCTGTGTTGAGACAAGAGAAAATAGCATAAAAGCTCTTGTTCCCTTGCCATCAAACAGAACAAGGTCCAGCGAGAGCCGCCCTCCCTATTGCCTGGGCTCAGAGGTTTTCCAGAATGCATTTTTTTGCAGATTATATTGCAGTTTAATATATGTTGCAGGTACCGCGTGTAGTTTCTAGCACCGTGCAATCCTGAGTTGAATCGTTGGTCTCTAAGGATTACTGGGCTGTTCCTACTGTGAGAGTGACTTCAGCTGGTGCATTGCCTTCTGTTGAAGGAGCTGTTGGAAAGATTTCCTCTGAACTTCCCTTCCTGTGCCTGCTTCTCTGTCTAAAAGCACGTCAGAGAAGAGACCTCAGTGAGGTGCTGGAGCGGGTCCAGAGAAGGGCAAGGAAGCTGGTGAGGGGTCTGGAGAAGAAGTCTTGTGAGGAGAGGCTGAGGGAGCTGGGGGTGTTCAGCCTGGAGAAAAGGAGGCTGAGGGGAGACCTTATTGCTCTCTCCAACTCCCTGAAAGGAGGGTGTAGAGAGGTGGGGGTCGGTCTCTTCTCCTGAGTACCAGGTGATGGGACAAGAGGAAATGGCCTCAAGTTGCACCAGGGGAGGTTCAGATTGGAGATTAGGAAAAATTTCCCCCCTGAGAGGGTTCTTAAGCCTTGGAATGGGCTGCCCAGGGAAGGGGTTGAGGCCCCATCCCTGGAGGTGTTTAAAAGCCAGGTTGACATAGTGCTTAGAGACATGGTTTAGTGATGGTTTTTTATCAGAGTTAGGTTGATGGTTGGACTGGATGATCTTAAAGGTCCCTTCCAAGCTTGACAATTCTATGATTCTGTGAAGGGAGCATGTAACAGTCCAGCCAGGCTACTCATAGGACTAAGTTTATGACTTGTGTGGGTATTTACCAGATGGGGGCTAGTTGATGCCCACTGCTCTGTGCAGTTATTTACTGCTGAGTGCAGAAATAGCACGCGTGGGGATGGTTACACTGTCAGAAACAACTGAAGTGGTGATCCTCTGCCCATCAGCTGGGCCATAATGGCTGGCTGCCAGACATGCTTTTAGCAAGTCTCAGTGGCAAAGTGAAATAGATGAGTTCCAAGTGTCTTTGTGGCTTTAAGCTTAATGGAGAGAGCAATGAGAATGAAGCTGTTCTGTTTAGTGACCTTTTGGACAATTAACCACATGCTGGGTTGGAGGCGGAGGCGGTAATTTCTTAAACCACAGTAGTTCTGTCACCTGTGGTGCATGAGTGGGGCCCCTGTCCCCAAGAAACGTCACAGCCTTTACTACTGCCAGAGAAGGGGCTGTTTGGAGGTGTAAGGTCCTGTCCAGTTTCTTCCAGGAGGTCCTCATGGGTTGGCTGAGAAAAGCAGCAACCTGCATCTGTCTCTGAACTGGGGCAGAATGGGACACGGCAGCTGATATGTTAAGTCTATTTCTATTTTAGCAAATAATTCCTTTCCCGAATGTGAACTGCCAAAATAGAAACAGAGAATAAGATGTGGCCACATCTGGTCAGGGTATCCTGCCAGACTCCTCAAACATTGTGTTGTTTCTGAAAAAGGCAGTGAACAAATAACTCCACAGCACCCACCCACCCACCCGTCCCACCACCCCGCAATCACCCCTTTCTGTCTAAATGAGAAGTTGAGGACATTTCATGCTTGAGGTGGCAGTCATTTCCCGACAAACCTGGAGACCACTGGCCATGAGAGAGGTAAATGGGACAAGTGGCTGTGGTGGGAGGCAGGGTACCCTGTGGGTGTCTGTGGTGAAAAGGGTCCCATCATCTCACCTCTGTATTTCAGTCTGTTACTGCCTGAAAAGTCCCCTGCTGATCATGTGCTCAGTGTCTGAGGTAAACATCCAGAGGACATCTGCAACTGAGTCATTTATTGTCACAGGGCATTACTGGAGTGAAGGAACCACAGTTACGTGCATTGGAGTACCCCTGAGAAGGAGTCTTCCAGTTCTTTGATATCTCTATTCTGCTGAATACAGCTCCTCACTTCTTATTTTTATTTATGTCTTCATTTCTCCCTACTTCTCTCATTTTCTTTCTTTTTATAGCAATATCACCACTAGGTCCTGTTGTTTCTTCCTCGGTTCTCAGAGAGCAGAGACCAAATGAGAAATTGAAAAGAGCTGGAAACAAGAGAAGCAGGAGATGTATGCTGAGTGGCAGGTTTTGTGTAGGGAAGGTAGTGTAGTATGTCCTGGTGGGCTGATGATTGAAGGGTGGAAATTTGCCCATGATTAAGTAAACAGAACAGTTTCTTTTTAGTCAGTGCTTAGAGTTCAGAGCTGCTGGATGGCAGAACCTCCCCAGGTCCAAGAAAGAGGTCTGGCAGCAGGACTAAGCTGGGCTGCATATCCTGAAGTTGTTTCTTCCTCGGTTCTCAGAGAGCAGAGACCAAATGAGAAATTGAAAAGAGCTGGAAACAAGAGAAGCAGGAGATGTATGCTGAGTGGCAGGTTTTGTGTAGGGAAGGTAGTGTAGTATGTCCTGGTGGGCTGATGATTGAAGGGTGGAAATTTGCCCATGATTAAGTAAACAGAACAGTTTCTTTTTAGTCAGTGCTTAGAGTTCAGAGCTGCTGGATGGCAGAACCTCCCCAGGTCCAAGAAAGAGGTCTGGCAGCAGGACTAAGCTGGGCTGCATATCTTGAAGTCTCAGAAGCCACAGTCCAGGTGATACCTAAATTTGCCCACCAGTGGTTGGCTTGGAATCGTGTAGGTCCAATAAACAAGGTCCTCTTGCAAGTCCTGGTGTGCATTGCTGTCTCTTCCCTTCTTTTGAACACCTCCAGGGATGGTGCCTCAACCACCTCCCTGGGCAGCCCATTCCAATGGCTGAGAACCCTTTCGGTGAAAAATTTTTTCCTAATATCCAGCCTGAACCTCCCCTGGCGCAACTTGAGGCCATTTCCTCTTGTCCTGTCACCTGTGACTTGAGAGAAGAGACCGACCCCCATCTCTCTACACCCTCCTTTCAGGGAGTTGTAGAGAGCAATAAGGTCTCCCCTCAGCCTCCTCTTCTCCAGGCTGAATAACCCCAGTTCCCTCAGCCTCTCCTCATAAGACTTGTGCTCCAGACCCCTCACCATCTTTGTCGCCCTTCTCTGGACCCGCTCCAGCACTTCAATGTCTTTTTTATGGTAGGGGGCCCAAAACTGGACACAGTACTCAAGAAGCCACAGTCCAGGTGATACCTAAATGTGCCCACCAGTGGTTGGCTTGGAATCGTGTAGGTCCAAGAAGCAAGGTCCTCTTGCAACTCCTGGTGTGCATTGCTGTCTCTTCCCTGGCTCCATGCTGGGGACAGAACCAGGGAAGGGCTGTGTCATCCCTCTGCCAGCTGTTTCTCGGGTCTCTCTTCCAGCTCGTGGCTGGTTTGCAGTCTGCTTAGAAGGTGCCTCCTTTCTGCACACCTCCGACTGTCCCCTTTGGCTGACATCGGGTCGAAGGCCCAAAACTTTGCCACCCAGAGATGGCCAGCACGATCAGTTACTCTGCTTAGGTGTTGAAATGAGCCTGTCTTGAGAAATCTGGCCTGGAAAGGCTGGATGAGGAAAATCTCAGCATTGCATTCAGCCGGATCACTGTGTGATGAAACAAAGACAATATTAATTTGGTCCCTCCCGTGGCAGTACTGGGTTGGTCACTGTGATTATCCCATTTTACAAACCCCAAGTCACCAAAGGAGAATCAGTTGGAATTTATTGTCTCAGGAGCTGCGGGAGCCCGGAGTGCTTTTCCATTCGGAAGCGTTTTACGAGGTGCGCTGCAGCCGGGAGCTCCTTACGAGCAGGCGTTTAGTTGAAATGTATCCAGTGAACCAAGTGTGGTGTAAAGAGGTTTGAAAGAAAGAAATTATTATATTAGATGTATATCCTGATATATTATTTCCTCTTTTCCCCTATAGGTAATACTAAGCAGAGGGAGATAAAATTTTGTTGTGGGGATGCTTTTATTTAGTCCCGCTCGGTAGCTTTTTCCTTTATGACACATGCAGCTCTTTATATCATTTTTTAAGAGCAGCTTTTGGCTTGGGAGGATAGTGTTTGTCCCAGAGACAAATCCTGGCTTTATTCAAATTCTGTGAAGATTAGTGCGAGCTGCTAGATGTTTCTGCCTGCATTGGATTAGCCAGGTGCTGTCATGAGAGTCCTCAACACAGGAAGGACATGGACCTGTTGGAATGGGTCCAGCGGAGGGCGCTGAAAATGATGAGAGGGCTGGAGCACCTCTGCTGTGAAGACAGGCTGAGAGAGCTGGGGTTGTTCAGCCTGGAGAAGAGGAGGCTCCGGGGGAGACCTTATAGCAGCCTTCAGGTACCTGAAGGGGCTGCAGGAGAGTTGGGGAGGGACTCTTTGTCAGGGAGTGGAGCGGTAGGACGAGAAGTGATGGTTTTAAAGCCAAACAGGGTAGATTTAGATTAGATATCAGGAAGAAATTTCTCACTCTGAGTGTGGTGAGACACTGGAACAGGTTGCCCAGAGAAGCTGTGGCTGCCCCATCCCTGGAGGGGTTCAAGGCCAGGCTGGATGGGGCTTTGAGTGACCTGGTCTGGTGGGAGGTGTCCCTGCCCAGGGCAGGGGGTTGGAACTCAATGGTCTTTAAGGTCCCTTCCAGCTCTAACCATTCTATGATTCTATGAGCAGATGCAGAAGACTTTGTTCAGGACTGGCTAACCAGTGTCTGGCCACCTTCTCCAGCAAGATTTCAGATTTAAGGAGATTGGGGAAGTGCTCTAAAAACACCGCTGCAGTGGTTTCTTGGCATTTTTTAGCTGGAGGGAATTTTTGAATCGTGAATAGGTAGAATAGCTCCAGTGAGTTACTTCCTTTGGAGCTCTGTTGTTTAAAAGAAAACAAAATCCTAAGCTAGAGAGAAGTAGCAAGAGTTGTGGATGTTTCTGCTCAGGCACTAACTGTGCATTTTCTTCTTAACGGGAGAATACTTTTAGTTCCATTGGAAAGAGATGTTTGATGCAGTCAACAACTGTTACAGCAACTTTCTTACACATCTGTCCTTTTTTGGGCAGGTTCAGTAAAGGAGAAAGAGAAATTAACTGGAAAATGACTTAAGAAGTGGTAAAAAGAAGGAAAGTTAAAAGAAGAAGATGCAGGCAATGGCAGTATTGATTTTTTGGTTGGGGTTTTTTTTTTCCCCAGCTCCTGTTCCTCAATGACAGAAATTGCATGGATGAGAGCAAAATCAAAAGAAATAGGAGTAGGGATAAGGGATGCCTACATGAGAGATACCCTTTTCTGAGTATGCTATAGAGATAAAGCAGACACTGGCCAGGTCAGTGGTGACCTGAGTTAGTGGTGCATTCTGTCTGGTCTGGGACTAACCCCAAGGGAACTGCTGAAGAGAGAGAACTGTTTCTCTCAGGCTTTGGAATTGTAGCTTCCAGATGCTGATATAACCATACCTACTCTCATTCTTAATATAGTAGCTGCTTTGTATATGAAACAGTCAAAAAGAGAAGGTGGAAGAGGGGCAGAGGGATACGGTAAGTGAGGGCCATTTAGGTTTTTTTTCTTAAAAAAAGAAAGGCAGAATGGCTTTGTGGGTTCAAATCATCTGACCCAATGGAGAAGCAGTTTTTCATTACAGAAAGCATTGTGTAGACAATCATAAGGGACTAAGTTATAAAAGAGGAAGTGGTTTTCAAGAGAGTAATTAGGGATTAAAAGGTAAATGGAGAAATGGCAGATGGAGAAATCAAGGTTTTAAGTGTGAGCCAAAAATACATTGGGTAAATGCAAAATTGTTAGCACTACTTAAAAGTAGTTTGTACTTATAGGCCATTTCCTAGTTTTACTGCCTTTCCTATTGTACTACGTTAATGAAAACTGTCTGTCAGTGTGCTTACAAATTGCCTATTTTAAACTCTTCTTACCATTTTCTGTAGTTCTGTGATTGTATCCATTTGTCTTCCTAAATGCTCTTTCTTTCTACTCAGATCTTTAGTTTTCTCCGTGGGTCTGTGAAAATCATTGTCATTGCTTCTGTAGCTTCAGCCAGCATTCATACAGTTTTTCTGGGGAAGTTTTACTTGTTTCATTGTTCTGCTTTGGTGACAACTCTTCTTTCACTACTGTGGTCACTGATCAGCTGGTTACTGTTGTTCTTTATGGTGGCCTTTATATAAAACACTCTGGGGTTTCTCTTTTTTGGACTTCGCCTACTCATCTAGGTTTGCAGGAGTTTGGGGAGTAGTCAATAAACAATACTCATGACTGGAGGGACCAGGTTTTGACACAACTGTAAGGCTTACCACTTATAGCTTCTCTTCTTCCTTCAAAATACTCATGACTGGAGGGACCAGGTTTTGATAGAACTGTAAGGCTTACCACTTACAGCTTCTCTTCTTCCTTCAAAGAAGGAAAAGTTCTTTAGGGTGAGGGTGGCAGAGCCCTGGAAGAGGCTGCCCAGGGAGGGTGTGGAGTCCCCTTCTCTGGAGACCTTCAAGACCCACCTTTATGCAGTCCTGAGTGATGTGCTCTGGGCAACCCTGCTTTAGCAGGGGAGTTGGACTAGAGGATCTCTAGAGGTCCCTTCCAACTCTGACAATTCCCTGATTCTCTCTTCCCATCCAACTCTGACAATTCCGTGATTCTCTCTTCCCCTTTTCCTTTGTGGTTCTAATAGATGCAGGAACATCAGATTCCCTTCCTGATTCTGGCTGTTTAACTTAAGAGTCTGAAGAAAGCCATCAGATTCCCTTCCTGATTCTGGCTGTTTTTTAAAGTTAAGAGTCTGAAGAAAGTGGTCTCTATTCCTCAGCAGACTTCTAGTTTCTTCTCCCGTTGAAGTGTCACTACATCAGGAAGGTAGACAGGCTTGGTCTCTCTTTAGTGCCCTCAGGATGAGGGCAGAGTCCGGCCAGCGTGTGAGCAGCTGGATTGAAACCATTTTGTTCTGATCCCAGGAAGCAAGCAGAGTCTCTTCTCTTCTCCTCCCCCTCTTCCCAGTCACAGCAGACCCGTGATCAGTGCTCCGGGTTCAAGGACCTGTGCTTTCTGCTCAGCTCTCTGCGGACACGTGGCCTGCGGGTTGCTGTGCTGGGGTCAGCACTTCATTCACCTCCCTGCTTGCCTGCTGTGTCTCCCCAGAGCTGTTCTCTCAAGGCCTGCAGCAGCACAATACGAGCCTCCAAAGACAGTTCCTTGCACCCTGTGCGTTCAACACTTTTGAGAATGTCAGGAACTGAAGGAAGAGGCAGGTGGAAAAACCCAGGAGGGAGTGGGAGCCCTTCCTTCCCTCACCCTCCCAGTGCTTCTGCTGGTGAGAGCAGCAGTATCCACTTCCCTTAAGCATCATCCAGATTGTAGCTCAGTGTGGACTGCTAAAGCTCTTGCACATATTCAACCTCTTTCTCTTTTCTCTTTCCCTGGCACCTCAAGCCAAGTGTTCAAAAAGTAAATTCAAAGCACATAACTTCAAACCGAAAGCATTCATCTTTTACAAACAGTGCAAGGCTTTCTTACAGTCATAGGAATAGAGCAGTGCTAGCGTGTCTGATCAGAGCTCTCCTCGCTTGGTGCTTTTCTCAGTGCCCTGAAAATTTGTAATACGAGAGAAAATTTATGGTACTTGTGTTATGAAAATGTCTTATTAAGTTTAGGCACTCCATTTTCTCTTGGCGAGGAAGTGTCATGCAAGGTACTTTGCATAATTAAGGTCAGGTCTTGCCAAGTCACAGAAGGTCAGAGTTGAGCTTATCATGAAAGCACTTGAGAGATAAAAGTTTTCTAAAAATGTATTTTTCCTCTGTTTAGCTTCCAGATGCTGATATAACCATACCTACTCTCATTCTTAATATAGTAGCTGCTTTGTGTATGAAACAGTCAAAAAGAGAAGGTGGAAGAGGGGCAGAGGGATACGGTAAGTGAGGGCCATTTAGGTTTTTATTCTTAAAAAAAGCAAGGCAGAATGGCTTTGTGGGTTCAAATCATCTGACCCAATGGAGAAGCAGTTTTTCATTACAGAAAGCATTGTGTAGACAATCATAAGGGACTAAGTTATAAAAGAGGAAGTGGTTTTCAAGAGGGTAATTAGGGATTAAAAGGTAAATGGAGAAATGGCAGATGGAGAAATCAAGGTTTTAAGTGTGAGCCAAAAATACATTGGGTAAATGCAAAATTGTTAGCACTACTTAAAAGTAGTTTGTACTTATAGGCCATTTCCTAGTTTTACTGCCTTTCCTATTGTACTACGTTAATGAAAACTGTCTGTCAGTGTGCTTACAAATTGCCTATTTTAAACTCTTCTTACCATTTTCTGTAGTTCTGTGATTGTATCCATTTGTCTTCCTAAATGCTCTTTCTTTCTACTCAGATCTTTAGTTTTCTCCGTGGGTCTGTGAAAATCATTGTCATTGCTTCTGTAGCTTCAGCCAGCATTCATACAGTTTTTCTGGGGAAGTTTTACTTGTTTCATTGTTCTGCTTTGGTGACAACTCTTCTTTCACTACTGTGGTCACTGATCAGCTGGTTACTGTTGTTCTTTATGGTGGCCTTTATATAAAACACTCTGGGGTTTCTCTTTTTTGGACTTCGCCTACTCATCTAGGTTTGCAGGAGTTTGGGGAGTAGTCAATAAACAATACTCATGACTGGAGGGACCAGGTTTTGACACAACTGTAAGGCTTACCACTTATAGCTTCTCTTCTTCCTTCAAAAGGAAAAGTTCTTTAGGGTGAGGGTGGCAGAGCCCTGGAAGAGGCTGCTCAGGGAGGGTGTGGAGTCCCCTTCTCTGGAGACCTTCAAGACCTACCTTTATGCAGTCCTGAGTGATGTGCTCTGGGCAACCCTGCTTTAGCAGGGGAGTTGGACTAGAGGATCTCTAGAGGTCCCTTCCAACTCTGACAATTCCCTGATTCTCTCTTCCCATTTGTGGTTCTAATAGATGCAGGAACATCAGATTCCCTTCCTGATTCTGGCTGTTTAACTTAAGAGTCTGAAGAAAGCGGTCTCTATTCCTCAGCAGACTTCTAGTTTCTTCTCCCGTTGAAGTGTCACTACATCAGGAAGGTAGACAGGCTTGGTCTCTCTTTAGTGCCCTCAGGATGAGGGCAGAGTCCGGCCAGCGTGTGAGCAGCTGGATTGAAACCATTTTGTTCTGATCCCAGGAAGCAAGCAGAGTCTCTCCTCTTCTCCTCCCCCTCTTCCCAGTCACAGCAGACCCGTGATCAGTGCTCCGGGTTCAAGGACCTGTGCTTTCTGCTCGACTCTCTGCGGACACGTGGCCTGCGGGTTGCTGTGCTGGGGTCAGCACTTCATTCACCTCCCTGCTTGCCTGCTGTGTCTCCCCAGAGCTGTTCTCTCAAGGCCTGCAGCAGCACAATACGAGCCTCCAAAGACAGTTCCTTGCACCCTGTGCGTTCAACACTTTTGAGAATGTCAGGAACTGAAGGAAGAGGCAGGTGGAAAAACCCAGGAGGGAGTGGGAGACCTTCCTTCCCTCACCCTCCCAGCGCTTCTGATGGTGAGAGCAGCAGTATCCACTTCCCTTAAGCATCATCCAGATTGTAGCTCAGTGTGGACTGCTAAAGCTCTTGCACATATTCAACCTCTTTCTCTTTTCTCTTCCTCTGCCACCTCAAGCCATCAGTTCAAAAAGTAAATTCAAAGCACATAACTTCAAACCGAAAGCATTCATCTTTTACAAACAGTGCAAGGCTTTCTTACAGTCATAGGAATAGAGCAGTGCTAGCGTGTCTGATCAGAGCTCTCCTCGCTTGGTGCTTTTCTCAGTGCCCTGAAAATTTGTAATACGAGAGAAAATTTATGGTACTTGTGTTATGAAAATGTCTTATTAAGTTTAGGCACTCCATTTTCTCTTGGCGAGGAAGTGTCATGCAAGGTACTTTGCATAATTAAGGTCAGGTCTTGCCAAGTCACAGAAGGTCAGAGTTGAGCTTATCATGAAAGCACTTGAGAGATAAAAGTTTTCTAAAAATGTATTTTTCCTCTGTTACCTAACAAATTTAGGAGCAGAAGGGCCTTGATTCTTGAAATTCCAGCACTTGTGTTGTTTTGCCAGCATTCCCTGCAGCCAGTTGTGTAAGTGGGATAAGTTATCTCCTTGTGTGATTGCAGAATTGTCTCCCTCAGTGCAGTAGGGCTGAGTGGGATTAGAAATATGAAATGGAAGTAAAATGAGATTTGGGTTTGGAGAAATGTCGATTGAGATGCAAGGACGCAAATACCCGTGATGGTGATACTGACTGTGATGAAGGTCTATGAAGTGAGCAGGGGGGTGAGTAATTTAAGTGGTTAATAAATGAGCTAGAACAGCAGGAAAAAGAGGTTGGTGAAACTTAGGCCGAATTTGGAGGGTGGTTCCAAAAAAGAAGAGATTTTCTGTTACAGGTTGACCTCTAATGGTGTGTTGTGTCCTCTGCTCCTCAGACAAAGAGGGACCAGAAAACAGCAGAAGAGTGGGAAGTGCAGTGACCAACATGTGGAATGGTCTGCCTGAAAACCGAGAAAGGGGAGGAAGTGCTTGTAGCATTCTTTAGTGGGATGTAGAAAGAAACAAAAGTTGGCGTCAGAAAAAGCTGTTTCAACAAGGCTCAAAGGTAGGGTTTTTATTTGTTCCAGGGAGGATGGCTGGGCATGACATGTCCACGTAAGGGGATCGAATTATATGCCAAGGTAGATGTCCTGCCATTGCCAGGTGAGCTTTCAGGGTAGTGGTGGAAGCTCTGTCCCTTCAGATACCAAGTCTTGTATTAGAGAATTTCCTAAACCAGGATTCATAGCGTACAAAGGGGCAGATGGCAAGAGTTTGGGAATGAAGACAGGCTGGGGAATGTCTGTCCATTTTGAACTGCAAAGACCTTAGTCTTACTGAAATGTTAAGATTTGTGTCACGCTGCTGTGTGCGGGATGTGGTTGTGATGCTTTTATTTCCTCCCCACAGCAGTCAGTTGTCCACAGCAGGGCTTTAAAGCACCGCTCTGCAACCCCTGTGGGTCAGTGGAAAACATTGGTTTGTGGTTGCACCTTCTGACAAAGCCCAGCCTTCCCGTTGAGCGATCACTCTTACTTTACACACTCCTTTCTCCAGTGAGAATGTGAGGAGCATTTTACTAGCTGAAGGATGTGATTATTTAGTGAAAAGTAATGACTGTAGTATCATTAGATTTTGGCCTTGGGGGTGCTGGCTTTGGAGACAACCACTTGAACGCCAGCAAGGAAAGCACTAGAGCAAGCACCCTGACCTTGTGTGCGTTGACCAACGTGATAATTACAGTTATTGAGTTGGAATACTAAAGGCATGCTCAGGCTATCTAGTGGTTACCATATGAAGATGTGGCAAGATGAGTGGTTCAGCTAGTGGTGCCAAGTGACCGGAGACTAGATGGGCACCATGAGAGCATCTGGAGTAGCGTTAGCCAGCAGCTGTACCTACATGAGTGGTTCAGCTAGTGGTGCCAAGTGACCAGAGACTAGATGGGCACCATGAGAGTATCTGGAGCAGCATTAGCCAGCAGCTGTGCCTACAGCTCCATCCTACAGCCTTAAGTGGGATGTGAGAGATAGGGAAAGGGGGACAGATACTCAGGAACAACTTCAATGAGTGAGATGCTGAAGGGTGGTGATTTGGTGCCCCAGCACCTTCAGGAAAGCCGCCCCCTGTCATGGCAGCATGTATCAAAGCTTCCAAACCCACCAGCAGCAGTAGTAGAGCCCAGCTCATATGTGTTCGTACCACACATCTGAGCAGACCTGAGCTTCGCAGTCTGGCCAGCATCCATTTGTGTCTCCTGGCTGGAAGGGCAGGGTGTGAATTGTGGTTCAAGTCTTTCCTCTGATCCATGGAAGAGGTTTATTTTCACACCTGCTGCACAGACTTAGGGCGTTTGAGGCTGTTTTGCTGCCCTTCTTTCTGCAGCACAAGTTGTAGGGCACTAGAAATAATTTATAGCTGTTAAGGGGTATGAGTTTCTGGACCTGTCAGGACTAAACTTTAGGCATAGCTGCTTGAAATAGCCAGAGGCCATGCCAGTGGTCCCAGACTATCCACCAGTCCTGGCCCCAGATTGCATGTCGTGTAGTTTCCCCATAACTTTCCTTTGACAGACATCTTCTAACAAATCATGGCTTTTGGGTGGGTGTGCTAAGCAGGGTCAAAGTGTCTAACACCTGCCACTCTTGGGAGTTTAGAAAACAGATGCTCATGAGGAAAAATAATTGATAAATACCTGTTTACCCTATTTTTCCATAAAACTTTGTTGTTTATTTGTGAGTCTGCATAAAATGCATATATTTAAAAAGAAGCCACCAACAGTCACTTTAGACTGCATCTTTGTGGGTTTGTTTGTCTGACGGTGTTCCAGAGTGAAATCCTCCATTTCATCTTTCCTCAGTGACATGTGCAAGTCCTTGAAAATCACAGGAGGTTTCAGATAGTTTGCTTTTCTGTTGCAGGCCAGTCTTTTTTCAGTGGTGCCCAGTGTGACAGGACAAGAGGTAACCAGCACAACTTGTACACAAGAAGTTCCATCTAAACATAAGGAGGAACTTCTTTCCTTTGAGGGTGGCAGAGCCCTGGAAGAGGCTGCCCAGAGAGGTGGTGGAGTCTCCATCTCTGGAGACATTCCAAACCCACCTAGACATGTTCCTGTGCAACCTGCTCTGGGTGGCCCTGCTTTGGCAGGGGGGTTGGACGAGATGATCTCCAGAGGTCCCTTCCAACCCCATATCATTCTGTGATTCTGTTGTGATTCTGTGGTACCTGTTGCCCATGGATGGGTTAGCTCAGCTGCTTTAGTTTGGTTCCAGAGATCCAAAATAAATGCTGGCTCTCTCTTGCATTGCTCTTCTTAAGTCCTTGTGGGGCTGGACAAATGGCTCCCTCTGGAGATGGTCAGGGCTGCTCCAGCCTTGGAGGAATTGTTGAGAAGTGAGGTAAGGCACTCTCGCCGAGGCAGAGCACATAGGACTGGTGAACAGTTTCATGCTTGGATTCCCAGCTGGCTGTGCAGTATTTAAAAACAAGATCTATGCATGCTCACACAGCAGAACCTGTCTTAGGGTATGCACGTTTAGTTTCCATTTTTTCAAACTTCAGACACTTTGGGTATCTGATCCCAATGTTTTTGTCTTCTCTTCTATTTTTTTTTCCTTTCAATAATTTTTGGCAGGCTAAACAAATTGGTTAGCGTCAGGAAAACTCCTTTTTTTGTTAAGCCATATGGCTTTTTGTTAGGAACAAATGCCTATTTACTAATTTTCGTTTGTTTTGTGCAGTGTTAAAAATACCATGGCACTCGGGTCTCATGTTTTCTGATGTGTGTTTCCTTGCTGAAGGCAGGCCAGCCTCTGATTGAAGCGCAGCGTTACGGATGCTTGCTGTCTTCTCTAACTAGACTATTTTTGAGCTGCAAATGGGAGCTGAAAGTTTTCCAAAGTCAGGATGTTATAACTGAATCTGCTTTCTCTTCCAGACATTCCCATGCAAATGGCTTGTGGGAGGCAACAGCTGAAAAGGTTGCAGGAGAGATACCTTCTGTACCCTCTTCCTCGCTTCCCAAAACCAAATGCAGCGTTCAAAATGCTCATTGACAGGCTGTTTTGATGTGGACCTTATTCCTGAAGGAAATACTAGCTCGTCAGCTCTTAAAATGATTTTATTCTGGTTTTATGTCCCCAGTCATTTAAGGATCTGTCACCATTTTTTAACATCTATGACCACCAAGTGCTAATATATGAAGAAATATCTGAAACTGTAGCGATCTGAAAAGTCAGATTTTTGAATCTGGCATCACCTGTGTCTTGGTCTAGCACTTGGCTGTTACGTGGAGAAGTTGTGGTCAAATTCCACTGATCCTTGAACAAAAAGAGTCCGAGCTAATGCTCCTCTTTTTAGTTCCAGTTGCCTGGGATAGAAAAAAAAAAGAAGAAAAAAAAAAAGCAACTTTCATAGTAGATAAAGGTCAATAAATTATACTCATTTTTCTGTTATTGAAAATAACTTAGGATTTCTGAGTTCATTGACTGTCTGAGCACAATTAGCACTAAGTTTGTGACTGTAGCAGGGTGTAATTACATCAGGGCAACACGTACCTCCTGTTGCTATTTGTGCTGAAACGTCTGGTCAAACCACTACAGGATTTCTGAACGGAAGTCACCCTCTAATGTCTGATTCTCTTTGTGTCTCCCGGCTTGCCAGGGATATTTTGGGCTTTGTGTGTTAAGCTCCAAATGTGCAGAGTCATAGCATGGATGTGAGAAAATCTAAGAGTGCAGGCAGAAAGGGAGTACCGCCGTGTTTTCCTTCTTGTGTAGGTTTTGTGCTAAGTGCCAGCCCGTGTTGTGCAGGCTGCTGCTCTGCAGCTCTGCAACATGCTGCTCTTTGTAAGTTATTTTGATGAATGGCTGCAACTAGTCTTGAGGCAGACTT